>NC_053429.1:42855479-43455479 GCF_007990345.1 Gossypium hirsutum
GCATTCTACATGATTTTTCACTGAACTGACTATAGCATCTAATATTTTTCTATATTTTTGGCCAATAGTACAGTTTATATCAAAGTCTCCATGTTACAGGATCGACTACCCGACCTTTGCGCATTACGACTGATATCTCCTGTACAGCTCATACTGATCCATTTGTTTATATAAAACTAACTCAGAGAGGAATCTATAAATATATATATGATCCTAATTATCGCTGGTTAATTATAATGAATTCCAAGTCGGAACAGGAATCCAGAAACCGTTCTGGCCCTGTCTCACGAGAACCTGAATATCTCTTAACATACTGTCCGTATGATTGTTTCGTTACTTTCCTATGAAAGTAGATTCATCAAGGTTTGTTTACATAATTTATTCACTATTTAATTCCATTCCTACTATTTTTAGTGATTTTCCAAATCTACATCACTGCTGCTGTCAGCATCTGCCTTTAAGGTAGACTTTACTATTTCATGGTTTCCATGATTCAACTAGCCCTTTTTGCATAAATAGCACAATTTATGAAAGTGATTAACCATCCCCGTGGCCAATCCTGTCAAGCATATCCACACCAAATGATTATAACATTATACTCAAACACATATAAGCCATTTTCGCATGGCTATCCAAAATTTATACAAGTCCAAAGGGTCCACGACCCACAACAAACGGGTAGTCCTATACATGCCATTTCGAAGTTCAACCAAAATTGTACCAAAAGGGGGGCTTTGATAGTGTGGGCGACTTTGACTTCAAGATCCCGAGTCCGATAGCTGGAGAACCAAATCTATAAAACAGAGGAGCAATGAAACGGAGTAAGCAATTTATGCTTAGTAAGTTTTGAGCAAGGAATTCCAGCACAACAAAAGTATAGCATTCATATAGCTAAACGGATAATTTCATATGCACAAATTTACGATATCGTACTTGCTTCACATTATCAACCCTTATGTACATACACAAAAGATCAACTCAGCCAAAGGCCGGTAGCTCGTTATCAACTGAGCGAATACTTATTTGTAAGGCTCAACTAAATTCAAGCACATACGAAACATACCTCAATGTTGGATGTTTCGAGAGTATTAACTGGAATTTTACAGCAAGTTCATTCATTCCAAATCACGTACCTTCGGAATTTAACCGGATATAGCTCCTCGTTCAAATGCCTTCGGGACATAGCCCGGTTATAGTAATTCGCACAAATGCCTTCGAGACTTAACCCGGATTTAGTAACTCGCACAAATGCCTTCGGGCTTAGCCCGGAATTAGTATCTCGCACAATGCCTTGGCTAGCCGAAAGATCGCACAATGCCTTCGGGCTTAGCCCGGAATTAGTATCTCGCACAATGCCTTCGGCTTAGCCCGAATTAGTATCTCGCACAAATGCCTTCGGCTTAGCCCGAATAGTATCTCGCACAAATCCTTCGGATCTTAGTCCGGATATTGTCACTTAGCACAAGCCTTCGGGACTTAGCCCGGACATCATTCAAATAACCATGCACATTTAACAATAAATCATGGCCCATTCGTATTTCATTTTCGTTAGCAAAACTCAAACACAAGACATTTATCATTCTTGCAAATTCGGCTCAATAGCCACACAAAGAGCATGATTTAATTTGCTTAAAACATGATCTAATCACATCATAATTTAAGCTCTCTTACTCAAGAACTTACCTCGGGTGTTGTCGAACGATTCCGATAGCTATTCGACCACTTTTTCCTTCCCTTTATCGGATTTAGTTCCCCTTTGCTCTTGAGCTTAATTAAACAAATAAATTGATTTAATCATTTGAGCATCGAAAAGAGGAACACAAGGCACTTAGCCCATATTTATACATTAGACATTAAAGTCACATATGTACGGAATCATGAATCAAACTCAACATTTTAGCTAATTTTTCCCCTTGGCCGAATATGCATGTCTATTTGGGGCCGATTTCAACACTTAATACATTCTACAAGTATGGTCACTTGTATTGACTAAACACCCTTTTGTTTCAAGTTCAAAACTTGGCTAATACACACATATACACACTAGTAAAGCATCCTCTCCCTTTCCATCAATTTAACACATGCATTGCTCATTAACATGCAAAAGTTATATTCGGCCTTAGCACACAACTTGCTAGCCGATTCTTCTCCATTTAGCAACCAATGCACATATGTGCTCACTCAAAAATGCTAAAAAGGAGGTTCAAGAATCATCAACCACCATCACATGCATCATTAACAAGCTTCATATTTAGCATGCAATGGCATTAACACAAACTCCACCTAGGCCGAATCTTAACTCATCCTCATGCCTCATCACCACAACATCAAACATCAACCAAGAATGATGCATCCATGGCTGAGTGTCATTTCCATCACATAGCAAGATTTAGACCATGGGCTAGGTAGAACTCAAGCTAACAACTAAAACATGCATGCATCTCATGGAACATCATCAAACATACCTTAGCCTAGCTACATGCATGGCCGAACCTTTCAACCTTTCTTCTTCCTTCCTCCTTAAAATTTTTGGCCAAGGATGAACCAAAGGATGAGCATTTTTTTTCTTTGTTTTTTTCTTTCTAGTTTCGGCTAAATGAAGATGAGAAAGGATGAACAAAAATTTTCTCCTTTCTTTTCTTTAGCTCACGGCAATGGGGGGGGAAACAACTACACACATTTTTTTTTGTATTCATCATACTCCTTTTCATTATTTTATGCCCATGCCCCTTATTTTATTTTTTTCCTACATACCTCACTAGGCCAACATGTTCCCAACATGTTTCCACCCATAGCATGGCCAACCACTAGCTCAAATTTTGGGTAATTTGACATGCAAACCCATCATTTTACAACATGCATTAATAGACCATTTTAAATTAGCCTATCATATTTTCACCATGTCTCATATCAATCCCTATTTAATAATTTCTCATGCAATTGGCAAAATTGGAGAATGAAACTTCCACATACTCATGTACACACATAATAAGCATAGAATATGGAAATCAATTATTTTTATGACTCGGTTTTGTGGTCCCGAAACCACTTCCCGACTAGGGTCAATTTTGGGCTGTCACAACTCTCCCCCACTTAAGAAATTTTCGTCCCCGAAAATCTTACCGGTAAATAGGTTTGGGTATCGTTCTTTCATCGAGCTCTCGGTTTCCCAAGTAGCTTCCTCGATCCCGTGTTTGAGCCATAACACCTTCACTAACGGAACCCTTTTGTTTCGCAACTCCTTCACTTCACGAGCTAGGATACGCATCGGCTCTTCTTCATAACTCATACCGGCTTGAATTTCAACCTCTGATGGGCTAATTATGTGGATGGATCAGATCGATAGCGTCGAAGCATCGAAACATGAAAGACGTCGTGAATCTTTTCAAGCTCAGGGGGCAAAATCAATCTATACGCAACCGGACCAACTCGTTCGGAGATTTCGTACGGCCCAATGAATCTCGGGCTCAACTTGCCCTTACGGCCAAACCTGAGTACCTTTTTCCAAGGCGAAACTTTAAGGAACACTTTATCTCCCACCTGATATTCAATGTCCTTTCGTTTCAAATCCGCATACGATTTTTGACGATCTGTGGCTGCTTTCAGACTTTCACGGATTACCTTTACTTTCTGTTCAGCATCCTTAATCAAATCAACTCTGAAAATTTTACTTTCACCGAGCTCGGTCCAAAACAACGGTGTACGGCATTTACGACCGTACAAAGCCTCGTAAGGTGCCATCTTAATACTTGATTGAAAACTATTATTGTAAGCGAATTCAATCAAAGGTAAATACCGTTCCCATGAACCACTGAACTCGAGGATGCAACATCTCAACATATCCTCAAGTATCTGAATTATCCGCTCAGATTGACCATCGGTTTGGGGATGAAAAGCAGTGCTAAAATGCAGCTTGGTACCCAAAGCTTCTTGCAATTTCCTCCAAAATCGCGAGGTGAATCTCGGATCTCTATCCGACACGATAGAAATAGGTACCCCGTGTAATCTCACAATCTGAGAAACGTACAATTCAACTAGTCTATCCAATGAAAAATCCATACACACGGGGATAAAGTGAGCCGACTTAGTCAGTCTATCAACAACAACCCAAATCGCATCCTTCTTACTTGTTGACAATGGCAGTCCGGACACAAAGTCCATTGTGACTCGATCCCATTTCCACTCAGGTATCATGATGGCTGAAGTAATCCTGAAGGCACTTGATGTTCCGCTTTCACTTGTTGACATATTAAACATCTCGAAACAAAGTCGGAGATGTCTCGTTTCATACCATGCCACCAAAACCAACGTTTCAAATCGTTGTACATTTTCGTATCCCCGGGTGACTTGACATTCGGCTACAATGGGCTTCGTTCAGAATCATCGAAATGAGTTCCGAACTCCTTGGAATACACAAACGACTTCTGAACCTCAAACAATCATCATCATCAATTTGAAACTCTGATTCCTTGTTCGGAGCACACTCAGCCCGTTTTGCAACCAATTCATCATCAACTTTCTGGGCTTCACGAATTTGATGAATCAATAATGGTTTGGCTTTTAATTCAGCTATTAACACATTGTCGGGTAGAACAGACAAGTGCACATTCATCGCTCGTAAAGCAAAAATGATTTCCGGCTTAAGGCGTCCGCAACCATATTAGCCTTTCCCGGGTGGTAATCAATGACAAGCTCGTAATCTTTCAACAACTCAAGCCAACGTCTTTGTCGCAGATTTAAGTCTCTTTGAGTCATCAAATTTTTGAGACTTTTGTGATCCGAAAATACATGGCACTTCTCACCAAATAAGTAATGTCGCCATATTTTTAAAGCAAATACGATGGCAGCTAGTTCAAGATCATGGGTCGGATAATTTTTCTCATGTGGCTTTAATTGTCTCGACGCATAGGCCACCACTCGAACTTCTTGCATCAATACGCAACCCAACCCAAGTAGGGATGCGTCACTATAAATGACAAACTCTTTGCCTGATTCGGGTTGCACTAAAATTAGAGCTTCAGTCAAATAAGTTTTTAGTTGATCAAAACTTTTCTGACATTTCTCCGTCCATTCGAACTTAACATCCTTTTGAAGTAGCTTCATCATTGGTGTGGCTATCATCGAGAAACCTTTGACAAATCGTCGGTAATAACCTGCGAGTCCCAGGAAGCTCCGAACTTCGGTAATATTTCTTGGAGGCTTCCAGTTAAGTATGGCTGAAATTTTGCTCGGGTCAGCTCGAATACCCGATGCGGATACCATATGACCCAAGAAGCTAACCTCTCTTAACCAGAACTCACACTTACTGAACTTAGCATATAACTGCTTATCCCGCAAAATTTGCAACACTAGCCTCAGATGCTCAGCATGTTCGGTCTCATCTCTTGAATAGACCAAGATGTCATCAATGAACACAACTACGAACCGATCCAAATATGGTCTGAAGATCCGGTTCATCAAATCCATAAATACCGCAGGGGCATTTGTGAGCCCAAACGGCATCACTAAGAACTCGTAGTGACCATATCCCGTTCTGAAAGTAGTTTTGGGTATGTCCGAATCTCGAATTCGCAACTGATAATAGCCCGATCTCAAATTATTTTTGAGAACATTGAGGCTCCCTTCAGTTGGTCGAACAAATCATCGATACGCGGTAACGGATAATTGTTCTTTATCGTCACTTTATTCAGTTGACGATAGTCAATGCACAACCTCATGGTTCCATCCTTCTTTTTCACGAACAATACTGGTGCACCCCAAGGTGAGAAACTTGGTCGAGCAAAACCTCTATCCGTCAATTCTTGCAACTGAGCTTTCAACTCTTTTAACTCGGTTGGTGCCATACGATACGGAGCTATCGAAATCGGCATAGTCCCACGTACAAGCTCAATACCAAACTCTACCTCCCGAACAGGTGGTAAACCCGGTAATCCTTCAGGAAAAACATCCGGGTATTCACAAACCACCGGCACAGATTCGGGTTTCTTGTCTAATTCTTTGTCATCCAGTACATACGCAAGGTATGCTTCGCACCCTTTTCTTACATATTTCTGGGCCAACATTGCTGATATTACAGCTGGCATCCCCTCCAAGTCCGTAGACTCAACTCGGATTACTTCGTTATTTGCGCACCTCAAATCAATAGTCTTGCTTTTGCAATTCACAACCGCATCATGCGCGGTCAACCAATCCAAACCAAGAATAACATCAAATTCATCAAACGGCAAAAGCATCAAGTCCGCCGGAAAACAGGAACCTCGAATTTCTAGGGGACATTTCTTACACACTTTGTCGACAAGCACGTAACGACCCAAGGGATTTGACACCCGAATTACGAACTCAGTAGACTCAATAGGTAAAGTCTTACTGGATGCTAAGGTTTCACATATGTAAGAATGAGTAGAACCGGGGTCAATCAAAGCAATTACATTAGTATCAAAGAGAGTAAAAGTACCGGTAATAACATCAGGCGAAGAAGCATCCTCGCGGGCACGTATAGCATAAGCTCTAGCAGGCGCACGAGCCTCGGATCTGGTCGTAGCATCTCTAGATCCTCTCTGACCACCACTAGCATTGCCCGTATTTCCAGATGGTCTACCTCGAGCAGTGGTAGCACCTGGTTTCCCACTCTGATTTTCATTCTGTTCAAACAACCTCGGGCAATCTTTAATGAAGTGGTCAACTGATCCGCACTCGTAACAGGAGCGGTCAGGGAATCTACAACTCCCCGAATGCCATTTACCGTAATATCGACATTTCGTTCTATCTCGACGTTCATTCCCAACACTGGCGACCGAAGTGCCTCGTGTACCCACAGGGGGTCGATCACGATCTCGTCTAAAAAGGCCCGAAGTGCCTCTAAACTGGCCCGCATCATCTCGAAATTTCTTCGATGCCTGTTGAAGAGACTTTCCCGAAGATCTTTTACGAAACTCTCCAGTTCCCACATCAACTTTTTGTTTTTCTTTTCTAAGCTCTTCGGCTTTACAAGCTCGTTCGACCAGTACTACGAACTCTCGTATTTCAAGAACGCCAACGAACATTTTTATATCTTCATTCAGCCCATCCTCGAAGCGTTTACACATGATAGCCTCGGACGAAACACATTCCCGAGCGTATCTACTAAGTCTAACAAATTTTCGCTCGTAATCAGTAACTGACATGGAACCTTGCTTAAGCTCAAGAAATTCCTTCCGTTTTTGATCAACAAATCTCTGACTGATATACTTTTTCCGAAACTCAGTTTGGAAAAACTCCCAAGTTACTTGCTCTCGGGGCACAACAGAAGTCAGAGTACTCCACCAATAATAGGCAGAATCACGTAGCAAGGAGATAGTACACTTTAGGCATTCATCGGGTGTACAAGATAGCTCATCGAGTACCCGGATAGTGTTGTCCAACCAAAATTCAGCTTGCTCGGCATCGTCGCTATCCGTAGCTTTAAATTCAGTAGCCCCATGTTTTCGGATTTTGTCAACTAGGGGCTTATTTGACCTTATTTGGTCAGTTACCGGAGGTATTGTAGGTGCGGGGGTGGTATTAGTTGGGAATGGAGGTTGTGGGACAGCCGTATTAGTTCGAATGTATTGGTTGAACCAATCATTCATCACGCTATAGAAAGCTTGTCTAGCTTCATCATTCGGGTTACTAGCATTAGGTTGAGAGTCCGCCGGTGCTGTCCCTTGTGCGGGAGCAGGCGCTACACTCTCAAGGTCATCAGCTACCTCTCGGTTGGGATCGGGATCCATTACTATAAATAAACACATTTACAATTGTCAGAAATCACCACACTATCAAGTAATCACATAAAATGGCATGTATAGCTAGACCCAACGCATTACGGTAGTCCTAGAATCGACTAAACCGTAGCTCTGATACCAATCAAATGTAACACCCCGAACCCGAGACCGACACCGGAGTCGAACACGAGGTGTTAACAGACTTTAAACCCCTTATAAAAAATATTTCCCAGACACTGCCAATCTGCGTACTAGTCGCTTTAAAAATCATATCTTGAGTTTCACAACTCAAAAATCAGTTTCGTGATTATTCCCTGAAACTAGACTCATAGGCCCATCTACATATTTTTTTCTATAATTTTTGGTTGGGCCAATTAGTACAGTTTATTAGTCCAAGTCTCCCATGTTACAGGGATCGACTACCCTGACCTTTGCGCATTACGACTTGGATATCTCCTTGTACAGAGCTCCAATACTGATGCCGTTTGTTTCCTTAGAAACTAGACTCAGAGAGGAATCTATACATATATGGTATGACTCCTAATTATCTCTGGTTAATTTATAATGAATTTCCAAAGTCGGAACAGGGAATCCAGAAACCGTTCTGGCCCTGTCTCACGAGAACCTGAATATCTCTTAACATACTGTCCGTATGATTGTTTCGTTACTTTCCTATGAAAGTAGATTCATCAAGGTTTGTTTACATAATTTATTCACTATTTAATTCCATTCCTACTATTTTTAGTGATTTTCCAAATCTACATCACTGCTGCTGTCAGCATCTGCCTTTAAGGTAGACTTTACCTATTTCATGGTTTCCATGATTCAACTAGCCCTTTTTGCATAAATAGCACAATTTATGAAAGTGATTAACCATCCCCGTGGCCAATCCTTATCAAGCATATCCACACCAAATGATTATAACATTATACTCAAACACATATAAGCCATTTTCGCATGGCTATCCAAAATTTATACAAGTCCAAAGGGTCCACGACCCACAACAAACGGGTAGTCCTATACATGCCATTTCGAAGTTCAACCAAAATTGTACCAAAAGGGGGGCTTTGATAGTGTGGGCGACTTTGACTTCAAGATCCCGAGTCCGATAGCTGGAGAACCAAATCTATAAAACAGAGGAGCAATGAAACGGAGTAAGCAATTTATGCTTAGTAAGTTTTGAGCAGGGAATTCCAGCACAACAAAAGTATAGCATTCATATAGCTAAACGGATAATTTCATATGCACAAATTTACGATATCGTACTTCTTCACATTATCAACCCTTATGTACATACACAAAAGATCAACTCAGCCAAAGGCCGGTAGCTCGTTTATCAACTGAGCGAATACTTATTTGTAAGGGCTCAACTAAATTCAAGCACATACGAAACATACCTCAGTGTTGGGATGTTTCGAGAGTATTAACTGGAATTTTACAGCAAGTTCATTCATTCCCAAATCACGTACCTTCGGAATTTAACCGGATATAGCTCCTCGTTCAAATGCCTTCGGGACATAGCCCGGTTATAGTAATTCGCACAAATGCCTTCGGGACTTAACCCGGATTTAGTAACTCGCACAAATGCCTTCGGGCTTAGCCCGGAATTAGTATCTCGCACAAATGCCTTCGGGCTTAGCCCGGAATTAGTATCTCGCACAAATGCCTTCGGGCTTAGCCCGGAATTAGTATCTCGCACAAATGCCTTTGGCTTAGCCCGGAATTAGTATCTCGCCAAATGCCTTCGGATCTTAGTCCGGATATTGTCACTTAGTACAAGCCTTTGGGACTTAGCCCGGACATCATTCAAATAACCATGCACATTTAACAATAAATCATGGCCCATTCGTATTTCATTTTCGTTAGCAAAACTCAAACACAAGACATTTATCATTCTTGCAAATTCGGCTCAATAGCCACACAAAGAGCATGATTTTAATTTGCTTAAAACATGATCTAATCACATCATAATTTAAGCTCTCTTACTCAAGAACTTACCTCGGGTGTTGTCGAACGATTCTGATAGCTATTCGACCACTTTTTCCTTCCCTTTATCGGATTTAGTTCCCCTTTGCTCTTGAGCTTAATTAAACAAATAAATTGATTTAATCATTTGAGCATCGAAAAGAGGAACACAAGGCACTTAGCCCATATTTATACATTAGACATTAAAGTCACATATGTACGGAATCATGAATCAAACTCAACATTTTAGCTAATTTTTCCCCTTTGGCCGAATATGCATGTCTATTTTGGGGCCGATTTCAACACTTAATACATTCTACAAGTATGGTCACTTGTATTGACTAAACACCCTTTTGTTTCAAGTTCAAAACTTGGCTAATACACACATATACACACTAGTAAAGCATCCTCTCCCTTTCCATCAATTTAACACATGCATTGCTCATTAACATGCAAAAGTTATATTCGGCCTTAGCACACAACTTGCTAGCCGATTCTTCTCCATTTAGCAACCAATGCACATATGTGCTCACTCAAAAATGCTAAAAAGGAGGTTCAAGAATCATCAACCACCATCACATGCATCATTAACAAGCTTCATATTTAGCATGCAATGGCATTAACACAAACTCCACCTAGGCCGAATCTTAACTCATCCTCATGCCTCATCACCACAACATCAAACATCAACCAAGAATGATGCATCCATGGCCGAGTGTCATTTCCATCACATAGCAAGATTTAGACCATGGGCTAGGTAGAACTCAAGCTAACAACTAAAACATGCATGCATCTCATGGAACATCATCAAACATACCTTAGCCTAGCTACATGCATGGCCGAACCTCTTCAACCTTTCTTCTTCCTTCCTCCTTAAAATTTTTGGCCAAGGATGAACCAAAGGATGAGCATTTTTTTTCTTTGTTTTTTTCTTTCTAGTTTCGGCTAAATGAAGATGAGAAAGGATGAACAAAAATTTTCTCCTTTCTTTTCTTTAGCTCACGGCAATGGGGGGGGAAACAACTACACACATTTTTTTTGTATTCATCATACTCCTTTTCATTATTTTATGCCCATGCCCCTTATTTTATTTTTTTCCTACATACCTCACTAGGCCAACATGTTCCCAACATGTTTCCACCCATAGCATGGCCAACCACTAGCTCAAATTTTGGGTAATTTGACATGCAAACCCATCATTTTCACAACATGCATTAATAGACCATTTTAAATTAGCCTATCATATTTTCACCATGTCTCATATCAATCCCTATTTAATAATTTCTCATGCAATTGGCAAAATTGGAGAATGAAACTTCCACATACTCATGTACACACATAATAAGCATAGAATATGGAAATCAATTATTTTTATGACTCGGTTTTGTGGTCCCGAAACCACTTCCCAACTAGGGTCAATTTTGGGCTGTCACATAAAAACCGAATTTGTGTTTCGAAAAATGACGAGTTGATTCAAAAGATTTTACATGAAGCACATAATGGTTGTTTGGCAGTTCATCCGGGCAGTACGGAAATGTATAATAACTTGAAGAAAATGTACTGGTGAAGTGGAATGAAAAGAGATATTTCAGAGTTTGTATCAAAGTGCTTAATTTGTCAATAAGTGAAAGCTGAACACCAAGTACCTTCTGGATTACTCCAGCATATCATGATTCCTGAGTGGAAATGGGATCGGATTACTATGGATTTTGTATCAAGGTTGTCGTTAACTCTGGGGAAGAAAAATGCCATCTGGGTAATAGTTGACAGACTGACTAAATTGGCTCATTTTTTTCCAGTATGTATGGATTATTCTCTTAATAAGTTGGCTGAATTGTATATCTGTAAGATTGTTAGACTTCATGGAATAACTTTGTCAATCATTTCGGATAGAGATATGAGATTTACTTCATGGTTTTGGCAAAAGTTGCAAGAGGCATTAGGTACGAAGTTAAATTTCAGCACTACCTTTCATCCACAAACTGATGGACAATCAGAGAGAGTAATTCAGATTCTTGAAGACATGCTCAGATGTTGCGTATTGGAATTTCAAGGTAGTTGGGAAAGATACCTACCATTGGTAGAATTTGCTTATAATAATAGTTATCAGACGAGTTTGAAGATGGCACTTTATGAAGCATTGTATGTTCGTAAATGTCGGACACCATTGTATTGGACTGAACTCAAGGAAAATCAGATTTATGGAGTTGATCTAATAAAAGAAACCGAAGAAAAGGTGAAAGTGATTTGAAATTGTTTGAAAGTTGCTTCAGATAGACAGAAATCTTATGCGGATTTGAAACGAAAAGAAATCGAGTTTCACGTTGGTGATAACGTATTTTTGAAAGTGTCTCTATGGAAGAAAGTCCTTAGATTTGGATGGAAGGGTAAGTTAAGTCTGTGATTTATTGGACCGTATGAAGTAATTGAAAGAATTAGACCAGTAGCTTATCGGCTAGCATTACCACCTAAATTACAGAAGATACATGATGTGTTCCACGTATCTATGCTATGTCGGTATCATTCGGATCCCTCACATATAATTTCACCGATAGAAATTGAACTATGACCGGATATGACTTACGAAGAAGAACCGATTAAGATTTTAGCTCGAGAGGTCAAGCAACTAAGAAATAAAAGTGTCGCTCTTGTGAAACTATTGTGGCAAAAGCACGGGGTAGAAGAGACTACATGGGAACCTGAGGAAACTATGAGAAACCAATACCCACACCTGTTTACTGTAAGATTTTCGAGGACGAAAATCCTTAAAGGGGGGGAGAGTTGTAATATCCCAAATTAGGGCCTAATCGGAATAGTGGTTTTGTGACCACAAATTTGAGATAGAAATAATTATTTTATAATTATTTTGATGTTTATGATATGATTGCATGATTGTGTGAAAATTTCGTGATGAAATCCTATGCCTAAAGTGCTTAAATTGAAATTAGGGACTAAATCGAATAATTTGCAAAATTTGCATTCGAAGAGTTTTTAGTATGAAATTGCTTTGGATTATTAATGAGGAGGTCTTAAATAGCAATTTGACCAATTTCTAAGTCTATGGACAAAAATTGGACATGGATGGAATTTTTGGAAAGTTTAGTAGTAACGGCATTTTGGTCATTTGTATATTAAATGAAATAAAATGGGAAAAATAACACAAAATGATCATCTTCTCCATATTGTTGTTGCCGAATTTTACCACTCCCCATAGCTAGGGTTTCTTCAACTTTCAAGTGTCATAGTAAGTGATTTCATGCCCCATTTTTAATGATTTTTATGTTTTTGAAATCCCGGTAGCTCGAATTAACTTATGCTAGCAATAATTCAACCTAGGGTTCATATTTGGAAAAATACCCATAGGTGAAATTTGTGTATTTTGTGTTTTATGATAGAATATGAGGTTTTAAATTATGTTAGACAACTTGTGCTACTCGGTTTTAAGCAAAAACGAGTAAAAGTGTTTAATCGGTAAAAATTCCTAATAGTCATAAGCACATGTTAGAGTGTGAATTTGATGTTGCCATGGAAGGGAAAAATGATCAGCATGTCATAAAGCATAAGAATAAGGGATGAAGTTTAATTCCCGAGCCTAGGGGAAAAAGTGTAATTATGCAAAAGTTTAGGGGAAAAAATGTAATTTTTCCAAAGTTCGTATTAAATGTCGTTTTGATGAATATATGTATTAAATAAGATTAATTTGGCATTAAAGATCAAGAGAAACGAGATTCAAGTCGCGATCGAGGAAAAAACAAAGTTTACGAAGAATAGGCTCGATTGCTAGTATTTTGTATCGAGGTAAGTTCATGTGTAAATGTAGTAACATAATTGTCATTTTGAGCAATTTAATGTTGTTTATATGATATGATGCTTATTATTATCATGAAATGTTATGTTTTGTCGTTATTGTTGAATAATAATGTAATTATGTGAATTACTTGATGAGTATGAACTATCACCAAGTATCAGTTCCGATATTCCGTGGAAGACGGTAAAGATGTGAGATAGAGGAAAAAACCCGTTTGAACCTTAGGAATAGATTAGAATAAAAGTGACATGTCACTAGCATACTTGAGTTCCGAACTCGTTGAGTTGAGTCCGAGTTCGTGAGATGTAACTAGGCATCCGAACTCGTTGAGTTGAGTTCGAGTTCACTTATGGATGCGAACGCCCGAGCTCGTTGAGTTGAGTCTGAGTTCACTTATGGGCGGGTTACATGGTAGCTTGGCTACATAAGTTCCGCAGGCTATTGAGTTTGTCTATTTGCGGGTATGGCACTTACATTCATGAAATATGCTTATTCGAATTATATTCCGATGTGTTCAACGGGTGAATCTTAAGTGAATGAGAAGAATGCCTAAAATGAAGGTGACATATTGGTAAGTGTGATGAATGAGAAAATTTGACAGGTATGTGCTTAAATCCTCGGGTTGAGAACTTGGTATGATGAAATCATAGAAAGATATTAAATGCAAATGAAACATGAATGTCTTGGTGTTGTTTATGCAAATGATGTTCTATGTGGAATTTCATGATTATGTTACTTGCTATTTGCATGTGAACTTACTAAGCATCTATGCTTACCCCCTTCTTTTCATTCATTGTAGTTGTTGACAAGCCGGCTTGAGAATCGGGATAGGTTGAAGATTCGTCCACACTATCTGAAAGCCTAAAGTGGTAAAATGGCTTGTGTGTTTTAAATGTGGCATGTGTGGCAAAATACTCACTTTGTGTAAATGATCTTATGATATGGCTATGGTTTGGCAAGAAAAGGGTTTGTAAATGATTAGCCATTGGAATGGCCAATCTAAGTCATATTTGATGTTATGTATGTTTAAAATGCTATTTAGTCCATGAAAATATATAGTAAAGTAAAATTTGCCATAAAACAGAATCTGACAGCAGCAGTGATGTAAATTTGAAAAATCACTAAAAATAGTAGAAATGAAATTAAATGATTAGTAAGTTATGAAATTTAAGCTTGATGAGTCTATTTTCATATGGATGGAAAAAAACAGGTATATGAGTTATATTTTGTGAGATATTTAAGTTTTGGTGGAACAGGGTCAGAGTGATCTGTGTATCCCCTGTTCTGACTTTAAAAATTCACTATAAATGTTAAAAAAACAATTAGGAGTTTTATCTTACATGTATGAAATCCTTATTAAGTCTAGTTTTATAAGAAACAAATGTCATAGTCACTGAATTTTTTTACATGGAGATATCTGATTCGTAATACACAGGGGTCAGAGTAGTCGAACCCTGAAATAGGGGAGACTTTAGCTAATAAACTGTACAAATTGGCTCAACAAAAAATTCTAGAAAAACATTAGTAAATATATATATAAGTATAGTTTCAGGAAAAAATTATGGATCTTAATTTCAAGTTTCATAACTCGAGATATGAATTTTTAAGCGACTATGATGCAGTTGGCCAGCTTGTCTGGAAATTTTAAAAATAAATTGTTTGAGGTGTTAAATTAATGAATTAAGTTTAGTAACACCTCAAGCTCGATTCTGGCGACGGTCTCGGGCGTGAGGGCATTACAATAAGCGTCTGATTAGTAAGCCGGCCAAAACCCGTACTCTTCCATATCTTATGGCATGTCAACTATATCCGACTAGTCCGACTAGTTAATAGGGTATTCAAATCATTTTTCAGTACAATTTCCATCTAAGTTCGGTATCAAATATAATTCCTTATTTCAATCAGTTTCACATTCATTACTTCAATAATTTCACAGTTCAATGCAGTACACATAACAATATTCAGTAACTTCACAATTCAGTTCAATATCAGTCTCGATTCAGTACCCAATCATAAATTTATCATTTTACTAAACACTTACCTGAAAATACTTACCACACATAATAATGATAAAGTTTGAATTATAGTGATACAAACCAGAATTCTCTTCGGATTTAATCCTCAACGATCTTTACTTTTCCTTGTTGGGTCAATGCTTCAGGCTCGATATTAGCTACAAACAATTAAAATAATTTCACAATCATTAACACAACACAATTTAATTTCTGAAATTTTATCTAACTTTTACTTTAATTTCAAATTTAATCCTAACTAAACCTATATATTTTTCTTTCTCAATTCATACCTTTTTGCTACTCAATTTATTGCCAAACTCACATTTAACTATTTAATTTTTATTATATTTTTATAATTTCGAATTTATATCGATTTAGTCCCTGTAACATAAAACTTATGACATAGTTTACAATTTAATCCTTTAATTAGTTCCAATCAAAATTTCTATCAAATAAACCCCCAATTCCATCATATGCTCAACATAAACCCTACTAAAAAAATTCATTAACTTTCAAAATTTCAACTCAAATGCAAAAGTATCACTCTAGGATTCCAAAAATATTAAAACTAAAAGAAAATGACTAAAAGTAACTTACCAATTAACTTGGAATCCCAAAATCCCTAATTTTCCTTTCTTCTTTTCTTTTCCCGATTTCTTCTTTCTATTTCGTGAGCTCTCTGTAACTTTTTTTTCTTTCCTTTTTCAATTTGTTTCTTTTATATTTTATTAACCTTTATTAATTATTATTTTAATTAATATCTTTTAAATATCAACTTATATTATACATTTGTTTCCATATTTTTGTTGCACATTTTTATAAGCATCACCATACATGTGTTTTATTCTAATTTATTTAACATTAATAATAATAATAATAATAACAACAATAACAATAATAATAATAATATCTTTTACTTATAATTGAAGTAAATGATTTATTAATTTACATTTGTATTCATTTTCATTATTAGACTTGTATTTAATTATTACCTTACACTTGTCACTCCTATGGTTTATTTACTAATTTAGTCCCTTGTTTTTTCTCTACTTTATAATTGAACTTTTATACTCTATTCAATTTAATCCTTTTTACTAATTACTCTAAATTAAACTAAATTCATTTAATCAAATTTTAATTACACATACCACTAAACTCATTATTACTCCTAATAATTATTTTTAAACCCAGTTCACTGTGTCGATGGCCCAATAATATACTTTTCGGTGCCCACGGATTTTGGGTCGTTGTAAATGAAGAATGACTTATGGTGAGAAAGTTTATGTATATGTATATATATGAACATATGATAAGTATACAAAAAGGCTTGAATGTTGAATAATCTTTATGGTTATGTTATTATGTCAGTATGTAATTGAACATGGAATCCATGAAATGGTTAGTTCATGATTAATTGAAAATAAACTTATGATAGTTATTATTATATTGCACTAAAACAGTTTTGGATAGCAGCAGTAGTTCGACTTTGAAAATCCACCAAAAATTATGGAAATTGAATTAGAAACTAAACGAGATATGAGATTAAAGATTATTGAGCCTAGTATAGAGAAATGGTGTAAACAAAAGAGTTTCATATTATGAGATATTTGAATTTTTGTGAGACAGGGTCAGAGTGATTTCGGGCTCCCCTATCTTAACTTTGGAAAATCACTAAAAATTGTAAAATAATAATTATGAGTTAGAATTTATATGAATAAATCCCTAATGAGTCTATTGTCAAGAGAAATAGACGAGAACATTAACTAAATCCCATACTAATAGGTAAATAAATTTTAGTAAAGAAAGGTCGAAGCTTTCAAATAGTAGAATAGGGGTAACTTTGAAGAATAAATTGTACTTATTGGCTAGACCAAAAAATTATGGAAATTTTATGGTAATAAGGTATGTGAGTCTAATTTTAGGAAAAATTTACGGATATTAATTTAGAGTTCCGTAGCTCAAGTTATAAATAATTTAGTGACTATGACACCAGTAGACAGCTTGACTAGAATATGAGCAAATAGTGGAATTATGTGTTTTTTTGATTGTGTTACCAAGAGAACATGTTGTAAGAATTTGGAAAAGGACGTTAATAAATTGCTTATTATTATTTTTGTACGGTCTTACTAAACTATAAAGCTTACCCCTCTCTTTTCCATTTCTTTTAGTGTTGTCAGGTTAGCTCAAGATTGGAGATCGTCAAAGGCAGCATCACACTATCAAATTATCAAGCCGGGGTATTAATAAATCTTAAGTGTTTTCAAGTGAGTGGCATGTATAGAGACTTAGTAGTTTATGATATGTGTTTCATGATTTGGCCAATTGAGTTGGCTCATAATGATTCATTTGCATAGAGTCATGAGATATGGCTTATATTTGATCATTGGGTTGTAAACCTAATTGTTTCTGCTTGAATGTTCTAATGTCTTGGTGCTGTGCATGTTGTGATGGATTGATATCGATGGATGTATGATATGGTATGTATATTCTATGGATGAACTTTGATCAATAGATGTGACCATATTCTTAGTATAAAAGTGTAAATTTAGAGTAGGTTAATGATGTTAATGAAGATAACATGGCCAAATGAATATGGTTTGGTATGTCTAGACTTGATATAAAATGAGTATGAGAAACACAAGTATAATGACACACAAATGTTATGTTTGTAACTTAATTGAGGATGTTTAATCTAAAATTGGATATCAGGTTCTATGCCTTTGATGTTGTATAAGTGTGTGAGGGATTAAGGTTGGCCAAGGCTTGGAAAATAGCCTAAGGGTTGGCCACACAGACAGAGACACGGCTGTGTGTCTCATCCGTGTGGGGAACACGGCCTTAGCACACGGGCGTATGTGTAACATCCCGAATTAGAACCTAGTCGGAACAGTGGTTCGGGACCATAAATCTGACACAGTAAAATTTGTTTTTATTAAGTTTTTATGGGCTACAATTTCACGGGATGATTTCGTGAAAATTTCGTTCGAAAATTTTAACGTTTGGGCACTCAATTTGGTCAAAAGGATTGTTTTACAAAAGTTACAAATTTGTCATAAAAAGTGTGATTTAGTGGAAATTAGGGACTTCTATAGTCATGAAAATGATTTTTCTTGGCTTAAAATGCAAGGAAATTAGATAAAAATCATTTTACAAGCCTCGAGGCAAAAGTGCAAATATATGAAAATTTAGGGGTCAAAATGAAAATTTGTAAAAATATGATTTTTGGGCCCATATGAATAATGGGACTAATTAGTAAGCTAAATGTGATATTATAGATCAAGGAAAATGAGATTCGGGCATATATTGGAAATGAATGAGATTATGGACTAAATCAGAATACATAGTCGTGCTCGTATTCGAGGTAAGTTTGTATGTAAATAATATATCGATTCTTTTTATGTTATTATATTTCGCTATTATATGAGATGTGACTGCCTATAGAATGATCATTTGATGTAAATTACGAATCGAAATAGACTATGAATAAGTTTGTTAAATGTTGAAAAATGAGGAATTTCCTGGTTGCACCTTCGAAATAGAAATGATACGAATGATCCATTGTGAGAACACATGTGTAGTACTATGTGCAGGCTACTATGTGTTTAAGATGGTTTTAGGTCACGTGTGTAGTACTAAGTGCAGGCTACTACATGTACCAGATAGGTAGGTCGCATGTGTAGTACTAAGTGCAAAGCTACTATGTGTACCTGACAACTTCAATCACGTGTGTAGTACTAAGTGCAAGCTACTACATGTATCAGATGGTTAGGTCACTATGTAGTACTAAGTGCAGGCTACTATGTGTACCCGGTAACTTCAATCACGTGTGTAGTACTAAGTGCAGGCTACTATGCGTACCCGACAACTTTAATCACGTGTGTAGTACTAAGTGCAGGCTACTATGCGTATCAGATGGTTAGGTCATGTGTGTAGTACTAAGTGCAGGCTACTATGTGTATCATATTATTGGTCGCATGTGTAGTACTAAGTGCAAGCTACTATGAGTACCAGATAGCTTCAGTTACAAGGGTGGTAATATATGCAGGCAATTGTGTATCTGTTATTATTTCGATGAGTTCAACGGGAAATCGACTAAGTGAAAACACATGTGAACATGACCATGTAATGAATAAGTGCAGGTATATATTTGTGGAAATTTATGAGCAATGTGCTCGATAGTTGAGCGAACTTTCGGTAAGATGGAATGAAGTGAAATTATGTAAAAATGAAATTTGTAATAAAACAGTTTTGGACAGCAGCAGTTGTGTAACTTTGAAAAATCACAAAAAATAATGGAAATCAAATTAGATGTTGAATAAAATGTGAATTAAATCTTATTGAGCTTATTTTCATATAAAGGAAACGGAGTAAGCAAAAGAATTTCATATTATGTGATATTTAAATTTTTGTGAGACAGGGTCAGAATGATTTTGGAATACCCTATTTTGACTTGGAAAAATCATTAAAATTTTTAAAAAATAATTATGGGTTATAATTTATATTATTAAAATCCTTAATGAGTCTATTATTGAAAGAAACAAACAGGAACATTATCCAAATCTTGTATGAAGAGATAATTAATTTTTAGTACAGAGGGGTCAAAACTATCAGAGAGCAAAACAGGGGTGAATTTAAAGAATAAACTATACTTATTGACTAGACCAAAAATTCCTGAAATTTTATGGTAAGAATATAAATGAGTCTAGTTTTGGGGAAAATTTACGGATCTTAATTTTGAGTTCCATAGCTCCAGATATAAATAATTTAGTAACTATGACTTGAGAAAACAGCTTGACCAGAAAATAAGTAAAAGTGAAATTATGATTATATTTCCATGGAATCATGTTGATAATTTGCATATTATTTTCATATGGACTTACTAAGCTTTAACCTTACTTCCTCATTTCCATTTCTTTAGTGTTGATAGGTTAGCTCGGGGTTTGAGATCGTCGGAGGCAACCTCACATTATCAAGCTAACTCTTTTGGAGTACTGATGAATCTTAATATCTTCAAGTGAGTGGCATGTATAGGGACTTAGTTTTATGATAGATGCTGTTATGATTAGTCATATATATTGGCTTATATTGATTCATTGTATATATCCAAGAGATGTGGCTTGTAATGCTTGTGGCTTGTAAGCCTAATTATCCATGATAAGTTCTAATGCTTGTGATGCGATGATGTGTTTATGCTTGTGGGATATGTATGGTTGGTATTATGACATATATGCATGATGGGTGCTTCTTGACTGATTGAAATGGTCATATCCACATGGTAAATGTATAATATGGAAATAAGTTGATAATGTTTGAACATGAATACTTGATGTTGATTGAAGCTACTTGATAAATTGATGGTTATGAAAGTTTGGTAAAAGTGGTCATCAAATGATAAGGTCAATGAATATAGAATTGTTGTGTCTAGATTTGATATTATATGAGTACGTGTAATAAGTGAATGATAGCATGTTAAAGTTAAAAATATACCTTAATGAAGTATGTTAAATCATTAAAATGATGCAATGATGTATATCTTTGATGTGTGTAGAGATGTGAGGCATTAATGGTAACAAAAGGCTTGGAAAATAGCCTAAGTACTAGTCACACGGGCAGAGACACGACCATGTGTCTCAGTCGTGTGGAGGACACGGCCTAGCACGTAGGCGTGTGGCCTGGCTGTGTGACTAAATTTGTTTTGCTAACATCATAAACAGAGAGTTATACGGCCTGAGGACACAGGTGTCTTGGAGAAACATGGGTGTGTCCCTGTGTCCACACGGGCGTGTGACCCTGTTTCAGGAAAATTTTTCTAAGTTTCCCCAAAACTTTTTAAAGTTCTCGGCTTAGTCCCAAACCGCCTTTAATGCATGTTTAGAGCCTCGGTAGCTCGTGTAAGGGACATTATGCATGTGATTGAATGCTTTTAATTTAAATGAAATTTTATGGCTTGGCTTTGCATGTTTGTGAATGTTTAAGTCTGGTAATGTCTCAAAACCTGTCCCGGCGTCGGATATGAGTAAGGGGTGTTATAGTGTGACTTGGCCATGAAACCCCATTTCATTGCTAACGTCATAAACAGAGAATTACACTGGCTGAGGACACAGACATGTCCGAGCCACACGGGCGTGTATGACCACACGGCCTACCCACACGGGCATGTGACTGTCCAAAACTAGAAAATTTTTTAAGTGTTGTAAATAGTTCGTAAGTTCTCGGTTTAGTCCCAAACCACCTCTGATGTATGTTTTGGGCCTCGTAGGCACGAATAAGGGACGATATGCATGTGTTTGAATGTTTTTGAATTGGTTGAAATTTTGTGTCCCGATTTTACATGTTTGTATATGTTTAAGTTCGGTAATGCCTCGTACCCTATCCTGGCTTTAGGTACGGGTAAGGGGTGTTACACATGTAATTATGTTAATTGAATGTTATGTTGGTATGTAATGTGATTTATGTTGATGTGCTTTAATTGTATGCTATGATGGAAAATTAATACATGCTTGAAATGGTGATAAAGGGTTAAGTCCTGATTGAATGTGAATTCTGATGATTATATGCATTTTTCTTAAACTAATAAGGTTCTGTATTTTTTGCGGACGGGATTTAACTTGGAAGATTAATCCCATTGACCTTGTTATATAAAGGATTTAGCCCGAACGGGTAATCCTGATATAATACCTCTCGAGCATACATTATGATTAGGGTTTAGCCTGGACTGGTAATCCTAATCAAGCTCCTCTGAGCTTACATTAAATAAAGGATTTATCCTAGACTGGTAATCCTGTTATATGATATGTGGCTCGAGAGAGTGTTTCTTAGTTAAGTGCCCTAATGGGTACCCTTGAATAAGAAATTGATGAATTATTGAATCGTACACTTTGTGTGTACTACTTGAGCATCCATTAGAATTCAATGATTCAATGGACATATAACTCTTGACATGACATGAAAATCTTGAGATGATATGATAATGACTTGAAAGAATATTGCTTGATGAGCTTATGTATGTTACTTGATTGATATAAATATTTTAGTGACTAACATATTTGATTGAATGTATGTGATTAGATAAATTTAGCCAAATGGATGGAAACATAACATTGTATGCCTAAATTTAATAAGCAAGATTGGTAAGTTTAGTTTCCGTTATACGAACTTACTAAGAATGTAATGCTTACTCCATTTTATTTTCCCCTGTTTTATAGTGCTTGGAAGCTCGCGAGGGTTGGAGATCGTTAGAGCATTGTCACACTATCAACTAGTCTTTTTGGGTATACTTAGTGAAATCATTTTGGTATAATGGTATGTATAGGACAACTTGGCTAATTGTGGCTTGAAATGTTATTTTGTAATCTAGCCATTGGAATGGCTAGTATTGGTTCATTTTGGTATTATTAAGTAGATTATCATGATATATATTTAAACATGAGATATGTTAAGAATATGTGATCAATGTTGTGTAATGCTTACGTTCATCCAAGGTAAGTTTACAACCACATATGCATGTAATGGTATGCTTTGATGAATGATAGAATTGTCTATTTTGAATGCTTGGATTGGTTGGTATTGGATGTGTATTTCATATGGAGGTCTTGGGTGAAAATTTGGGTGAGAAATAAAGCTAGAAATGGCTTCGTTTTGTCTACACGGGCAGACACACGGGCTTGTTTCTAGACCGTGTGTGACACATGGCCTGGTAACATCGGCATGTGGTTAGGCAATATGTCCTCTGCACCTTAATTTTGAAAAACAGAATGTTCAGAATTGGGCACACGGGCAGCGACACGGGTGTGTGTCTCAGCCGTGTGAATCTTGCACCTAATTTTGAATTGAATTAATTAACCACACGGCCTAGCACACGGGTGTGTGGCATGGCCGTGTGTGCAAGTCAGAGAGTTACACGGGGTCGAACAAGGCCTCCAACACGGGCATGTCCCAGGGTCACACGGGCGTGTGAGCCTGGCACCTTGGAAAAATTTTGTAATTTCGCGAAAAATTCTTAAAGGTCCCGATTAAGTCCTGACTCAATTTTAATGCTCGTATTGGGCCTCGAGGGCCCAATCAAGGCACGTTATGGTTGATCTCAATAAATGAGTAGTAATTTACGTAGATTAATGGAAAAAAGTTCTGAATGTTCAGGTAATGCTCCGAAACCCTGTCTCGGCGACAGGTATGAGTTAGGGGTGTTACAGCTTAAAAGCTTACTTTGTATTATTTTTCGTGTTTTATAGTGATTAGAAAGCTCGTTCGGGTTGGAAGCTTGTTGGAGTTATATCACACTATCCATCGGCTCTTTTGGTACTTTCGGTTATAATGGCATGTATAGGTTAATTTGGCCAATGTTGGCGTATAAGTGTTTTGTTGAGATTAGCCACTTATATGCTTGTGTTTGGTATATTTTGATGTGTACACATATGTGGCCTTATCATATTTGATGTGTGTTTGATATGGTAGAATGATGAAAAGTAAAACATGGTTTGAATATACATATAAGATATGTTATATATCTTGGTGTGATTTAATGCTTTGTCATGGAAAACTTATTGGTGTATTGATGTTAGTTAGAATGGTATATTTGGTACCATTTGGAAATATTTGTATGTTTTGGTAAGTAAGTTAAGTGACATGAAATAATGCAAAATGATTTACCTTGTGAATTGGTATTTTGGGTACCAAATGGGTGAGCTTGATAAGTGACCTACATGATTGGTTTTGGTACAATTAAGTATATATGTATTTGGTCACTTAGGTAAATTTGGATACATGGTTGACATGTTTGCATATTGTCATTTGAGGTGCCTAAGGGCATATTGGTTGTATGTGATGATTTTACATGTTTAAGGCTTGATTTTGGCTTGTTTTGAATGTCTAATTATGATTTGTGTATATGAAAAATGTTGAGTGTAGGTGGATGCCAAATTAGGTGAGAAATGTGGCTTGTTAAATGGCTGATTTTTGTCTACACGGGCAGAGACACGGGCATGTGTCTCAGCCGTGTGTAACACACGGCCAAGTGACACGGCCGTGTGTCCCCTGTATCTTTTAACGAGCGCAAGTCAGTTTGCTCACACGACTTAGCACACGGGTGTATGGCTTGGTCGTGTGGCACAAGTCAGTGAGTTACACAGGCACGGATACGAGATTGGACATAGTCGTGTGTCCCTATTTTGAATGCCCACATGGCCTAAGACACGGGCGTGCCTCTTGGTCGTGTGACCTTATAGTTTTTAAAATTTTATGGGTTTCTAAAAAATTTTCTAAATTTTTTATTTAGTCCCGATTTGTTTCTTAGGTGTATTTTGGGCCTCGAGGGCTCGTATTAGGGACAATATGCATAATTATGATTGGTTTTTGACATGAATGCTGTATGTTATGAAATGTTTGAATTTTCTATCCGTTTAAATTGTCAACTTTGGTAATACTCTGTAACCTTGTTCTGGCGATAGATTTGGGTTAAAGATGTTACATTTATTGGTATCAGAGCTATGGTTTAGTCAATTATCAGGCTGAGCGTAGCGTATACAAGTATAACTATACATGCCATTATATAACCTGTTATAGTGTGATATCTCATAACCATTTTAAAACAGGTTTTTATATAGCAATGGCATCCAACCAAGCTGATTTCAGTGAAATAGAGAGTAACGCTCAAGCCTCCATTCATGGAGTAGCTTCGAGTGGTAAGAGGCCCATATCTAAAGGCCGGGAAGGAGAGGCTAAGGAAGCCTTTTTCTAAGTGATGAATGAGTGGTTCACCGAGTTCGTACAGATGAACCCGACTACTCGACAACCTCTACCCCCTCCTTTCCCCAACTAGTTCCCTTTATTCCTCAAGGTACGAAACCAATAGATTTAGTAATCCTCCTATTGATAAGATTCATAAGCACAGGGCTGAAGAATTCTGAGCTACTATTAAAGATGATCCTAAGACAGCTGAATTCTAATTAGAGAATACCATCAGGGTTTTTGACGAGTTATCTTGTTCACCGATTGAATGTGTGAAGTGTGTAGTATCTCTACTAAGAGATTCAGCTTACCAGTGGTAGAATACATTGACTTCTATAGTGTCGAGAGAGAGGATTACTTGGGATTTCTTTCAAGTCAAATTCCAAAATAAATACATTAGTCAGAGGTTTCTGGATAAAAAATGTAAAAAATTTCTAGAGCTCAAGCAGGGTCGCATGTCAGTGTCTAAATATGAACGAGAATTTGTTTGATTAAGTAAATATTCTCGAGACTGTATTCTGACTGAGACTGTAATGTGTAAACAGTTTAAAGATGGATTAAATGAAGATATAAAACTATTAGTCAAGATGCTTGAGTTGAAAGAATTTGTTGTACTGGTTGATTGGACACATAAAGACGAAGAGCTGAGTAAAGAAAAAAGATACACTGAATTTGAAGCTAGAGATTCGAGAAAGAGATTGACGGGAAAATCATATCAATCAGCATTGAAGAAATCTAAAGAACATCACTACTATTCCACTGCTTCTATGGGACATTTTAATAGAGATAGAGATACGAGACGCTCTAGTCCTAAACCCCAGGCTACATCTGTAGCGAGTATGGGTGGTATTAGAAACATCATACCAGAGTGTAGGCACTATAACTAGCCAATTATGGTGAGTGTCAAATGAAGAGCGGAGTGTGTTTCATATGTGGTTCTTTTGACCACTATCTTAGAGATTGCCCAGAGAAATCCGAGAAAGAGAAAGCTCAGACCACGAGGTCGAGCAATACTGTTGCGAGAGGTAGACCACCTCGTAATCCTAAAAATGTGAGTGGTGGTCGTGGTGTAATGAAAGACTCTGTTGTGAGATCTGAGGCACGGGCACCAGCTAGGGCTTATGCTATTCGTGCAAGCGAAGATGCTTTTGTGCCAAATGTTATTAGTAGTACTTTCTCTCTTTATGATATTGATGTATCTGCTTTGATTGATCCCAGAACGACCCATTCATATGTTTGCACAAATTTGGTGTCTAGAAACAATTTACCTGTTGAGTCCATTGAATTCGTGGTTAAAGTGTCGAACCCTCTAGGCCAATATGTACTAGTTGATAAGGTTTGCAAGAACTGTCTGTTGATGACTTGGGGTTACAGTTTTTTAGCTGATGTGATGTTATTACTGTTCGATGAATTCGATGTGATATTGGACATGGATTGGCTAACTTTGCATGATGTTGTGGTAAATTGTTCACAAAAGCTTATCGTATTGAAATGTTAGAATGGTGAGATGCTTCGTATTGAATCAGATAATTCAAACAGGTTGCCTATTATGATATCAACAATGTTAGCATAAAAATATATGAGAAAAGGTTATAATGCTTGCCTTGCTTATGTATTGGATACTAAAGTGTCTGAATTGAAGCTTGAATCAGTATAGTGGTTTGCGAATATTCCGATGTGTTTCTAGAGGAGTTACCTGGATTACCGCCGATCAGAGAAGTTGAATTTACTGTAGAACTTGTACCGAGAACAACACTGATATCTATAGCACCTCACAGAATGGCTCCTACAGAGTTAAAAGAGTTGAAAACATAGTTGCAAAAGTTGACTAAGAAGGGTTTTGCTCGACCTAGCTTTTCACCTTAGGATGCACCGGTTTTGTTTGTTAAGTAAAAGGACGGATTTATGAGATTATGCATTGACTACTGTTAGCTCAACAAAGTTACAATCTGTAACACCCCTATCCCGTATCCGTCACCGAATTAAGGTTACAAGGAATTACTGAACAAAACACAGTTCAAAATAGACATCCATTGCAATTCATGTGCCCAGTAATGTATTCTCCTTTATAAAATTTTCCGAAATAAATTAATAAACCAACCTCTTATTCATACAAGTAAAAATCATATATTTGAATCACATATCTAATTTGCATGCTAATTATCATGCTTATAATTCATATACACAACCAATTAATTTATTCAATAATTGATCATCCAATTTAACTTCCATATAACAATTAGATCATATACATTCTTTGTCATTCAAAATCGAGCCAAAATAGTCAAATACCATAGCCAAACATATAACTACTTATATATATAACACATTTTATAATCACTCATTGAACCAACGATTTGACCTTTTTAAACTGAACTACAAGAAAACATTACATAGGCATATGTATTCATATCTCATATGTCCAACAATTTAAATAAACAACCTTTCAGTTATCAAATTTAACTCAATAAATCATAACATTTCCATCACTCAATCTATGAGCTAAACTTGTTATCTCATATCTCAACATCAAAACAATATGTCACTTATAGTTATTCAAATGACCCAACCATATTATACCACTTTTCATGCTTCCGAAATGAGTTAATTAAAAAGCCAAATATACAACTTACTTACCACTATTCATTGCCAAATCATATAACCAACATCACAACATATTTACCATAAAACATGCCTCTCAATTAAGCTTATAACATGACCAAATATAACTACCAACGTTTACATCATGAACAATCCATTTTCACATAGCTATATACATATACAAATTTCAAAACCAAATATATCAAAACTAGCTTATACATGCCACATAATCAAATCTCAAAACATTTATTTACCGAAACGAATACTGGATAGTGTGATGAGATCTCTCACGACTTCCAACTCAAGCAAGTCTCTGAAACTCTATAAACATAGAAAAAACACACAGAGTAAGCTTTGAAAGCTTAGTAAGCTCTGAAAGCTTAGCAAGCTCTTATCTTAAAAAAAACTTAACATAGCGAATAATTTCATTACAATGACATAAGCATGAAATACTATCACACACAACTTTTCTAAATTTTATAACAAGTTCTCATTTCGAATTATCATCATTCAGTAGTATACTACATAACTAGCTAATTGTAACTTTCACAAGCTTGTTCAATTCAATTCTCATTATCATTTAATTCACATTTTCATATAGCCAAATGACACATTATGGGAAATAACACATTCAATCATATATCTTTCTCATATAAATCTCATATCATCAATATCCTCAAATTTGCCTTTCATTCATATAGTATCTGACAATTTCACATATGCAACTTAATAAATCACATCTTATACATTTGTTCATATTTCCTTTGCACATATTCACATTTCATTTCCAAACATTGTATACCTTTCAATGTACCTGAATCGGAGTGTCATTCACTTAATCACTTATCTCTTGGAATGCCCGTTGAACCATTCAGAATTAATAAAGATACTTGGATAGCTTAAAAAGCTCGTACAATACCAACGTCCCAAACATGGTCTTACATGTAATCAAATATTGATGCCACTGTCTCAGACAGGGTCTTACACGAAATTATATACAATGCCGATGTCTCAGACATGGTCTTACACATAAATCTCAAATCGATGCCAACATCCCAGACGTGGTCTTACACGATAACACATATCGGAATCCTATGTCACGACATATGTATCCTAAATATTCCTATGGTTCGTATGGGGCTTTCAGATGTCATCACATTGTCGATGCTTTCTCATATTCATATATTCTGCTTTTCGAACAATTCAATATCATGATAACATATATAATTTATTCAAAATACATATATATTTACATTACCATTTGACATTGAATTCAATCACACAAATAATATGCAATTATAACATGATTTCATAATGTTTATTAAAAAATGAACTTACCTCGTTCGTAGTAATGATAATTTAAGTCGACTAATCCGATATTTTGACTTTCCCTTGATCTAGATCCAAATTTCACTTTTTCCAGTCCTAATTAAGCTTCAGAAATTAACTTATTCAACATTTCATTCAATTTCATCCAAGAACATATAAATGGAAAATTTGCATTTTTAGCCCCTAACATTTCACATTTTTGCAATTTCATCCCTAATTCAAAACAATACCAAATATTCAAAATTTCACTCTGCCCATGTTAGGCTGAATGCTTCATAAATCCTTAATAGCCCTTTAATTCAATTTATTTCACATTTAAGCCCCTAAACTTTCAAAATTCACAAATAAATCCCTAATTTGGATTTTATCAAAAATCACTTAATTAAACATGATAATCAAACATCAAAGATTTATTTTTCATCATCAAACCACAAATTAATCACATTATAAATAATGGAAAATCTCAATTTTATCATCAATTCCGAAAATTAAAGCTTGGGCTAAGTAATATTCGAAGCAACGGTCTCAAAAACGTAAAAATTATTGAAAACTGAGCTAAACACATACCCGAATTAAGCTTCAAGAGTGTCGAATATAAAAGCTTCATCCATGGCTTCTTTTTCTTTAACATTCGGCTATAAGATGAATGATAATGGCCATTTTATGTTTTACTTTATTTTATTACATTTTATTATACATTTACCATATTAACCTTAAAATAATAATATGAAAACCATATAATGGTTGTCCACTACTGTCCAAGCAATATAAAATTGCCAAATTATCATACAAGGAGCCCATATTATAAAATCCATAACAATATAGCACTTTAACAATTAGCAAGTCACGTTTGCATATTACGCGATTAAGTCCTTTTATTAAATTAACCAACCAAACGGTAAAATTATTTCACGAAAATTTCACACATGCATTTTAACATGTTGTAAACACATAAAATAATATTAAAAAAATTTTAGTCTTGAATTTGTAGTTTCGAAACCACTATTCCGACTAAGGTCTAAACCGGGTTGTTACACAATCAAGAACAAATGTTCATTACCTTGCATTGACGATTTGTTTTACCAGTTGAAAGGTGCCAAAGTGTTATAGAAGATTGATCTTCATTCTGGCTATTATCAGCTACGAGATAAAGATTCAAATGTGCCGAAAATTACATTTAGAACCAGTTATGGACACTATTAATTTCTTGTGATACCGTTTGGTTCAACTAATGCACCTGCAGTATTTATGGATTTCATGAATAGAATGTTCAAACTGTATTTAGATAGATTTTTTGTGGTATTTATTAATGATATTCTGATATCTTCCTGAGACGAGTCTGAACATGTCGAGCACTTAAGAATTGTTCTGTAAATTCTACGAGATAAACAACTGTTTGCTAAATTTAGCAAATGTGAGTTTTGGCTCCGAGAAGTTGGTTTTTTGGGACACATAATATCGGCTGAAGACATCAGAGTTGATCTGAGTAAAATTTTAGCAGTTGTTGACTAGAAACCACTAAGAAATGTATCTGAAGTTAGAAGTTTTCTGGGATTAACTGGTTATTACCAGAGATTTGTGAAAGGGTTCTCGATGATAGCTACACCGATGACACAGCTATTACAGAATGATGTGAAGTTTGAATGGTCTGATAAATGTGAGTAAAGTTTTAACCAGTTGAAAGCACTACTGACCAAAGCACCAGTTCTGGTTTAGCCTGAATCTAGTAAAGAATTTGTGATTTTCAGTAATGTATCATTGAACGTTTTAGGCTGTGTTTTGATGTAGGAAGGAAAAGTAATAGCATATACCTTCAGACCGTTAAAGCTGCACAAGAAAAACTATCTGACACATGATTTAGAGTTGGCAGCTATTGTGTTCACATTGAAATTTGACTACACCATTTGTTTGGTGAAAAATGTCACATATTTACCGATCACAAGAGTTTAAGGTATTTGATGTCGCAGAAAGATCTGAATTTGAGACAACATAGATGGCTCGAACTATTGAAAGATTATGAGTTAGTTATTGATTATCATCCTAGAAAAGCAAACGTAATTGCGGATGCTCTAAGTAGAAAGTCTTCGTCTGCTTTACAAGTGATGAATACTCGATTGTCATTGTCTGATGATGGTTCGATCTTAGCTGAGTTAAAAGCTAAATTGATATTTTTACAGTAAATCTGCGAAGCTCAGAAAGGTGATAGTAAATTGTTAGCTAAGCGGGTCTAGTATGAGTTGACTTCTAATTTAGAATTTTAGATAGGACTCAATGATTGTTTGTTATTCAGAGGTAGAGTTTATGTACTAAAGAATCTAGATATTATATAGAAACTTTGCACGAAGCTTATAATGGTAGCTTGTCTATTCATCCAAGGAGCAATAAAATGTACAATGATTTGAGACAGATGTACTGGTAGCCAGGAATGAAATGCGAGATTTCTGACTTTGTATCTAGATGTTTGATATGTCAGCAAGTTAAAGCTGAACATCAAGTACCTTAAGGACTGTTACAGCTAGTGATGATACCAAAGTGGAAATGGGATAGAGTTACTATGGATTTCGTATCGGGGTTAACCCTATCTCAGAAAAAGAAAGATGTTATTTGGGTTATTGTTGATCGTTTGATGAATTCTGCACATTTTATTTCAGTATGTATAGATTTCTCACTTGACAGATTAGTTGAGTTATATGTTTTTGAGATTGTCAAATTACACAGAGTGCCAATCTCCATTATTTTAGATAGAGAACCATGGCTTACATCACCATTCTAGAGAAAGTTACAAGAAGCTCTTAGTACGCGATTGCATTTTAGCACTGCATTTTACCCTCAAACTGATGGTCAGTCCGAGAGAGTGATTCAGATTCTCGAAGATATGCTTTGTTGTTGTGTTTTAGAGTTCGAAGACAACTGTGAGAAATATTTACTATTGGTCGAATTTGAATATAATAATAGTTTTCAGTCGAGCATAAAGATGGCACCGTATGAGGCTTTGTATGGTCATGAATATCGAACTCTGTTATATTGGACTGAGCTCAGTGAGAAAAAGATACATGGGGTTGATATGATTTGTGAGACTGAGGAAAAAGTGAAAGTGATCCAAGATAGTTTGAAAGCAGCTTCACATCGTCAAAAATAATATGCAGATCTTAAGTGTAAAGATATAGAGTTCCAAGTCAGCGATAGAGTATTTTTGAAAGTATCGCCCTGGAAGAAAGTTCTTCGGTTTGGTTGCAAAAGAAAGCTGAGTCTGCAATTTATTAGACCGTATGAGATTACTGAAAGAATCAGACTTCTTGCATACTGATTAGATTTACTGTAAGAGCTTGAAAGGATTCATAAGGTCTTTCACGTGTCTATGTTACGACGGTATCGGTCTGACCCTTTATATGTTATCTCTCCAATGGATGTTGAGATTCAGCCTGATATGACATACAGTGAAGAACGGCTTAGAATTTTGGCATGAGAGGTGAAATAATTGAGAAATAAAAACATGCTTTAGTGAAAGTTCTCTGGCAACGACACAGAATAGAGGAAGCCACTTGGGAACACGAGAAAGCTATGAGAAAGCAATATCTGAACCCCTTTTCTGGTAATATTTTTGGGGACGTAAATTCTTTTAGGGGGAGAGTTGTAACAACCCGTTTTCAGTGAAATCACAAAACTGATTTCGGGACCACAAATCCAAAGTCATAAAATTTATTTTATTATTATTTTATTTCCTATAGTATGATAGAAATACCGTATAAAAATTTTGTTAAGAAATTATTTTACCGTTTACATGTTTAATTTGATTAAAAGGACTAAATCACATAAAGTGCAAAAGTTGAGTTCTAATAGCTAAAGGTATTAAATAGTTATAGAACTTTAAAGTGGAGGTCCTTATATGGTAATTAACCCAATAATAGTGATAGTGGATGTACATAGCTTGGTATAAGTGTAATTATTAATATTTTAATAGGTTAAATAGGTAATTATGTAATTAAGGTTATAATAATTAAAACCAAATTAAAATATCATTTGGTATCATCTTCCTCAACCGATTGTTAAGCAAAAAGAAGCCATTTTTCATCCTTCACATTTGACCAAGCTTGTGTGTGCAATTGGTAAGTGATTTTTGTCTCGTTTTTAATGATTCTTACATTTTCAGGATCGTTGTAGCTTAATCTAGCTAGATTGGAGACTAATTTCTGAAACAGTTTAAGTATTAGGGTTTTTGCGTTGATGAGAATACTTGATTTTTGAAGTGCGATGAAAGAAAATGAATGGTTGTTGCTAGATAAACAACTTTTGTAAATGAATTTTTAGCAAAATTATCAAATAGGATTAAATTGAAAATTGTGATAAATTGTGTGGTAAAATTGTGAATTTGTGAAATATGTGGGCTGCTATAAGCATTTATATATTCAGCTAGGCTTGAGTATGGATAAAATTGAATGAATTTCAGTTTCCGAGCCTAAGGACTAAATTGCAAAGAATTAAAAGTGTAGGGGCAAAATAGTAATTTTTCTAAAATATGTGTTAGACTAAATTGAATATGAATTATATTGAATTGAGTTAAATTCATTCGTATAGATTTGGTTAGACCTTGTACGAAGTTAGATTGAGGCAAAGAGAAAATCTCAGATTAGTCGCCTCTGTATTTATGTACACTCGTCGAGGTAAGTTCATGTAATTAAATTGTGTAATTATATGCTTTGATTGAATTACATGTATGTTATTTTCATTATCATCATATATGAATATTGATCGCATATTTGACGACGTACTACGATTACCGAGCCCCGTTTGAACTTTAAGAATTCATAGGATACAAATGACATGTCATTCGGGTTACTGATTTTAGCTTTTATGAGCTTACCGATACTCAGCTCATATGAGCTTATTATTATTCAGCTTGGAGGAGCTTACCGTTATTCAGCTCGTAGGAGCTTACCATTTACAACTCGTATGAGCATACATGTACATGAATTGACAACTTACAGTTTAGTACACCTTGTGTGTACTATCCGCGTATCCAACAATATTCTAAATGGTTCAACGAGCATAGTTCTATTATGAGATTATATAAGTTTGATACGAACCTGTACAGGTATTTACATGAATTACATGGAAATGGTTTGAATATGATATATGGATACATGGTATAGATGTTACATGTATATAGAGTTTGAATAGTTGTTGAACTCATACATGATTCTCGCTTTTTATATGATTTACATGGCTAACATAGTTGATGAATATGTGTTAGACTTTTAGCCAAATTGAGTTGAGATATGCTTTGGTTTACTTACCTTAAATGTGATTAAAATGGTAAGTTAAATTCTCTATTGTATGAACTTACTAAGCTTAAAAGCTTACTTTGTATTGTTTTTCATGTTTTATAGTGATTCAGAAGCTCGTTAGGGTTGGAAGCTTGTCGGAGTTATATCACACTATCCATTGGCTCTTTTGGTACTTTCGGTTATAATGACATGTATAGGTTAATTTGGCCAATGTTGGCATAGAAGTGTTTTGTTGAGATTAGCCACTTATATGGCTTGTGTGTGGTATATTTTGATGTGTACATATATGTGGCCTTATCATATTTGATGTGTGTTTGATATGGTAGAATGATCGAAAGTAAAATGTGATTTGAATACGCATATAAGATATGTTATATACCTTGGTATGATTTAGTGCTTTGTTATGGAAAACTTATTGGTATATTGATTTTAGTCAGAATGATATATTTGGTACCATTTGGAAATATTTGTATCTTTTGGTAAGTAAGTTAAGTGACATGAAATGATGCAAAATGATTTACCTTGTGAATTGGTATTTTGGGTACCAAATGGGTGAGCTTGATAAGTGACCTACATGATAGGTTTTGGTACAATTATGCATATATGTATTTGGTCACTTAGGTAAATTTGGATACATGGTTGACATGTTTGCATATTGTCATTTGAGGTGCCTAAGGGCATATTGGTCTTATATGATGATTTTACATGTTTAAGGATTGATTTTGGCTTGTTTCGAGTGCTTAATTGTGACTTGTGTATATGCAAAATACTGAGTGTAGGTGGATGCAAAATTGGGTGAGAAATGTGGCTTGTAAAATGGCTTATCTTCATCTACACGGGCAGGGACACAGGTGTGTGTCTCAGCCCTGTGTAACACATGGCCAAGTGACACGGCCGTGTGTCCCCTGTATCTTTTAAAGAGCACAAGTCTGTATGCTCACACAGCCTAGCACACGGGCGTATGGCTTGGTCGTGTAGCACAAGTCAGTGAGTTACACGGGCACGAATACGGGTTGGGACATGGCCATCTGTCCTTATTTTGAATGCTCACACGACAAAAGACACGGGTGTGTCTCTTGCCAGTATGACCCCTGCAGTTTTTAAAATTTTGTAAGTTTCCGAAAATTTCTCTAAATTTTTTATTTAGTCTCAATTTGTTTCTGTGGTGTATTTTGGGCCTCGAGGGCTCGCATTAGGGACAATATGCATAATTATGATTGGTTTCTAACATGAATGCTATATGTTAAGAAATGTTTGAATTTTCTTTCCATTTAAATTGTAAACTTTGGTAATACTTTGTAACCCTGTTCTGGGGACGGATTCAGGTTAGGGGTGTTACAGTGGGAAAACCTAATACTTATTTATATATGTGTGTGATAGCAATGGTCCATGTTGATGGTAACTTATTGAATGGTTTAGGTATATATGCTTAAATGCTTGAACGGTGAGTTAATAGTATGATATGGAATGGGTGCGGTAAATAAGTAGTTGGGAAATGATGAATGTTATGCTTATAATGATTGGATTGCTTGACAAATTTTGTATATATTTATCGATTTGTATTTGAATCAATTTGGATGTTTGAATAATTTGATTGATGCATGTTTTACTGATTGTAACTGAGGTGTCTTTGAAGGGAAATTGGAATCGTATGTATGTGGTGTTTTTGTGGATTTTGAATTGTTGAATTAAGGTGTCAATCGTGGCATATTGGTTAGGCACTTTGGATGGTTGTTAATAGTGATGTTTTTGTCTTGATTATGATGTTTTTGAATTAGTTGAGATATGGTATAATGTTTGCTTATGGCATAAGTGAACTAGGGTTAGAAAGCTTGTTTTGAAAGGTTTCTTCAGGTATACAGAGCCTGACACACATCCATGTGTCATACACAAACATTTGGCACGACTATGTAGTCTATATGTTTTGAGTGATATTTGGTGCACATCGCCACAATCTATTACACGGCTTGGCGACACGACCCTGTGATCCCTGTTGCAGAATTTTCTATCTTTTTTATTTTGTTTCAAATTGATCCATGTTTAATACTGAGTTGATTTTAAGCTTTCATAAGCTCGATATAAACCCGAATTTGGCTGTAATGTTTATTATAATTGATTATATGTGACATATTTAATCGAGATTTTAAATTATGAATTACCTGTAATTGATTTGTATTTATCTGTAACATTCCATTACTCGAGTTCGACAACCGGACCGTGTAAGGGGTATTACAATAAAAGAAAGTAAATACAAAAAAATATATATTTACAATAAATTAATGATCACATTTAATAATAATTATTGAAATTTGAATTTCTTTTTAAAACAAATCCATAAAATATTTTTCACCTAGACCAAACAAATGATGGATAAAAAAGAATATTTAAGATTGGTTGCTTTGCACAATATAAACAAATTACAAAAAAGTTTTTAAAAAATAATATTATATTATTTCATCATTAATTAAAATAATATTTTATCTATCTCCAGTGTCATTGTTGTTTGGATATGACTCGATATCGTCTCTTTGAAAAACTATTTCTTTGTTTCATTGTTAATTATATAATTTTAATCTATTATTGCTAATAATCTCTCATTTTTCTACCAATAATTTTTGTTAAATGTTAATTAGATATACCTAACTGCCAAATGTTATTTATAAAGTTAAAGTTTACTTTAATTGGTATATAGCTCTAATACTAATAAGTGATAATTAAGATGCTTATAATTCTATTCATTAATAGTTCTATTTTACATAAATAAAATTAACACTATTTTTTAATAAAAAGTCATTTTTTATAATAATGTTAAAATTAAATTATAATTATTTTTAACTAATAATTGTAAGTTAAATTATAATTATAATGTTCACTATTTTTTTCTTATATTTTGTGCTTAGAATTTTATTCGAGTAATAATTCTATTTTAAAAATTAGCAAACCTTTGTTTACATCAAACTTTTTAAAATAATAATTATAAATAAATTATAATTATTTTTAAATATATATTTATCTTAATTTTATTAAATTATAATTATTTTCAAATGTATAATTTTCGCAAATTCTATTTTATGCCAACATTTTTAACTAATAATTTTGAATTAAATATTATAATTACTTTTAAATATTAATTTAGAATATCATGAAAAATAAATAATATTTTTGTCGGTTAAAAAAATCTCCAAACTTGTACTTATTTATTATGGATACATGAAAGCTTTTCTATGAAATATTTAAAAAAAAACTGTAAATTAATTAAAAAAGGAAAAGAAGTATGATATATGAAATTAAATTGAAAGACATCATCATTGTAATCGTTATTCATAAAATATTATTATCAAGGTGGCTGGATTAAATGTATATATTTAAAATATAAGATTATCAAATAAATTTAATTTTTTTTAAATAATTTGTTTATTAAAATAAATTGAAGATCTGGATTAAAAGTAATAATATTTAAAATTGAAACTAATTTATATTTCACAATTAAAATAATTAACCATGGCTAGTAATTGTATTTAATTTTAAACTTATTTAAGGATTAGATTATTCATCCAAATTAAAAGGATGGCTCAAAGTTTGAAAGGATTTAGAAAAATAATAAACTTTGGTAGAAAGGTTAAGTCCATTTAAAGTATGGGTTGGACTCGTACTCCAATATTCAATCTTTGAATACAGTTTCGCTTGATCCAGTTTCAAGTTTATGATATGATATTTTTTCTTTTCTTATATATTATGTAATTTATATCATATGAAAATAAATATATTATAATGTTATTACTAAAACGGACAATATAATTTTAGCCATTTAATTTGGTAACTAGGTTCACTTCAAGATTTGTACTTGTTTTTTTGGTCCACATCATTAATACTTGAACTTGACAACTAGGTCTATTTTGAACTGAAAAATATAAAACATTAATGATATGACACTCTAAGATTGTGCACATTATCACTTAAAAAATAAAAAAAAATTATATAAATTTGCAGATGATGATACATTAAAACCCTAGAGTGTCACATTTAGTGTTTTAATAATTGGATTGATAGTTAAAAAGGTCCAACTATCAGTTCCTGTTTCAACTAGTTCAATCAATTTGACAGTCGAACCGACAAAAAAAATCATAAAAATCTTTAAAAAAAAATACTAAACCGGTTCAATTTGTTTAACTTCCAATTTTTATCCTAGTTTTCTATTTTTACTTACTTTAAGAATTTTTTGAATCAATTTTGTTTAACCCCTTTGTTTGGACCATTATGTCAACCAATTCTCGATCCATATAATCTAGTCATGTTCTAGTAACACTACTCATATAATCAAGTATTAATAGAATACAAGTTCAATAACCAAAATGGATCTAATTGCCAAGTTCAAAGACCAAAGTGGACAATAAAAATACATGTACCAATGTGAACCTAATTTCTAAGTTCAATGGCCAAAAGTTATATTATCCCTTACTAAAAAAGGCATTTTAAGCTGTTTATTTTAATAATTTAATAAAATAAAAAGAAAATATATAAAGGTAGTAAAAAATATATGTTGTTGACAACTTAGAATCTTTAGTATCTTGCTATAACTGTAAATTAGGGATTAAATAGGCATAATATTAGGGATTGTATAATTGTTTCTTTCTTTAGATAGGCTTATCTTTTTGAATAAATAAGCTATGGAATCATCTCTTTGATATATGAGAGAAATTATTCTATTCCTTACAAACTTCATCTCTCAATTTTTTAAAATCAACATGGTATTAGAGCTTTTATCCTAATTTAGGAATCAATATTTTTTTATATTTTTTTGAAATAGCATAAACCCTAGAAAGATACCCAAACCTCTTAGGGTTATTATCTTTTCTCACCGTTAGTCCTACAGGAGTCGAAACTCTATCTCTAACAAAACATTGAGAGTCGGCCTTCGAAAAAGCCCTGTGTCAGTCTCACGCACTTTTACTAGTCACTATCACTCTCTCCACGTGTCAACATGTGCACCCACTCTAGTGAATTTTTCTTATTTCGCCATCATTGTCGACCTTGGAGCAGTATTTTGACCTTTTCCCTATGAAAATTTCTTGGTTTAGTGAGGTTGAAATTTTGGGATTTTTTTCTTTGGGTTTTTCTACCAATGCAAGTTGCCGCTTTTTTTAGAAATTTTCATTTTTTCTTCCTAAAAAATGACAATGACAGATGAGAAGAAAAACTTTCCCCTTTGATGAAATTAAGCACCTTGGACGCCTTTTGTCACAACTTGAGACTCCTTTTTGAAGTCAGTTAATGTCTATAATGTTCACAGTAATACTAACTCTTGGTTATTCATTCTAGTGCAAATAGACACATGAAAAATTCCACTATAAAACTCCTAAACTACTTCCCATGTTAAACAAAGAATGTATCAGACAGGCCGATAGGTCCTTTACTCCTGTGTCTAGATTAGGTTCTATCATTTGTACACCCAATATTGAACACTATCGTACATTTTACATGTTCCTCAGTTTCCTATTAACCTCTTATTTGTTAATGCCGTCACAAAAACCTTAAATTGCAAAGTTGATTTTTTTCCCAATCATTATGTTTTTTAGGATCTTCAAATAGGAAAGAAAATTGGTAGTGGTAGATTGCCTAATGGCTTATATTTTTTAAATTTATGTAATGGTTCTACTTTATCTTAAAACTTTCTTTGAAGAAAACAAGGTTATTAACCAAGAAATAATGCAAGGGCATAAATGATTAGGTCATCCATCATTTTCGGTTCTAAAAAAGTTATATCCTAATTTGTTTTCAAAGACTCAGTTGGATTCATTGTTTTATAAAGTTTATGAGTATGCTAACCATACTAAGAACTATCCTCCTTTGAGAAATAATAGAATTGCCATTCCTTTTATAACTATTTACCCTAATGTTTAGGAGTCAACTAGGCATCCCTCATTATTTAATAATAGATGGTTTATTACTTTTATTGATTATTGTACAAGGATGACTTGGATGTATTTATTGAAGTCGAAAAATGATGTGTTTGCATGCTTTCAATCTTTTCATAAAATGGTGAGTACCCAATTTGTTGCTAAAATATAGTTTTTTTAGAATTGACAATGTGGAACGATAGAAATGTGCAAGTGTACACAATCACAACAAGTAATAAAGTGACAAGTAAATGTTGAGTTATCGTACCCATAGGGACTGTGAAAAGAATTATTTATGAAAGCTATTTAAAACACTTTGGTGAAGAAAAATATTTTGTTTGAAGAGGGTGATTAAAAACTAAGATTTTAAGCTAAGTAAACTAAAGAAATAAATGTCAAATGCACGATTTCAAAATATGATTTAATCAAGATGACATAATTGTGTTGATTTAATTACATTTCTTTAACTTAGAATTACTAAACTCATGCTTATGTTGTTACGAATAAATTCATGGCAACTCGGTAAATTTCTAATTTATGAACATATTCACCTACACAAATCCATTCATTTCTTAACATATCCCTATGTTAATTCAAACGATTAAACATATTTTAATAATTGAACATGTTATTGCACATACATACTCATTAAATTGAACTAATCTCTTGCATATCCCTATGTCAATTCAAACGATTAATTAAATCTAATAAGCACATAAAAGACTATGTGAGGTAACAAGGTATCCTTACCTTGAAACAGTTTAATCACAATAATCTTGCAAGTTATGCAAGGCAAGTGTATCGCCAGATACATTGCTAATTTAATCTTCAGCTACCTTGGAAGAATAAACATACACTGATTAAGTATTGTATCCATTAATTATAATTTCAATTCGTTTAAATAATTAATTCATTAGCTACCTTACAATTGTAATGCAAGAATAACTTAGGCATGATTTTACTTAATCAAGTATTTACCAAGGCCTATAACAGCATAAATACAATTTTAATAATTTAAGCAGATAAATGAAATCAAACCAACACGAATTAAATTCAAGCTAATCTGATTAAATTAACCATTCCAACAACATAAATATTCATAGATATGTTCATCATAACAGCAAAAAAAATTAAATAGATAGGGAACAAGAATCAAATCCAGTGATTCTCCGTGGCTTGACTAGTTTGCTCTGTCTTTTTTCTCTGTTGTACTTGCCGACCAAGGCTGCTATGAACACTTAAATGTTGCTCCAAAATGGCTGAATAAGAACCCTTTCTCAAGGGGAGAAATTGGCACAAGAGCAAGGGACTTGGAATGGAAAAATGAGAAGAGAAAGTGAGAGAGGAGAGAAGAGCTGTGAATGAATGAGGGATGCTTTGAATGATCAGCCAAGGGGGTTTTTATAGCTGAATGTGGCAGCTAAAATTTGCTAAAAATATCATCGAAAGAGCCACCCGTTGGCCGGCCATCTATGTGGCAAAGTTGATGGCTTCAACTTCGTTAAATTTGGCTTGGGGCAAATCTTCAAAGCCATCAATTGTGGAGGGGCTGATTTGCAATTTGAACAAGTCTTCAAGGGCTTCTTTGTAGCTTAAATAATCAGCTAATGAGCTGAATTGGGTAAGCACTTGGATGGTTTTGGGCTGTCCTCTCCTTGGCTGGTTCGGTTCACTCAGTACGGTTCAATCGAACCATTTTTTCATAAATAATTAATAATAATTTATTAACCCAAATTAAATTGGATATAAATTAAAATTAATTAAATTATGAATTAATACACATAATTTTGGACCATCTTAGGCTGGAAATTAATTCGCCTCGATACTTCAAATTGCTTCTCGGTTTTGTGCTTCTGGCAGTGTCTGCCAAGCCATTTTTCGCCCTTTGTGCAAATCTGTCGAAAATAACCAAAATTCATCAAAAATAATTATAAAATTAAATAAATTTCAACATGTTCATATTTTAAGTGCACTTTAATTATTTTATAAAAATTAATTATTTTTTGACAAGAATTTAACCGAATTCGCATGAGTTTAAGTTAAAAAGGGTATTAAAAAGTGTGTAAATTTTTGTGTTTCCACAGCCCCAAGCTTAATTCATTGCTTGTCTCAAGTAATGCACGAATTTTGAAAAGAATTTCTCGGAAACACCTTTGAAAAATTTCTTCAGAACAACATTTTTCTCAAAATTATGAATTTAATATACTTATGCTCAAAGACAAGAAATTTGATAGTTATGCTACTTAAGTATACATATCATTCAAATTAATCTCAACAACTATTATGATAGTAAAAATTAGACTAAATGTTTCCTAATAAAGTCATGTTAAACCTTACCAATGTAATTTTATTCCCTTTATTCAAGATTAAGCTGCAATCATTAGGTTTAACTTATGTCTTCATATGTTGTACGTAACAATTTCTCTCCCTTAATGTAGGTAGCATTGAAACTTTGAATCAATAGGTCTTTAACAAGGATGTAACGTGGCTGGGCTTAGGGGTAGGTAAAAGATAGATAAATTTAAGCTTTTAAACCCTAGCTTGCATTAGACCTTCGAAATAATTACCATCAATACATAAACTTTTTTTTGCTTTCACATGCTCTTTTATACATCTTATTTTAAGAACTCATGCTCTTTTTTTTTTCAAATTCGAGCATTTTGCTGAATGTACTACAATTTTAGAGCATTCAATACTTCTTTTCAACTCCCCTAAACTTATTTTTAAAGAATACTTCGAATAGTACTGAGTCTACTGTTTGGGACAATTTTAAGATAGTTAAGAGAGAAGTGACGGCTAAATTTGCAAGGGTTCAAATATAATTAGGCCATATAGTCTCAAAGTTGGGTTTCAAAGGATAAAAACTTCATCATGGTTGGCTTGAAAGGCTCAAACGGTCCAACAAAAGTTGCCTAAATCATTTCCAATGTTCCATGCTTCCTAGGATTTCGCCTCAAGAAACTACTAAGTCAATTCTAAAGAATTAAACTTTCATGCATGCCTAACTTTCGTAAGGAACAAAAAATTTATGGTACGATTTGCATGCTTTATTAGAAATACATTCATATCTTTATTAAGCTAACATAATAATTTATTGAAATAATAGAACTTTATTCATACTGAAGTTTAGTATACTTAACAAAATTTCAAATTATTGAACAAAATATATCCTAATCATAATTAAAAGAAAATTTTATTTTGAATGGAAATAATTCAAATTCAATTTTTCAGCCCCCCTACTTAAGATGAATAATGTCCTCATTATTTAAAGAGAATAGATACTATACACCAAGTAGGATTCTAAAAAAGAGAAGGTGAGTCAAATTAACTGCTTAAGTACCCAACTCTTTCTAGATCCAATCCTAGACATGTATATACCTATTGCCACACTTTATACTTTGCGACTTGTTTATTATTCATGATTTCCATCTCTTGCTTTATTATACGAAAAATAAAAATTCCTAATTAAACTTAATCCTAAAATGACCTAAGAACAGAAATAAAATAAGGTCAAGATCCCCCATTTTATTTATTTGTAGACCCTTTCGAATTTAACTCATCTTTTGTTCTATCATTATTGCCTTTGCATGAACCACTGCGCTCCATCTTCGATAATGGACTCCATGGTTCAAATACAAAATCTAGAAATTCAGGCACAAAAATAATGGGTCATTGTAAATTTTCTTAATAGCACTTCTCATCGAGTCATCCCTTATTTTTTAGTATCTCCAATAAGCTTGTTGCTGCCATTGCATATGCTGCATTATGTCCATCAACTTTGATAGCTCATCTCGAAGATCTAGGCTAGGCGGTTGAGCTCTGAACATTGAAGTTTCGTCATCAGGTTCAACTTCTGGTTCCAGTGGTTCCACCTTATCAGGGACTTCAGCTGACTACATTGCTTCGATCTTTGTGGGATCTTCTTCCTCTTCTTAGGGATCCTCACTTTCTTCAGTTTGTTGCTGTAGAACAGACTCTCTAGCTATTCGATAGAGGTCTCAATCTATGATTTGCCCTGGCTATAGCCTGTCTTCTTTACGTTTGTAACAATTTTAGCTTTCAAGCACAGAATTGTTATCGTAAAGGGAAAGTAGGCTGGGCCAGAACGTCTAACGGCACAATTTCGCATTTCTCTTAAGATGATTTTTCCTACATCAATGGTCTTTCTAGTTAGAATTGAGTATAATAAGACCATTCGCTCTAATGAAATTGTAGTTCAATGTGAACTAGGCATAAGGCTGAATCATATGAAGTAGAACCATAACTTTGTGAGTGGTGTCAAATATTCTCTTCGACAAGTGTGGATTCCTTGCTTTGACACAATCCACTTAGAACCTGGAACTGTAAGTTCCTCGAGAATTTCTTGCAAATTTTCAGTCTTTATATTACTCATCATGGAAGAATAATCATCTTTTTCGAAATCAAGCAATTCAAAGAACACATTAATAACGTTTGAAGTTATTGGTACCTTGATTCCGTGAACTGGAACTTCTGTCAACTCGCTTGAGGTTAAATTCGCATAGAATTTGCGAACTAGTTTCTCATCCACACTGGGTCTCTTCTCACAAAATAATTTCCAATTGAGGGTTTCAGCAACTTGATGAATACGTGCCATAAAGTCTTTGTAGTTGCTCTCTTTTAATGTAAAGCCTTTCTCTGGATGCATCTGTTGATTTTTGAAGATACTTCCATATCTTGCTTTGGCTTCTTCACAATGGAACTTGTTTTGTGTTTCATCAATTTAGGTACAGACACGAGTTCTCTTGTAAGGCATGATTAACCTGAATAAGAGATGGGAAATTTTCTAAAAAATTTAATTAAATAAAAATTATTAATGATTCAATAAATTGAAAAATTAAATAATTAAATAAATTAAAATTTAGGAGAAAAACTTTGTCTTACCACCCTTTCTATAAAAATTAAGAACTCCTAAAAATAATTAATGAATAAAAGAGGTCAATTTAGGGTAGGTTAGAGGGTTATCGGCTAAGGATATTGGTGCGGGGCTGGTGTGAGTAATGGGGCTGATGTGCCGTACGGATGCTGGGCAGCAAGCAGACTCGTCGAGCAGGAGCAAGGAGTAGCACAAATTGGTGTGATGAGTTGCACGGGCAACAGTCCGCAACATGGGCCTGCACGAACTGGAGCGAGGAGCAGGTGCGGCACCAAGGTACGGGCCTAGCAAATGCTGGAGCTGGACGTACACAGGTGCAATGACAAGGAGCGGCTGCTGGGTACGCACGGTGTGAGCTGCTGAATGAATGGCTGTCAAGCGGTGTAGTGGTTGAGGGGGCTTGCGGCACTAGGTGATTAGGTATTTGGTGGGAATGAAGTTTGAGTGGTAAATGAAAGAGAACGTTGGTGGTATTTATAGTGAGAGTAGTAGGACTTAGAATAGAATTCTTAATTTGATTTAACAAAAAAAATCTAATTCTAATTCTACTCAAAGTTAACAACAATTAATAATCAAATATATGCATATTAAATTATTAATGCTATTAATTTATTTAAAAAAAATGAAATATGATTAAAATTAATCCTAATTCTATGCTAAATTGATAAAAATTAATATATAAATTATAATAGATATAATTATATATTAAATATTATCATTTTATTATTATTTTTTGGGAAAAAAACTTATAAATAAAATATGATTAAGTTAATACTAATCCTAACTCTATATAAAGTTGATAATAATTAATATACATTATAATGGATATAATTATATATTAATAATTATCATTTTTTTATTAAACTAAAAAAATTTATTCTAGAAGCCTTTTGAAAATGTTGACAAAAAGAGGCATCTAATTTTTATTATTTACAAAAAGAGCAACAAAATTTTATAAATAATTCAATTAAGTCCCCAGATTTAATAAAAATTTGAAATTAAGTTGCAATTTAAAACTTGGATCAAAATTGAGCCTTTTAATTGAAAAACCAAAAACTTATTTTGACATTTAGGGAATAATTTCTCGGAGAATTACGTAAAAATCAATTTCCAGGAAAGATTGGAGGGGCCACAAGCAGTCCTGCTTAAGTTCCAATCTCCTAGACAGAATTTATTTAAACATACTAATCCCGAAAATATACCCTAAATCATTTATTAAAAAGGAAAATAAGAAAATTTAAACATCCGATAAAATGAAAAAAATTTGATTTCGTTCAGTCTTATCTCCCCGGTAATGTTTCAGACGCTGAGCATTAACTTGAAAATTACCTCCCTTACTTTGGAGTTCAACAATTCCATATGGATAGACACGATGAATCGTAAATGGACCAGACCAACGTGATTCTAGTTTACCTGGAAAGAACCTTAATCTGGAATTAAATAACAAGACTTGTTGACCTACTTCAAATTCTCGAACTTGAATGTGCTTGTCATGCAGTTTCTTAAGTCTCTCCTTGAGTAATTTGGCATTTTCGTATGAGAACATTTGGAATTCCTCTAGCTCATTGAGTTGGAGCATTTGTTTCTCTTTAGCAAGCTTAAGATCCAAGTTGAGTTGTCGAAGGGCCCAGAAAGCTTTGTGCTCTAACTCCAAGGGCAAATGACAGGATTTCCCAAATACCAACCTATAGGGTGACATCCCTAAAGGTGTCCTGTATGCTGTTCTGTAAGCCCATAAAGCATCATCCAGTCTTTTGGACCAATCTTGTTGGTTCGGGCAAACTACCTTCTCAAGTATGAATTTGATCTCCTTGTTTGCCAGTTTAGCTTGCCCATTCGTCTGCGGGTGGTAAGCTGTAGTGACCTTGTGTTTCACACCATGTTTATCTAATAGCCATTTCAACCACTTGTTCACAAAAATGGGACCCTCCATTGCTGATAATAGCTACTGGGGTTCCAAACCTTGTAAATAAGTGTTACTGCAAAAACTTCATCACAATCCTAGCATCATTTGTCGGATAACCTTCAGCCTTGACCCACTTAGACACATAGTCTACTGCTACCAATAAATACTTGTGATCAAAGGACGGAGGGAAAGGACCAAGAAAGTCAATACCTTATACATCGAACAATTCTACCTCAATAATGTTTGTTCGAGGCATCTCATTTATGTTGGTGCCACTTAGACACATAGTCTACTGCTACCAATAAATACTTGTGATCAAAGGACGGAGGGAAAGGACCAAGAAAGTCAATACCCTATACATCGAACAATTCTACCTCAATAATGTTTGTTCGAGGCATCTCATTTATGTTGGTGACATTTCTGACTCTTTGACATTGATCACAACTCTTTACGTAAGCATATGCATCCTTGAATAGTGTGGGCAAAAAGAATCCAGCTTGTAATACTTTGGCCGCAATACGAGTACTTCCAAAATGTCCTCCACTTGGAGCTGAGTGACAATGGTATAGAATCTTTTGTACTTCATCTTCTACCACGCATCTCCTGATCATTTGATCTATGCACTTTTTAAACAAACATGAATCTTCCCAGAAATAGTACTTCACATTGTGAAGAAACTTTTGCTTTTGATGATACGTCTTATCAATCAGTATCAAACCACAATACTTTGGCCGCAATACGAGTACTTCCAAAATGTCCTCCACTTGGAGCTGAGTGACAATGGTATAGAATCTTTTGTACTTCATCTTCTACCACGCATCTCCTGATCATTTGATCTGTGCACTTTTTAAACAAACATGAATCTTCCCAGAAATAGTACTTCACATTGTGAAGAAACTTTTGCTTTTGATGATACGTCTTATCAATCAGTATCAAACCACAAGTTAAAAAGTTAGTAATATCAGCAAACCAAAGGGTTTTATGTACATGATTTACCTTCAGTGTGTGTTCATGTGGAAACGTCTCTTGAATTGGTATAAGAGGAGAGTTCCTTTCTTGAGGTTCTAATCTAGATAAGTAGTCTGCTACTTGATTTTCTACTCCCTTTCGATCTTGAATTTCTAGATCTAACTCTTGAAGTAGAAGTACCCATTGGATCAACCTCGACTTAGCGTCTTTCTTGGAAAGTAAGTACTTAATTGGCGAGTGGTCCGTATAGACAGTCACCTTGGTACCTACAAGATAAGATCAAAACTTGTCAAAAGCAAACACAATAGCAAGTAACTTTTTTTCTGTTACCGTATAATTCAGTTGAGATCTTGTTAGAGTTTGACTTGCATAGTAGATAGGATGAAAAAATTTGTTCCTTCGTTGACCCATGACAGCTCCTATCACAAAGTCGCTTGCATTACACATCAATTCAAATGGAAAATCCCAGTCTGGTGTGACTATTATGGGTGCCAAAACTAGTCGACTCTTCAAATCGTTGAAAGCTCTTAAGCACTCTTCATCAAATTTGAACGTCGTGTCCTCTAATAATTTGTATAAGGGTTTAGCAATTTTGGAGAAGTCCTCAATAAATCTTCGATAGAAACCGACGTGGCCCAAAAAGCTCCGAACACCCTCAGATGTTGGAGGTGGGAGTTTCTCAATTACATCTACCTTTTCTTTATCAACCTTTGTTCCATGTTTGGTTACCCGATGCCCTAGAATAATCTCTTCTTGTACATTGAAATGGCACCTTTCCCAGTTGAGTACTAGGTTTGTTTCTTCGCATCGCCTTAATACCTTCGCTAGATTGGCTAAGCAATCATCATAAGTATCTCAAATACTAAAAAATCATCCATAAAAACTTCCAAATACTTCTCAACCATATCAGTAAAAATAGACATCATACATCTTTGAAATGTAGCAGGTGCATTACATAAACCAAATGGCATGCATCTAAATGCAAATGTACCGTATGGGTAGGTGAATGTTGTCATGTGTTGATCTTCCGGTGCTATTACAATCTGATTATACCCCGAGTATCCGTCGAGAAAACAGTAATAGTCTCACCTTGCGAGTCTATCCAACATTTGGTCCAAAAACGACAAAGGAATGTGATCTTTCCTAGTCGCCTTGTTCAGCTTCCGGTAACCGATATAAATTCTCCATCTCGTAACCGTTCTAGTTAGTATCAACTCATTATTCTCGTTTTCAATGACCGTGATACCTCTTTTCTTTGGCATGCACTAGACCGGACTTACCCATGAACTGTCTGAGATGGGGTGAATTATACCCGCATCTAACCACTTGATGATTTCTTTCTTTACTACGTCCTTCATAATGGGGTTCAGTCTTCGTTGTCCATCAAACATCCCTTTTTCGTGTTGTGCATGCATACAGATGGACTAATATTGTGAATATTGGCTATGGTCCATCCGATAGCCTTCTTGAATTGTTTCAACACCAAGATGAGTTTCTCTTCTTGCTCAGTAGTTAATTCTGCTGAAGCAATCACAGACAAAGTAGAAGCATTACCTAAATAAACATATTTCAAATGTGAAGGTAGTACCTTGAGTTCTAATTTAGGTGGCTCCTCAATTAACACTTTTGGTTGGGCATAATCCCTTTTCTCAAATTCCAAAGATTCAAAATGGGATTACGGATTAAATCCCTTTTGATTAGCTTCTAACAACATTAAGTATTCATCCTCCTCTTTATCATTCGGAGGATCTGATGTCAAAATTTGCTCCAACGGATCCTCAACGTAGTTGAGCTCCTTCTCCACTATTATATCCTCTAAATCAGATACTGCAGAACAATTATCAATTATGTCAGAAAATTGTATAGACTTAAAAATGTTAAATGTTACCTGATCATCCTAAACATACATAGTAAGCTCGCCCTTCTGCACATCAATAAGGGTCCTTCCGGTTGCTAAGAACGGTCTTCCTAAGATAATTGGCACTTCTTTATCTGCCTTAAAATCTAGGATAACAAAATCAGTAGGGAAGATAAATTTATCTACACGTACCAATACATCCTCGATTTTTCCTTCTAGATGTGCTAAGGATCAATCTGCTAATTGAAGTCTAACCGTAGTAGGTCTAACTTCACATATCCTCAACTTCCTAAATATTGACATAGGCATCAAGTTAATACTCGCACCCAAGTCACATAATGCCTTACTACAATATGTTGCTCCAATGTTGCAAGGTATGGTAAAACGTCTAGGATCCTTCAACTTTGGGGGTAGTTTGTCTTGAAGATATGCGTTGCATTCTTTGTCAGAGCTATCGTCTCAAATTCTCAAAGTCTTCATTTTTTGGACAAGATATCCTTCATGAATTTGACATAGTTAGGCATTTGCTCAAGTGCTTCAACCAACGAGATGTTGATATGAAGTTGCTTGAGTACTTCTGGGAACTTCTTGAATTGAATCTCCTACTTCTGCTTTTGAAGTCTTTGAGGGTAAGGTGGTGGTGGTTTCTTTACTGGAATTGGTTGATTGATCTTCTATGGCAATTCTGCATCTAACAGAGTTATTAGTTGATCAGAATTAACTGGTAAGTTCTTTTTTACTTCTGTTGTTATATAACTTGTAAGGTAAGCAACCTTCTTCAGTAGTGCATGAAAGGTATATATGTGGATGATGGTTGTCCAGTGTCATTAGTTTGAGTTCAGTCTATCTTGTTATGAAGTAAACGCTATCCTTCATGTATAAGCCAGTACCATCTATTTGTGATATATGAGATATGATCTATAGTGATAGAGTGATCTCCCGTAATTCAGTGTAGCACATTAAACTAGTTTTCATACTTAGGGAGCTTGAATATGGGCATTTTCATTAGGTTTTAGTTTATTTTCTTATTTTATTTTAAATTTAATAAAAAGTGTATTTTGAGTCTTTTATTGACGTTAGGGGCCAAATGAGGCCTAAAGGAGAGCTAACATACTTAGTGAGTGTATAGAAAACCATTTAAAGGTATAGGAACTTAAGGCTGGTCGCTGTGTTGCAACACAGGAAGCTTAATGTCACAACATAGGGAGTAGAATAAAAGAATTGTCATACTACCTTTGGTGTTGTGACACAACTAAGGGATGTTGTGACACACCCCTGAAACAACCTTTGAACCAAAGCATACTGCCTTCGATGTTGTGACATTGGCCTTGTATAGGAAACAACTACGTGTTAGGGGTGTTTTGGTCTGTACAATGGAAATTAAAACACAAAAAATTTAGCTAACTTAAGGTTGAGGATGACGACTACCCTAACTCTATAAATAGACTTTATTAGCACTTGTTTAAGAACAACTTTTCATATTCTAAGTTTTTCTCTGTAATTTTAGTTTCAGCTTTCCTTTCTTTTAAACTTTAGGTTTACTTTCAGTTCTTTTTTGTTTGTGTTCTTTGGAGAACTTGTTTTGAAAATGCGATCAAACATTTGAGGATTATTGCACTTCATTAATCGAATACAAACAGGATTCTCTAAACTCTATTATTTATTTATTCTTTATGCATATCTTTATTATCAAGTTTATTATGTTTATGGATTTCATGAGGAACTAATCCTCTTATAGGGGATTAGCGAGTAGATGTGTGATTGACTAATTGTTATGTAGGGTTTTCTTAGCGAATCAGCTATTTTGGGAGTGGAAGAGCTTAACCTTGGCTTGATGACCCTAGGAAGTCATTTAGGTTGGAATTAACCCAAAATTGGTATGGCCTATCTGTGAACACCTTAACCCCAAATAGGTCAGGACTGTAAGGTCAAGAGATAAGTAATTCTTGCTGACTCGTTATTTTAGTGTAAGATCAAGAGATCCTACAAAGGTAATGACTAGTTTATTGAATTGAAACCCAAAATAAGAATTAGTTATGATCACCAAAATGAGCTAATCACCCATGTTTACATTTGATTAAGTTTAGAAATTAGTTTTCTGAAGTCTATTTTACTTATGCAATTTTGATTCTTATTTATAAATACGCAAAAAATTCTTTTTATGATTTGTTGTAATATAATTTATTTGTTTTATGAATTAATTCTATTTATGTTTAGGTTAAATTTAATTTGGCACTCTCCTCCCTTGGGTATGATCCTTAGAGTACTCACATACTTCATTGTAACTATATTACAACCTGACCCGTATACTTGTGGACACCACCTCAATTTCACATATTTAGTTGCAGTATTCGCACTCTAGATGTTAGTACATCCGAAGGCGGTCAAGTTGTTGGTGTCATTGTCAGGAAGGCAACGCTACTAAGTTGATTTTAACCTTTGCGTTTAATGGAATAATTGGGAAATATTTAAATTATAGATATGATTTTTATTTTTATTTGTACTAACATTTTTCATTTTCTTTTTAGGGTTAGTGTATGACTCGCAGTAGGGGAAAACCTATAGAGCTGACCATTGATCCTGAAAGAATAATCCATAGAAATCATCAACAGCAACAAAAACAAAAGTAGATGCAAAATCAACAACTTGTTCTAGGTAATCCATTGCGTGAGAACCTATTGTTCAACGAGGTTGACAATACTGACATCCAAGATTTACCACCACCACCACCGCAACTACTAACAAATCCACCTATGGCGCAAGCAAAAAGAACCTTAAGGGATCATGTGCTACCTAATCTAGAGATGGTTCAAGGAAGCATCACAAGGCCAACTATCATGACAAAAAAATTTGAAATCAAACTGGCTATGATCTAGATGATCCAAAATAATTAGTAGTTTAGAGGCACAATGACAAAGGACTAAAACCAACATCTAAAATGGCTCATTCAGCTTTGTGATACATTTAAATACAACGGGGCTACCGATGATGCTATATGTCTTTTACTATTCCCCTTCTCCCTAGTCAATAACATCTTTACTTGGTTAGACTCATAGGTACTAGGATCTATCATGACATGGAATGAACTTGCGGAGAAATTTCTACAAATGTTCTTTCCTATTAGCAAAATAGTCCAACTAAGGAGAAAGATCGCTACATTTAAGCAACTAGAAGGAGAGAGTTTTCACAAAGCTTGGGATCTTTTCAAGATGTTAGTCCAAATATTCCCACAACATAGTTGACCCAAGTTCCTGAGATCATAGATGTTTTATAATGGGTTGGATGCACACGTATGCTCAGGAATAAATGGAGCTGCAGGAGGAGCCCTGATGAATAGGCATACAAGGATGCGATGACCTAATTGAAAATATGGCAATGAATTTTTGTCAGTGGCCAACCGAATATATACATATGGCCAGAGACCATCTACAGTAAAAATTGTCCAAGAACACGACATATATCATCGAAATTTGGATAGACTTAATCGTATAGGGTCTTTATCTACTGCGTCATCAACTTCGGAGGAGACAAACCTCTCTTCCATTATCTTAATAATCCAACCGAGGACATGAACTATATCAGGAATAAGGGTGGAAATCCTTTTTCAAATATGTATAATCCTGGCTGGAGAGATCGTCCAAACCTGAGATTGGGTAGATGTAACAGCCCGTTTTTAGTCAAATTGAAACAGTGGGTTCGGGACCACAAATTTGAGGTTGAAATAATTATTTTATTATTATTTTAATGTTTATAGTATGGTACTATGGTTTTGTGAAAGTTTCGTTAAGAAATTTTATTATTTGAGTGTTTTAATTTGATAAAAAGGACTAAATCACGTAAAGTGCAAAAGTGATGTTTTATTAGTTATAGGTATTCAATGACTATGAAATTAAATAGTAAAGGTCCTTATGTGGTAAATATAACATTTTTAATTTGAGTAGACAAAGATGGACATTAGTTTGAAGATTTTAATGGTTTATTAATAAGATTAAATAGGTAATTTGGTTATTAAGGTATAATAAATAAAACAAAATCATATTTTGTTGGCTATCAGCTTCCTTAGCCGAATTTAACAAGAAGAAAAGCCAAAATTCTTAGGGTTTCATTCGGCGATGCTAGCTATGCTCAATTAGGTATGATTTTTGTCCCATTTTTAATGATTTCTATATTTTTGAGATCGTTACAGCTTAATCTAGCTAGCCCAGGGACTAATTTGCAAAACTGTTAAAGGTTTATGGTTTTCCATTGATGAATGTTGGTGCATTTTGATGTTTAATGATAGAAAAAGTATGCTTGTTGTTAGATAAACAACATTTGTAAAGTAATTTTTGACAAAATTGTCAATTAGGGGTTAAATTGTGAAATGTCTAATTTGAGTGGTTAAATTGTGAAATAAATGAAAAATATGGACTGCTGGGGACCTAATTGAAATTCAGATAGCATGGGTTTTGGTTGAATTGCATTAATTTTTGATTTTATGAAATAAAGACTAAATTGTAAAATTGTGAAATATTAAGGGCAAATGTGTAAAATTGCCTTAATGTATAATTTGGACTAAATTGAATAGAGAGATTATTGAATAAGTTAATTTTGATTATAATTAGATCAAGAAAGGTGATATACGAATTTAGATCGGGGAAAGAATAAAGTTTCTGATTAATCGACTTAATTCACCGTTTTTGCATTCGAGGTAAGTTCGTACATAATAAGCTTTGTTTTAATTGTATTTTAAATGCTTTAATATTGCATAAATTGTGAGTACAACATTGCAGACCTATTCGACAAATATTCAGCATTGGAAATCCCTGTTGAACCTTAGGAATAGATTAGGATACGGATGACATGCCATTAAGAGTTATTATTGCTTTGGGTGCTGGTCCGTACATCCTACCAGAGGCTGAGTTACCCAACATGTGTTATGGATCGTCAGCTTGTGTGAGCAGCACCGTGTAGCAACGTCATGACCGTTAGCTTGTGTGAGCAGACCCGTTGATAGCTCGAGAGTGAGCATTATTGAGATATGATATTGAGATAGCTTCAGCTATGTATTGGCACTTTGGTGAAAGATCTATTGAGATAGCTTCGACTATATATATATATTGGCACTTAGGGTGTGAGATTCTTGAGTATTCTATATTATTTTGAATGGTTCAACGGGTATATCGAAGATGTGAAACAGTGAGAATAGATACGTATCAGAACAGGTATGTACGGAAACTATATATGCATCGAACTTATGAAAGAAGTGAACTCATGGTTATATAGATGATTGAATACATGTTAACATTGTGGTTAATTCTTTTGTGGTATGTTATATGTATGTTTTGAATGGTAAATTAAATGGTGAGTTTTGCTTATTATTTTCATAATAGCTAACTAAGCTTATTTTTCGTGTTTTATAGTGAAATCAAAGCTAGCTCGAATTCAGGATTGTCGGAGACTTCACCACACTATCCTAATATCAATTTGGTACTTTTGAACTTAAGTATTTTAAGTATATCGCATGTATAGGAGTTTGGTTATTTTGGTACATATGTGTTAACTATGAATTTAGCCATTTGAGTTGGCTTGTAAATGTTTAATATTTGGTTTTGTATATAGCCATGAGAGTTGGCTTATTCTAGTTGATTTGGTTGTGTCAATGGTTCTTGTGATGTGCTTGATTATGGATAGGTTATGCTTGTTCATATTTGGTAATGAGGGGTATTAAATAGTTGAGAATTGAATTTGGTATGTTTGTGAGATTAGGATAAATAATACATGGTTGAAAGTGGTTGTATTGTTGATTTGAGATTATGAGATTTTGGTATAACTTGAATAGCATATTGTGGTATTGATATGTTTTGTATTGGTTGGTATTGAAATGGTATAAATGATGCTTGAATGAGGTTGATTGAATGCATTTTTATGTCTTGTTTTGGTGCCAAATGGATTGTTTTAGCTATATGCTATGTTGGGTGGAAAATTGGGTTGGTAAATAGCCTATTTTTGTCCACACGGGCAGAGACATGGGCGTGTGTCTTAGCCATGTGTGACACACGATTATGTTGCACGGCTATGTGTCCCCTGGTGTTGAAATTGAAATCAAGTCAGTGTGCTCCGCACGGCCCAGTACACGGGCTTGTGTCTTGGCTGTGTGGCATAAGCCAATATACCCTAAAGGTTTGGCACGGCCTATCACATGGCCTAGAACACAGGCATATGTTGGCCATGTGACCCAAGTCAGAGAGTTACACAGGGTCAGACACAGGCTAGGAGACGACCATGTGATCCTATTTCAAATATCTATACATCTTGTGACATGGGCGTGTCTTTGGCCGTGTGAGACACACTGTCGGGCCACACAGGCATACATCCCCTGTATTTTGTAAAATTTTTTAAGTTTTCTTGAAATTTCATAAGTTATCAATTTAGTCCTGAACCACCCCGAATGCATGTTTTTGGCCTCGTAGGCTTGTAATAGAGACAATATGATTGATGTTGAATGATGATTACATGGTATTGGAATATTTATGTGAAATGTACGTTTATTTGTGTTATAAGTTTGGTAATGCTTCGTAGCCCTATTCCGGCATTGAATATGGGTGAGGGGTGTTACATTTATTGGTATCAAAGCTACGGTTTAATCTATTCTTGGACTAACGTAGCGTATGTGAGAGTCTAGCTATACATGCCATATATAACTTGTGATAGTGTGATATCTCCTAATAGTTTTAAATCGTGTTTTCATATAGTAAATGGATATCAATCAAGTTGTAGCTGATGATGTTGAAAGTAATGTGCTAGCCTCTGTTCACGGGGTAGCGTAATCAGAGTCGAGACCCGTATCAGGTAGCCAGGGAGGAAAGGCTAAAGAAGCCTTCTTCCAGATGATGAATGATTGGTTTATGGAGTTTGTTCGAACAAATCCGGCTACTCAACAACCTTCACCCCCACCAAATCCCTAACTGGTTCCTGTAGCTCCTCAAGGTGTGGAACTTCTACGACTAAATAAGCCCCTAGTTGATAAGATTCAAAAATACGGAGCCGAAGAGTTTAGAGCTAATGTTGAGATGATCCTTAAAGAGCCGAGTTTTGGCTTGAAAATACAATTCGGGTGTTTGATGAACTTTCTTGCACACCAACTGAATATTTAAAATGTGTTGCATCACTTCTGAGGGACACTACATATCAATGGTGGAATACCTTAATATCTATGGTATCGAGAGAAAGAGTTACTTGGGAATTCTTTCAAGCCAAATTTAAAAAGAAATACATCAGTTAACGGTTTATTGATCAGAAGCGCAAAGAGTTTCTTGAACTGAAATAGGGTCGTATGTCTGTAACTGAATACGAGCGAGAGTTTGTTAGACTCAGTAAGTACGCTCGAGAATGTGTTTCAACTGAAGCAATTATGCATAAAATATTTGAAGATGGACTTAATGAAGATATTAGACTATTGGTTGGGATTCTAGAATTGAAAGAATTTGTTGTTTTAGTTGATCAAGCTTGCAAAGCTGAAGAACCTGGTAAAGAAAAGAGAAATGTGGACTTCGAGGCTAAAGATTCAAGAAAAAGAATGATGAATAAATCATATCAGTCTTCATCAAAGAAATCAAGAGATTCGTACACTCGTTCAAATACTTCAATCGGGTATCCAAACAGAGATCATGGGAAACAATACTCAATTCCTAAGACTCAAGCCTCATCACTATCGAGTATTGGTAGCATGAGAAACAATAAAACCGACTGTAAACAGTGTGGTCGATGACATTTTGGAGATTTTTGGATGAATACTATTTTAGATGTGGTTCTCAAGAACACTTTACTCATGATTGTCCTCAATTATCCGGGAAAGATAATCTTCAGACTTCAACACTGAGTAATATAATTGCCAGGGGTAGACCACCTCAAAGTGCTGGAAATGTGACTAGTAGTAGAGGAACAACAAATGACTCTACTGTGAGATCTGAGGCCAGAGCACCTACTAGAGCTTACGCTATTCGCACTCGCGAAGATATGTCATCACTCGATGTTATCAGTGGTACATTTTCTCTCTATGACACTAATGTAATTGCATTGGTTGCTCTTGGATCGACTCATTCATATATTTGTATGAATTTGGTGTCTACTAAGAATTTTCCTATTGAGTCTACTGAGTTTGTGATTAAAGTGTCGAACCCCTTAGGCAAATATGTTTTAGTTGATAAAGTTTGCAAAAACCGTCCTTTAATGACTTGGGGTTACTATTTTTTAGCTAATTTAATGCTACTACAATTTGATGAGTTTGATGTAATTTTGGGTATGGATTGGCTGACGTTACATGATGCGATTGTGAATTGTAGATGAAAGGCTATTGAGTTAAAATATCAGAATAATAAAATCCTTCGGATTGAATTAGATGAGTCGAGTGAATTATCTGTTGTGATTTCGTCTATTTCAGCTCAGAGATGTGTGAGAAAAAGGGTGCGAAGCTTATCTTGCTTATGTACTAGATACAAAAGTGTCTGAATCAAAGATTGAATTAGTGTCAGTAATATGTGAGTATCCGAATGTATTTCTAGAAGAGTTACAGGGGCTGCCATCGATCAGAGAAGTTGAGTTTGCTATTGAATTAGTACCAGGAACATCACTAATATCAATAGCTCTGTACAGAATGGCTCCGACAGAATTGAAAGAGTTGAAAGCTCAGTTACAAGAGTTAATGGATAGAGGTTTTACACGACCTAGTTTTTCACCATGGACTGCACTGGTGTTGTTCGTAAAGAAGAAAGACGGATCAATGAAACTTTCTATTGATTATCATCAGCTAAATAAGGTTACGATAAAGAACAAGTATCCTTTGCTAAGAATCAATGATTTGTTTGATCATTTGAAAGGGGCAACAGTGTTCTCAAAGATTGATTTGAGATCTGGCTACTATCAGTTACGAACGAAAGATTTTAATGTACCAAAGATTGCGTTTAGAACTAGGTATGGGCGTTATGAATTTTTTGTTATGAATTTTTTGTTAACTAATGCTCCTACCATTTTTATGGACTTGATGAATCAAATTTTTCGATTCTATTTAGATAGATTTGTGGTTGTATTCATTGATGACATTCTAATCTACTCAAGAGATGAGTCTGAACATGCTGAGCATTTAAGGATTGTGCTACAAACCTTGAGAGATAAGCAACTATTAGCTAAATTAAGCAAATGTGAGTTTTGGCTCCGAGAAGTCTGATTTTTTGGACATATTGTTTCAGCTAAAGGCATACGAGTTGATCCGAGCAAGATTTCTGCAGTTTTTTATTGGAAACCAACGAGAAATGTATCCGAAGTTAGAAGCTTTCTAGGATTAGCTGGCTACTATCGACATTTTGTTGAAGGATTCTCGATGATTGCTACACCGATGACCAGATTACTACAGAAAGATGTGAAATTCAAGTGGTCTAAAAAATGTCAGCAGAGTTTTGAACAGTTGAAAGCATCGTTAACTGATGCACCCGCGTTGGTTCAACCTGAGTAGGGTAAAGAGTTTGTGATTTTCAGCAACGCATCATTGAACGGTTTGGGTTGTGTTTTAATGCAAGAGGGAAAAGTGATACTTTATGCCTCCAGACAGTTGAAGCCCCATGAAAAAATCTATTTGATGCACAATTTGGAATTAACCGCTATTTTTTTTTGTACTGAAAATTTGTGCGACATTATTTATAAGGTGAAAAGTGTCATATCTTTAGTGATCATAAAAGCTTAAAGTATATAATGACTCAGAAAGATTCGAATTTGCGACAACGAAGATGGCTCGAGTTGCTGAAAGACTATGAGTTAGTGATTGATTACCATCCAGGGAAAGTGAACATAGTCGCAGATGCTTTGAGTAGAAAATCTTTATTTCCTTTGAGAGCGATGAATACTCAGATAACCTTGTCTGATGATGGTTCGATTCTAGTAGAATTAAAAGCTAAATCAGTAGTTCTTCAGCAAATTTTTGAAGCTCAAAAGTTTGATAACAAATTACAAGAAAAAAGAGTACAGTGCGAGTTGAATAGTGATTCTGATTATCAGATCGGATCCAGTGATTGTTTAATGTTCTGAGATAGAATTTGTGTACCAAAGAATTCTGAGCTTATTCAGAAAATCTTACATGAAGCACACAGTGGTTATTTTTCTATTCACCTGGGAAGTACAGAAATGTATAATGATTTGAAACAGTTGCATTATTGTTCGGGTATAAAATGAGACATTACAGAGTTTGTATCTAGATGCTTGGTTTGTCAACAAGTTAAAGCTGAATATCAGGTGCCTTTGCGATTGTTCCATCCTGTGATGATACCAGACTAGAAATGGGATAGAGTTACAATGGATTTCGTATCGGGTTTTCCCTTGTCTTCGAAGAAGAAAGATGCTATTTGGGTTGTCGTTGATTGGCTGACGAAATTGGCGTATTTCATTCTGGTATGTACAGACTATTCACTTGATAAATTGGTTGAGCTGTACATTTCAGAGATTGTTAGATTTAAGGGGTACTAGTTTCTATTATTTCAGATAGAGATCCTAGGTTCACGTCGTGATTTTGGAAGAAATTGCAAGAAGCTTTAGGTACGAGGTTGAATTCTAGTACCAAATTTCATATGCAAACCGATGGTCAGTCTGAGAGAGTAATACAAATTCTTGAAGATATGCTTCATTGTTGTGTTTTAGAATTTGAAGGCATTTGGGAGAAATATTTGTTGTTGGTTGAATTTGCGTATAATAACAGTTTTCAATCGAGCATAAAGAGGGCATCGTATGAAGCTTTGTATGGTCGCAAATTCTGAACTCCATTGTATGGGACTGAGCTTAGTGAGAAAAAGACTCATGGGGTTGATTTGATCAGAGAGACTGAAGAGAAAGTAAAAGTAATTCGATATAGTTTGAAAGTAGCTTCAGATCGATAGAAATCATACACGGATTTAAATCGAAAAGACATTGAATTTTAGATTGGTGACAGATTATTTCTGAAAGGTTTTCCGTAGAAGAAAATTCTTTAATTTGGTCGTAAAGGCAAATTGAGCCCGCGATTTATCGGGCCGTATGAGATTATTGAAAGAATAGGACCAGTGGCATATTGGCTAGTGTTACCGTCAGAATTAGAAAAGATCCTCAATGTATTTCATGTGTCGATGTTATAAGGATATCGATCAGATCCATTGCATATAATTTCTTCGACTGAGATAGAAATTCAACCTAATATGTCGTATAATGAAGAACCAATCAGAATTTTATCCTGAGAGGTTAAAAAATTGAGAAATAAACGCATAGCTTTTGTACAGGTTTTGTGGCAAAGTTACGGTGTCGAAGAGGCTACATGGGAACTCGAGGAAACTATGAGAAAACAGTACCCTAACCTCTTTTCTGGTATGATTTTCGAGGACGAAAATTTCTAAGGGGAGAGTTGTAACAACCTGTTTTTAGTCAAATCGGAACAGTGGCTTTGGGACCACAAATTTGAGGTTGAAATAATTATTTTATTATTATTTTAATGTTTACAATATGATAGTATGGTTGTGTGAAAGTTTTGTTAAGAAATTTTATTGTTTGAGTGTTTAATTTGATAAAAAGGATTAAATAGCGTAAAGTGCAAAAGTGATGTTCTATTAATTATAGGTATTAAATGGCTATGAAATTTATTAGTGGAGGTCCTTATGTTGTAAATATACCATTTTTAATTTGAGTGGACAAAGATGGACATTAGTTTGATGATTTTAATGGTTTATTAATAAGGTTAAATAGGTAATTTGGTTATTAAGGTATAATAAATAAAACAAAATCATATTTTGTTGGCTATCATCTTCCTTAGCTAAATTTAACAAGAAGAAAAGCCAAAATTCTTAAGGTTTCATTCGGCCATGCTAGCTATGCTCAATGAAGTATGATTTTTGCCCGTTTTTAATGATTTTTATGTTTTTAAGATCGTTGTAGCTTTATCTAGCTAGCCTAGGGACTAATTTGCAAAATTTTTAAAGGTCTAGGGTTTTTCTATTGATGAATGTTGGTGTGTTTTTATGTTTAATGATAGAAAATGCATGTTTTTTGTTAGATAAACAACATTTGTAAAATGATTTTTGACAAAATTGTCAATTAGGGGTTAAATTGTGAAATATGTAATTTTTGTTGTTAAATTGTGAAATAAATGAAAAATATGGACTGCTAGGGACCTAGTTGAAATTTGGCTAGCATGGGTTTTGGTTGAATTGCATGAATTTTGATTTTATGAAATAAGGACTAAATTGTAAAAAATGTGAAATATTAGGGGCAAATGTGTAAAATTGCCTTAATGTGTAATTTGGACTAAATTGAATAGAGAGATTATTAAATAAGTTAATTTTGATTATATTTAGATCAAGAAATCTGGAATACGAATTTAGATCGAAGAAAGAACAAAGTTTCGGATTAATCGACTTATTTCGCTGCTTTTACATTCGAGGTAAGTTCGTATCTAATAAGCTTTGCTTTAATTGTATTTTAAATGCTTTAATATTTCATAAATTGTGAATACGACATTGCGGAACTATTCGATGAATATTCGGCATTGGAAATCCAAGTTGAACCTTAGGAATAGATTAGGATACGAATGGCATGTCATTAGGGGTTATTATTGTTTTGAGTGCTGGTCCGCACGTCCTACCGGTGGCTGAGTTATTCGGCATGTATTGCGGATACTCATTAGCTTGTATGAGCGGCACTGTGTAGCTACGTCATGACCAGTAGCTTGTGTGCCCATTGATAGCTCGAGAGTGAGCATTATTGAGATATGATATTGAGATAGCTTCGACTATGTAATGACACTTCGATGCAAGATCTTTAGAGATAGCTTCGGTTGTATATATATTGGCATTTAGGGTGCGAGATTCCTAAGTATCCTATATTATTCTGAATGGTTCAACGGGTATATTGAAGATATGAATTGATGAGAATAGATACAAATCAGAACAAGTATGTACGGAAACTGTATATGCATCGAACTTATAAAAGAAGTGAACTCATGGTTATATAGATGATTGAATACATGTTAACATTGTGGTTAATTATTTTGTGGTATGTTATATGGATGTTTTGAATGGTAAATTAAATGGTGAGTTTTGCTTATCATATTCATACGAGCTGACTAAGCTTTATAGCTTACTTTGTTCATTTTTCGTGTTTTATAGTGAAATCTGTAACACCTCTCACCCGTATTCAACACCGAAACAGGTTCGAGACATTACCAGACTTACATTACAAACAATCATACAAGTCGAGTCATAAATTTTTGTTCAAATTAAAACCATTCACATTCAATCATAAAGTCCCTAGTATGAGCCTACGAGGCCCAAAACATGCTTTGGGTGTGGTCTGGGACTAAACCGAGAACTTTTGAAATTTTTACAAAACTTAGAAAATTTTGGCCCTAAATAGGGGTCACATGCTCGTGTGGGTAGGCTGTGTGGTTACAGACACCCGTATCCTGACCCTATATAACTCTCTGAATTGTAACCCATAGACAAATTGAGATCACATGGCCAAGTCACAAGCCCGTGTGCTAGGCCGTGTGGAAAATTAATTTTCATAAAATAGGTACAGACTTCATACTGCCAGGCAACACGCCCGTGTTTGAGGCCGTACAATCCATGCGACCGAGACACACGCCCGTGTCTCTGCCTGTGTGCTCAATTCTAAGCATTCTGTTTCTCAAAATTAAGGTGCAAGGGACACACGGCCTAAAAACATGCCTATGGGGGCAGACCGTGTGTCACACACGGCCTAGACACACACTCGTGTGTCTACCTGTGTGGACAAAATAAAGGCTATTTACCAAGCCTTTTGCCACCCTTATTCACACATAAACTTACACCAAATCAAAGGCACAAAACATGGCATACTTAAGCAACCAAACATCCACAATCATAGCTAAATCATATCAATACAATACCATCCACTATCATACTCACAACATTTATCATGTTCCAAATTAATCATGCTAATTTCACATATATAAAGTATCATTAAACTAGTTTCATGACACCTATTTGTGCATAAGATTATTATCTCACTAATAAAGCACATTTCTAAACATTTCATATTCATGCTAAAAATCACACTCCATCATACACAAAGCATACCGTGACCATAACACCAAAGATGTTGGTACATATACATATATAAATAGGCTTACAACCATTTTAGCCAAAATAAGCCATTTACATGGCTAAATACCAAATCAACTTCAATAAATATAAGCTAATACATTTGGCCAAATCAAATGACACATATAACAAAATGACCAAGTCCCTATACATGCCATACTTTCAAAATACTAAGATCATCAAATACCCAAAATAACAGTTTTGTTAGTGTGAGGCGAATCTTCGATGATCTCCAATCCGAGTTAGCTTAGCGATACTATAAAAACATGGAAAATAAACGGAGTAAGCTATATAGCTTAGTAAGCTCTTATGCAAGAAATAAGCAACCTACCTTACGTAAACATTCAAATAATATAACATAATTAAGTTTACATTTACCATGGTCTCATAATCATACCTCATTCCATCAGAAACTTACTTCATATTTATCATTTCAAGCATTTATTAGATATGAGCTTCAAGTACATACCTGTATCATCTTGAAAGAAATTTACACATAATCTTATCTTTGACATGCCCGTGAACCATTCAGAATAACAATGTCGGATACTCGGGAAATTTGCACACTAAGTGGCATATATATAGCCAATGCCACCTTAAATCTCATATCACATAGTTGCTCGCTCTATCAACGGGCCTGCTCACACAAGCTGTCAAGTATCTGCAACATATGCCGGTATACTCAGTCATCGATAGGACGTAAAAGACCAGCACCTGGATCACATGATCACATAACACATACTAACCCAACTGACATGTCACTTGTATCCTACCCTATTCCAAAGGTTCAAACAGGATTTCTTTCTTGTTGATTCGTCTTCAGACTTGTTCATAGGATTAAGCTTATCCACATTTATCGAACATACAATTCATGCAATATTAAAGCAATAAAATACAATCATATTAAAGCTTATTTTTAACATACGAACTTACCTTGAATGAAAAAACGGCCAAACAAGTCTATTCGTCAATTACTTTGGTTTTCCCCCGATCTAGACCCAAACTTCGTTTCTCTTTATCTATAATACCAAATTCATCTCATTTAATTATCATATTATTCAATTTAGCCCAAAAACACATTATGGCAAAAATTACATTTTTGCCCTTAACTTTTCAACATTTTACAATTTAGTCCCTAGGCTCGTAAAATGAGTTTTATTCAATTTCTTCTCAACTCAAGCCTAGCCAAACCTTACTCATACTCATATCAGCCCACATTTTTCATTTATTTACACTTTTCTACACATTTTATAGCTTTTTACAAATAAGTCCCTAATCGACTTTTTTTCAAAAATCACTTTGTAAAAGTTGTTTAACAAACAATAAACATGCATTTTCTACGATCAAACATTAAAAACAAACATATTCATCATGGGTCGAATTTTAGACTTTAGTTTTCTTTCAAATTAGTCCTTAAAATAGCTAAATCAAGTTACAACGATCTCAAAAATATAAAAATCGTTAAAAATGGGATAAGAATGGACTTACAATTAAGCTTGAAAGCTTGGCCAAAACCCTAGCTATGGTTTCCCCCAATATTTCAGCTATAAGGATGAAATTGAAGAAGATGACATCTTTTATTTTAGTTATTTTGGCTTTATTTACTAGATTACCAAAATGCCCTTCACTTAAACTTTGATGTTTTTCCCTAACCATGTCCATTTTTGTCCATACTAAGGTATAATGGTCTAATTACCATTTAAGAACCTCCAATTTAAAATTTCATAGCAATTAGACACCTCTAGTTTCTATAACACATATTTTGCACTTATTGCAATTTAGTCCTATTAGTCAAATTGGACACTCTATCGATAAAATTTCTTAATGACATTTTCACACAATCATCCAATCATACTGTAGACCTTAAAGAAATAATAAAAATAAATATTTCTACTTCAGATTTGTGGTCTCGAAATCATTGTTTTGATTTGACCCTAAAACGGGCCGTTACAAAATCAAAGCTAGGTCGGATTTGGGATTGTCGAACACTTCATCACACTATCCTACGATCAATTTGGTACTTTTGAACTTAATTATATGGCATGTATAGGAGTTTGGTTATTTTGGTACATATGTGTTAACTATGAATTTAGCCATTTGAGTTGGCTTGTAAATGTTTAATATTTGGTTTTGTATATAGCTATGAGAGTTGGCTTATTCTAGTTGATTTGGTTGTGTAAATGGTTCTTGTTATGTGCTTGATTATGGATATGTTATGCTTGTTGATATTTTCTAATTAGGGGTATTAAATAGTTGAGAATTGAATTTGGTATGTTTGTGAGATTAGGATAAATAATACATGGTTTGAAAGTGGTTGTATTGTTGATTTGAGATTATGAGATTTTGGTATAATTTGAATAGCATATTGTGGTATTGATATGTTTGGTATTGGTTGGTATTGAAATGGTATAAATGATGCTTGAATGAGGTTGATTGAATGCATTTTTATGTCTTGTTTTGGTGCCAAATGGATTATTTTAGGTATATGCTAAGTTGGGTGGGAAATGGGCTTGGTAAATAGCCTATTTTTGTCCACACGGGTAGAGACAAGGGCGTGTGTCTTAGCCGTGTGTGAGAGACGATTATGTTGCACAGCTTTGTGTCCCCTGATGTTGAAATTGAAATCAATTCAGTATGATCCACACGGCCTAGCACATGAGCGTGTATCTTGGCCATGTGGCATAAGTCAGTATACCCTACAGGTTTGGCACGGCTTAGCACACGGTCTGGCACACGGACGTATGTGGCCATATCTTAGGGCACATGGGCATGTGTGTTGGCTGTGTGACCTAACTCAAAGAGTTACAAAGGGGTAGACACGGGTTGGGACATGAACATGTGATCACATTTCAAATGTCGACACGGCCTGTGACACAGGTGTGTCTTTGGCCGTGTGAGACACATGGTCAGGCCGCACCGGCGTGTGTCCCTTGTATTTTGTAAAATTTTCTAAGTTTTCCTGAAATTTCATAAGTTATCGTTTAGTCCCGAACCACCCCGAATGCATGTTTTGGGCCTATAGGCTCGTTATAGGGACAATATGATTGATGTTGAATGATGATTACATGATATTGGAATATTTATGTGAAATTTACATTTATTTGTGTTATAAGTTTAGTAATACTCCGTAGCCCTATTCCAGCATTGAATACGGGTGATGGGTGTTATTGTAGGAACCAAGAAAGAGGTACTAACTCTAATTCTACTAAAAAAATAACTACCAACCTCTTTATTTATAGAAACAGGAAACTGCCAACTTGAATAACCATATTGTATGTGGTTAATGTTTGGATCGGATCAAGGGGGAGATGCAGTCAATGTGGACTAAAGTAAAACATGTGTAGTCTAAGTGCACCAATACAAAAAAAACATTGAATAAACTTGAGGATTAGATGAGCCATACATCAAAATACAAATTGGCACTGGAATCCCTAGTAACACTGAGAATAATCCTCGGAGAGAAGGGAAAGAGCATGTGAAAGCAATTACATTCTGCTCAGGAAAAGTATTGAGTAGCCCAAAGAACCTAACTTTAGAAGAGAACAAAGGGGGTAGTAGTGACCTTCAAGAGGATCCGCAACAAGCTAAGAATGAACCAGAACCAGAGGAGGTAGCTGAGCTAGTAGCTAAGCTGGAGGAAGTGCCAATAAAGGAACCTACATTAACAAGGGTACCATTCCCTTCACAATTAGAAGAAAAACAAAGATGGGATGAGGCTGAAGTTGTAAGTTTCTTAAGCTTATTTAAATTTCTAAATGTTAACTTACCTCTATTTAATTTAATTGAAAATTTTCCTAAATACACCAAGTATTTAAAAGAAATTATGTCTAGACGTAGGAAAATAAAAATAGGAGAGCAAGTCAACGTAAATGCCTCATGTAGTGCAATTATATCGAACAAGATGCCCCCAAAATTAAAAGACATGGGGAGTTTTACAATACCAATTAAGATAGGGGATATTTATTTCAATAAAGCTGTATGTGATTTAAGAGCCAATATTAATTTGATGCCCTTGTCTATATATGAGAAACTTGGGTTAGGGGAGCTTAGAAATACACAAAGTACATTACAATTAGTCGATAAGTCTTCAGTATAACTGAAAGAGAAACTTGAAGATGTGTTGGTTAAGGTGCAAAATTTTATCATCACGGTCGACTTTGTAACTTTTGATTTTAAGGAAGACTGTGAAACTCTATCTAGGCTTACACATTAGGGACAATGTGCTATCTAAAGTGTGGGAAAAGGGGGTAACATAGGAAAAATATTTTTAATTTTTATGTTTTCCTTTAATTTTTATTGTTAATTGTGTGCTTGAGCTTGTAGAAATACATTTGATTGGTTAGGAGCATGTATATAGGTTTATTACATTTACTATAAAATTAATTTTAAATTTTCAACTATTAGACTACTAAATTCTATATATTACACTATAAATAGGTATTGAGTAATTGAATATACCAAATGGTATAGAAAATATAGGGAAATGAGCATGCTAGTATGTATGATAAATAGTTGAATTTATGATTGCCTGAGTGATTAAATTTGTGAATATTGAGATATCTAAGGATGAGTATATACCCAGAGCCAAAAAAGATAACCCTATTTATCAGCCTTTAGTACCTACTTTTGAGCCAGAAAACTCTTCTTGATGCACCTTCCTGCAAAACCCAAGTCAAAACATTAATTTGTACTCATCATTTTTCTTTGGTCTAGAATTGCATGAATATAGATGCCTGGCCATACGTATTGAGGGTTAAGTAGATACATCACAGCATATTTTGTAAAAATAAGAGTGAAATAGGAAGAAAATAGTAATTATAGGTTAGTTATATGTGCAATACAAAAGAAAAAAAATTCAGAAAGTAAGTCAAAATTAGTAGAAAAAGTATGTGAAAATAAAAAACATTGTGAGTGAGTTATGTGAAAAAAGAAAAATGTGACAAAGTCACGAAAGTAGAAAAATTCAATCATTGGTGCACAAAAACTCATGAGCTAATCTTAATTTTTGTATTATGGTCTGGCTTCCTATGTGGAGAAATAAAGAAGGTAAGAGAAGGAGAAATAAAGTGGTGAGAGGGTAAGGGCTATTAAGGGGGAGAGTAGGGAACAATACGATGTGCCAAACTATTTTCATGCTTGAAACTATTTTGATTCTTCATGTTCTTGAATTTCATACTTTTCCTGAGCTTCAGAACGTTACAAACAGAAAAGCCCTATGTAACCTAGGTAAACTTATTCTTTAATTGACATCATTTTGAGCAACTACAATAACGATTGTTTGTATTCTGCTAGGATAATCAAACTACGATAACGATTGTTTGAAAACCTTAATGGCTACATACTTTGTAATATACTAAACTTAGGTGTTTGATATTGAAAGTGGTGAAGCATTTATTATCATGTTAGGATTACATGTAGTATGAAAACGCCTAGTTATGTACCCTGAAACAAATCTTTTTACTATACTTGCTCAAGGGATGTCTTTTATCTTTTATGTTTTTATTTTTCCTTGCTTGAGGAAAAGCAATAAGTGTGGGGGAGTTTAATTTGCCATAATTCGATGTAGAAAATTAAACTAGTTTTCATATTTAGGGAGTTTGAATATGAGCATTTTCATTATGTTTTAGTTCATTTTCTTATTTTAGTTTAAATTCAATAAAAAAGTGTATTCTGAGTCTTTTACTGACCTTAGGCGCCAAATGAGGCCTAAAGGTGAGCTAACATACTTAGTGAGTGTGCAAGAAACCATTCAAAAGTATAGGAACTCAAGGCTGGTCGCTGTGTTCCAACACTGGGAGTTTAATGTCGCAACATAAGGGGTAGAATACAAGAATTATCATATTGACTTTGGTGCTACGACACAGTCAATGGATCTCACAACACACCCCTGAAACAACCCCTAAACCAAAGCATACTGCCTTTGATGTCACGACATTGGCCTTGTATGGGAAACAACTATGAGCCATGGGCATTTTAGTCTGCACAACGGAAATTAAACCACGAAAATGTCAGCTAATCTAAGGTTGAGGACAACGGATACCCTAATTCTATAAATAGGCTCAGCTAGAACTTGTTTAACGACAACTTTTCATATTCTAAGTTTTTCTTTGTAATTTTAGTTTCAATTTTCCTTTTTTTAGGCTTTAGTTTTTTTTTCACTTCTTTTCTGTTCATGTTCTTCGGAGAACCTATTTTGAAAACGCAATCAAATGTTTGAGGATTATTGCACTTTATTAATCGAATACAAATAGGATTCTTTAAACCCTATTCTTTATTTATACATTATGCATATCTTTATTACCAAGTTTATTATGTTTATGGGTTCTATGAGGAACTGATCCTTTTATGGGGGATTAGCTGTAACATCCTGAAATAGGGCCTAGTCAGAATAGTGGTTTCGGGACCACAAATCTAACATCAAAATATTTATTTTATGATTATTATGAGGCCTAGAATATGAGTATATGCATGTGTTAAAGTTTCATGAAGAAATTTTAAGTATAAGGTGTCCAAATTGGAAATCAGAGACTAAATTGAATAAATTGCAAAACTTGGTTTCTAGAAGCAATTCGTATGAAGTTGCTTTAGATCATGAATTAGAAGGTCTTGGAGAGCAATTTTCCCAAATTCTAAATTTTTGGACAAAAAGGGGCTTGCATGGATGAAATTTTAAAGAAAGGGCATAAGGGTATTTTGGTCATTTGTCATTTTAATGAATTAAAACTGAAAAAATCAAGCCAAAATCAGCCATTTTCTTCTCCATGGCTACCGAAAATTGAAGAGACACCATTGCTAGGGTTTTCAACATTTTCAAGCTTAATAGTATGTCCTCCCAAACCCCGTTTTTAACGTTCTTTGTATTTTTGAAATCCCGATAGCTTGATCTCTCCATTTCTACCCATATTTCATGCTAGGGTTCATGATTAAAAATTTACCCATGCATGAGTTGCTTGCATTTTGATAGATTATGGAGGAATGTGAAAGATTAATGTGTGGTAAACATCTTTTTCTAGTTGATTTTCATAAGAAACCCTTATAGGGACCATTTTGCAAAAGATGTACTGTGTGGTAGAAATGAGAAATTAATGGATAATGTGGACTGCCATAAGAAGGAAAAGTGTTTGGCTAGGCTTGGGTAAGATAGAAAGGGTATGTGTTTCATTATCCGAGCCTAGGGACTAAATCGTAAAAATGTGATAGGTTAGGGGCAAAATGGTCATTTGGATTGGGGGTAGATATTAAACTCAAAATGTACAATGCAGTGTATAATGAGTTAATTTTGTTGTTATAGACCCCGAGGAACAAATTCCAGAGGTCGATTAAGGTAAACATAAACTTTCAGAGTAACCGAAACATAATCCCGAAAAGAATACCAGGTAAGTTCGGATAACTTAAAGTAAACAGCTAATATGTATAATTGCATGATTTATGAATGCATGATATTTTCATTTATTGATGGCATGAAAATGTATGAAATGCATCTTTGATAATGAATTGTTGATAACTGTCTTAGTTGAGGGGGAATTTGATGGATAAACCATGTTTTACATGTGGAATGAGATCCTGCATGTGTTGCCGAAAGGATTTAGCCCGGACGGGTAATCTATGATCTCAAGTAGGAAAAGGAATCTAGCCCGAACAGGTGTTCCTTGAATGATCAAGCCTCCCGAAGAATATGTGTGCACTATGGATTTAGCCCAGACGGATAATCCAATTAGGGTCTGAATTTAGCCTGGACTGGTAATTCAGATCCGAGCTCATTAAGGGTGTTTGTCACTATAAGGGATTTAGCCTGGACTGGTAATCCCGACATCTCCTTATGAGTTCATGATATGGGGAATTTAGCCTGGACTGGTAATTTTGCCATGAAATATGAGGTTCACGGGAGTGCATATATGTAAAATGATCATTCGTGAGAATTTATGGATACTGGATATTCCATCGAGATTTCCTAGAAACTCAACGGGGTTAATATGATCTATGCTAACAAGATGATGAATGATGAACTCATCTAGTTAAATTACATGATACATGAAAATGTGACTAGCTCATTGATTGAGTGCACGTGATAGGAAATCATTTCATAATGGATGATTTCATGAATTGAGCCTAGATGTATGCTAATTACTCGGTAAGTTTACTTTCCGGTTATTTTAGCTTCCTAAGCATGTAAATGCTTGCCCCTTTCTTTTTCCCTGTTTCACAGAGCTCGAGGACTCGAAAGGATTGGGGGACAACTGGAGAATCAACACACTATCAACTAAATAAGCTTTGGTATCGAGACTTTGTTCATTTTGTTCAATGGCATGTATAGTATTTTTGAGTATTTTGTTATATGTGTCATTTGATTTTCCAAATGAAGGCATGTAGAAATATATTTATCTCTTTGTATATAGCCAAGAAAGTTGGCTTAATTTAAGTAGGCTATGACCTACGACTTTTATGCATAGTTTTATTTACAAACGATGGGTTGCTATCAATTGGCAATGAGTCTCTTGAATGAGCCAGTTTCGGATGGATTAATGCAGCATGGGAACCCATAAACACTAAATGGGTAATAACCTATCATGTATGAAACCAATGATATGAGGTTTCCATACAATGAGTTTTATTAAGATTATTTACAAGTGTAAAATTGTGTTTTCTCTCAAACTTGGAAATTTCTAAGCATAAGAAGTAGAAAGGGGTGATTAAAGGCTTGGAAAATAGCCTATTAAGGTCCACATGGTTAGACACACGGGAGTTTGTCTAGGCCATGTGAGACACACGGTCCATCCCTATGGGCGTGTGGTATGACTGTGTGTCCCTTGCACCTAAAACTTTAAGCTAAATTAGCACACGGGTAGGACACACGGGCGTGTGTCTTGGCCGTGTTAATTTAACAAAATGCTCAAGTTCTAGACACGGGATGAGCCCACGGGCTTGTGTCCCTTTATGTTAAGGAAAATTTTCTAAGTAGCCCAAGGTAAATCGAACATGCCCTTATTTGTCCCGCATTACTCTCCGATATGTTATAGGTCTCGAAGGCCTATACAAGGGTCGAGATGTTCATGATTGAAAGGTTTTAAATCCAAATGAAATTTTGTGATCCAAGTTAGTATACTGAAAGTGTAAAGTTCCGGTAATGCCTCGAGCACTGTCTCAGTGTTGGATTCGGGCTAGAGGTGTTACATTTATTGGTATCAGAGCTATGGTTCAGTCGATTCTATGACTACCATAGAGGATTGTTAAAGTTTGCTATACATGCCATTGTTTGAGTGTTGATAGTGTGATCTCTCCTAATTGTTATTTTTTTATTTGAATATAGTAAATGTCTTCCAATCAAGCACAAGATGAGTCCGAGGGAGACGAGTGCTATGCTCTAGCTTCCGTACAACGAGCTGTATCTAGTAATAGTAGAAGGCTGATCTCAGAAGGCCGAGAAGAGGCCCGAGCTACCTTCTTTGATATAATGGATGAATGGTTTGGGGACTATCTAAGAAATCGCACCAATATACCAAGACCACCCCCGCCCCCTAACCAACCTGATGAGGATGTGCCATGAGGTATGGCACTGGTGAGAATTAGTAAAGCCCCGGTAGATAAACTTAGAAAGTATGGGGCTGAGGAATTCAGAGTGAAAGTTGATGATGACGCTGAAAGAGCTGAGTTTTGGCTCGAGAACACTACGCGGGTGCTAGATGATTTGTCATGCACACCCAAAGAGTGTTTGAAGTGTGCTGTGTCCCTTTTGAAGGATAGTGCATACAATTAGTGGAAAACCATATCCTTAGTAGTGCCGAAAGAAAATATTACTTGGGATTTCTTCCAAGTAGAGTTTAGGAAGAAATACATTAGCCAACGGTTTTTGGACTCAAAGCGAAAGGAGTTCCTGGAACTCAAACAAGGAAATAGAACTGTAGCGGAATAGGAGAGAGAGTTCGTACGACAAAGTTAGTATGCGACTGAATGGGTCCAAACAGAATCGGAAATGTGTAAACACTTCGAGAAAGTTCTGAATGAGGACATCAAGTTGTTGATTGGGATCTTGGAAATACGGGAGTTTGCCGCATTGGCTGATCAAGCCAAGAAGGCCGAGGAGCTTAATAATGAAAGAAGACAAGCTAAGAGAGAGGCTCGAGTTGCGAGTAAGAGATCTAGCAGTAAGACATTCTCGTTCTCCACGAAGAAAGTCAGGAGCCTGCATGAATGCTCCACTTCGTCAGTGGGATATTTGGGTAGATCAAGAAGCTCTAAGTGACGAGGTCAAAAGTCCTCCTCTCCGATGGCAACTAGTGTGGGGAGTGTAGACGATCAAAAATCAAAGTGTAAGAGCTACAACAAATTTCACTTCGGAGAATGCCGAATGAAAAGCGGCGCATGTTTTAGGTGTGGTTCTCTTGATAATTTTCTTAGAGACTGCTCGAAACGAGCTGAAAAAGATAAAGAATTAACTCAGAAGACGAATGCTCCCATTCCACGAGGTAGACCTCTGAGATATCTTGGGAGTGCTAGTGGCAGTCGAGCCGAGACGAAAGGCGCTGCAAAACCAAAGGTTCGAGCCCAAGCAAGAACGTATGCGATATGTGCTCGAGAGGAAGCCTCTACTCCTGATGTTATTACGGGTACTTTCCCTCTTTTTAATACTAGTGTTGTTACTTTAATTGACCCAGGGTCGACGCATTCATATATCTGCATGAGATTAGCGTCTAGTATGAACATATCTGTTGAACCTACAGAATTCATCATTAGAGTATCGAACCCACTATGCAGATCAGTCCTAGTTGATAAAGGCTGTAAGAATTGTCCTTTGATGATTCAAGGTCATTGTTTTCCGGCTAACCTTATATTGTTACCATTTGATGAATTTGATGTAATACTTGGTATGGATTGGTTAGCACTTCATGATGTAATTGTGAATTGTGGTAGTAAGTATATTAAGTTGAAATGTCCGGATGGTAAGATTCCATGGATCGAATCAAGAGAATTGGGTTCACCGCCAGCTGTAATTACTGTAATGGTTGTCCAGAGATATATGAGGAAAGGATACGAAGATTACCTTGCATTTATGATGAACACTAAGGAAATGGAATTAAAGATTGAGTCTGTGCCGATATTATGTGAGTATCCAAATGTGTTTCTAAAGGAATTACCCGGATTACCTCCTGAAAGGGAGATAGAGTTTGGTATTGAGTTGGTGCCAGGGACGACTCCCATTTCTATTGCCCCGTACAAATTGGCACCTACCGAGTTGAAGGAGTTAAAAGCACAGTTGCAAGAGCTGACGGATAAAGGATTTCCTAGGCGAAGTTTTTCACCCTGGGGTGCCCCTGTGTTGTTTGTAAAGAAGGAAGATGGTTTAATGAGGTTATGTATCGATTATTGGCAACTGAATAAGGTGACTATCAAGAATAAGTATCCTTTGCCAAGGATCGATGATTTGTTTGACCAGTTGAGAGGAGCCACCGTATTCTCTAAGATAGACTTGAGGTCTGGCTATTATCAGCTACGGGTTAAATACTCGAATGTACCAAAGACAACTTTCAGAACGAGGTATGGCCATTATGAATTTCTTGTCATGCTGTTTGGGCTGACGAATGCACCGGCTGTGTTTATGGAACTAATGAATAGGATTTTTCGGCTATATTTGGATAAGTTTGTCGTTGTATTTATTGACGACATTTTGATCTACTCTAAAGATGAGACAGAGCATGCGAAGCACTTGAAAATTGTGTTGCAGACTTTGCGAGAAAAGCAACTATATGCTAAGTTTAGCAAGAGTGAGTTTTGGCTCTAGGAGGTTGGATTTTTGGGTCATATAGTTTCGGGTGAAGGCATCCGAGTTGATCCAAGTAAGATTTCTGCAATTGTTGAATGGAAATCACCTAAGAATGTAACCAAGGTTAGAAGCTTTTTGGGCTTAGCCGGTTACTATCGAAGGTTTATAAAAGGATTTTCCATAATAGCGACTCCGTTGACAAAGCTGCTACAGAAGGACGGTAAGTTTCAATGGATAGAGAAGTGTTAGCAAAGTTTTGAGAAGTTAAAGACATTGCTGACCGAAGCTCTTGTTTTAGTGTTACCTGAACTGGGAAAAGAATTTGTGGTCTACAGTGATGCATCCTTAAATGGATTGGGGTGTGTGCTTATGCAAGATGGCAAAGTGATAGCATATGCTTCACGGCAATTGAAGCCTCATGAAAAGAATTATCCAACCCATGACCTAAAGCTTGCTGCTATTGTTTTTGCCTTGAAAATTTGGAGGCATTATTTGTATGGCGAGACTTGTCATATTTTCATAGGCCACAAGAGTTTGGAATACTTGATGATTCAAAAAGAACTAAATTTGAGACAGCAAAGATGGTTAGAATTAATTAAGGATTATGATCTGGTTATCGACTATCACTCAGGAAAGGCGAATGTGGTCGCCGATGCTTTGAGTAGAAAATCTCTATATGCTTTGAGAACCATGGATACTCATTTGACATTGCTTAATGATGGTTCAGTTCTGGCCAAATTGGAGGCTAGGCCAACATTTCTACAGGAAATTCTTGATGCTCAGCTTAATGATGATGACTTGCAAGCAAAAAGAGCTCAATGTGAGTCTGGGGTTGAGTCAGATTTCTGAATTAGTCTTGATGGATGTTTAATGTTTAGAGATAGGGTTTGTGTACCCAAGGACAATGAACTTATTCGGAAGATTTTGCAAGAAGCACATAATAGTCGTTTGTCTGTTCATCCAGGAAGTACCAAGATGTACAACGATTTAAAGAAGATGTACTGGTGGAATAGTATGAAAAGAGATGTATCTGAATTTGTATCAAAATGCCATGTGTGTCAGCAAGTTAAAGCTGAACATCAAGTGCCTTCAGGTTTGTTACAACCTGTAATGGTCCCCGAATGGAAGTGGGTCAGAGTTACTATGGACTTCGTGACAGGATTACCTATGACTCCAAAAAAAGAAAGATGCCATTTGGGTTATAGTGGATAAATTGACAAATTCGACTCATTTTATTTCGGTAAGGACAGATTATTCTCTTGATAGATTGGTCGATTTGTACATTTCTGAGATAGTAAGATTGCATGGAGTACAACTGTCAATTATTTTTGACAGAGACCCGAGGTTCACTTTGAGATTCTGGAAGAAGTTACAAGAAGCCTTGGGTACAAAGTTGAGCTTTAGCACAGCTTTTCACCCTCAGACCATGGCCAGTCTGAGCGGATGATTCAAATTCTTGAGGATATGTTGTGTTGTTGCATCCTTGATTTTCAGGGTAGTTGGGAAAAATATCTGCCATTGGTAGAATTTGCCTACAATAATAGTTTCCAAACAAGTTTAAGGATGGCAACTTATGAAGCCTTGTGTGGAAGGAAGTGCCGAACTCCATTGCATTGGACAAAACTCAAGGAACATCAGATTCATGGAGTAGATCTGATCAAAGAAACTGAAGAAAAAGTTAAAGTGATATGGGATTGCTTGAAAACAGCATCAAATAGGAAAAAGTCTTATGCTGATCTGAAAAGAAAGGAAATTGAGTTTCAAGTTGGGGATAGAGTATTCTTGAAAGTATCTCCATGGAAAAAAGGTATTGATATTTGGTCAGATAGGGAAACTAAGTCCATGATTTATTGGACCGTACGAGATTACCGAAAAAATTGGGCCGTTAGCCTATCATTTCGCGTTGCCACCCGAACTAGAAAAGATTCATGTCGTGTTCCATGTATCCATGTTAAGGAGATACCGATCAGATCCCTCTCATGTAATTTCACTGACTGAGATTTAAATTCGACCGGACATGACCTATGGAGAGGAACCGGTTGAGATATTGGCTTGCGAAGTTAAACGGTAGAGAAATAAAGATGTGGCTCTTGTAAAAGTTTTATGGCATCGACATGGTGTTGAGGGAGCTACATGGGAGCCGGAAGAAACCATGAGAAACCAATATCTGAATCTATTTTTTGGTAAGACTTTCGAGGACGAAAGTCCCTAAAGGGGGAGAAATGTAACATCCCGAATAGGGCCTAGTCAGAATAATGGTTTCGAGACCACAAATCTGACATCAAAATATTTATTTTATGCTTATTATGAGGCCTAGAATATGAGTATATGCATGTGTTAAAGTTTCATGAAGAAATTTTAAGTATAAGGTGTTCAATTGGAAATCAGGGACTAAATTCAATAAATTACAAAACTTGGTTTCTAGAAGCAATTTGTATGAAATTGCTTAAGATCATGAATTAGAAGGTCTTGGAAAGCAATTTGCCCAAATTCTAAATTTTTGGACAAAAATGGGCTTGCATGGATGAAATTTTAAAGAAAGGGCATAAGGGCATTTTGGTCATTTGTCATTTTAATGAATTAAAACGGGAAAAATCAAGCCAAAATCAGCCATTTTCTTCTCCATGGCTGCTGAAAATTGAAGAGACACCATAGCTAGGGTTTTCAACATTTTCAAGCTTAATAGTAAGTGCTCCTAAGCCCCGTTTTTAACGTTCTTTGTATTTTTGAAATCCCGGTAGCTTGATCTCTCCATTTCCACCCAAATTTCATGCTAGGGTTCATGATTAAAAATTTACCCATGCATGAGTTGCTTGTCTTTTGGTAGATTATGGAGGAATATGAAAGATTAATGTGTGGTAAACATCTTTTTCTAGTTGATTTTTCATAAGAAACCCTTATAGGGACCATTTTGCAAAAGATGTAATGTGTGGTAGAAATGAGAAATTAATGGATAATGTGGGCTACCATAAGAAGGAAAAGTGTTTGGCTAGGCTTGGGTAAGATAGAAAGTGTATGTGATTCATTATTCGAGCCTATGAACTAAATTGTAAAAATGTGATAGGTTAGGGGAAAAATGGTCATTTGGATCGGGGTAGATATTAAACTCAAAATGCATAATGAAGTGTATAATGAGTTAATTTGGTTGTTATAGACCCCGAGGAACAAATTCCGGAGGTCGATCGAGGTAAACGCAAGGTTTCGAAGTAACCGAAACATAATCCTGAAAAGAATACCAGGTAAGTTCGGATAACTTAAAGTAAACCCCTAATATGTATAATTGTATGATTTATGAATGCATGATATTTTCATTTATTGATGGCATGAAAATGTATAAAATGCATCTTTGATAATGAATTGTTGATAACTGTCTTAGTTGAGGTTAAAAAGGGAATTCGATGGATAAACCATGTTTTACATGTGGAATGAGATCCTGCATGTGTTGTAGAAAGGATTTAACTTGGACGGGTAATTCGTGATCTCAAGTATGAAAATGAATCTACCCAGATAGGTGTTCCTTGAATGATCAAGCCTCCCAAAGAATATGTGTGTACTATGGATTTAACTTGAAAGGGTAATCCGATTAGGGTCCAAATTTAGTCTGGACTGGTAATCCCGACATCACTTTATGAGTTCATGATATGGGGAATTTAGCCTGGACTGGTAATCCCGCCATGAAATATGAGGTTCACGAGAGTGCATATATGTAAAATGATCATTCGTGAGAATTGACGGATACTGGATATTCCATCGAGATTTCCTAGAAACACCACAGGGTTAATATGATGTATGCTAACAAGATGATGAATGATGAACTCATCTAGTTAAATTACATGATACATGAAAATGTGACTAACTCATTGATTGAGTGCATGTGATAGGAAATCATTTCATAATGAATGATTTCATGAATTGAGCCTAGATGTATGCTAATTACTTGGTAAGTTTACTTTCCGATTATTTGAGCTTACTAAGCATGTAAATGCTTACCCCTTTCTTTTTCCCTGTTCCACAGAGCTCGAGGACTCGAAAGGATTAGGGGACAACTGGAGAGTCAACACACTATCAACTAAATAAGCTTTGGTATCGAGATTTTGTTCATTTTGTTCAATGGCATGTATAGTATTTTTGAGTATTTTGTTATTTGTGTCATTTGATTCGCCAAATGAAGGCATGTCAAAATATATTTATCTCTTTGTATATAGCCATGAAAGTTGGCTTAATTTAAGTAGGCTATGACCTACGATTTTTATGCATGGTTTTATTTACAAACGATGGGTTGCTATAAATTGGCAATGAGTCTCTTGAACGAGCCAATTTCGGTTGGTTTAATGCAGCATAGGAACCCATAAACACTAAATGGGAAACAACCTATCATGTATGAAACCAATGATATGAGGTTCCCATACAATGAGTTTTATTAAGATTATTTACAAGTGTAAAATTGTGTTTTCTCTCAAACTTGGAAATTTCTAAGCATAAGAAGTAGAAAGGGGTGATTAAAGGCTTGGAAAATAGCCTATTAAGGTCCAAATGGTTAGACACACGGGCGTGTGTCTAGGCCGTGTGAGACACACGGTCCATCCCCATGGGCGTGTGGTATGACCGTGTGTCCCCTGCACCTAAAAATTTAAGCTAAATTAGCACACAGGTAGGACACACGGGCGTGTGTCTTGACCATGTTAATTTAACAGAATGCTCAAGTTTTGGACACGGAATGAGCCCACAGGCGTGTGAGTCCACACGGCCCACCTACACGGGTGTGTGTCCCTTTATGTTAAGGAAAATTTTCTGAGTAGCCCAAGGTAAATCGAACATGCCCGTAATTATCCCGCATTGCTCTCCGATATGTTATAGGTTTCGAATCCTATACAAGGAATGAGATGTTCATGATTGAAAGGTTTTAAATCCAAATGAAATTTTGTGATCCAAGTTAGTATGCTGAAAGTGTAAAGTTCTGGTAATGCCTCGAGCCCTGTCCCGGTGTTGGATTTGGGCTAGGTGTGTTACATTAGCGAGTGGAGGTATGATTATCTAAATTTTTATGTAGGGTTTTCTTAGCGGATCAGCTATTTGGAAGAGGAAGAACTTAAACCCTAGGCTTGACAACCTTAGGAAGTCATTGAGGTGGGAATTAACCCAAAATGTTTTTAGCATAACCGTGAACACCTTAACCCCGAACCGTTAGTTTAGTGTAAGATCTAGAGATCTTGCTAAGGTAATGACTAGTTCATTGAATAGAAACTCAAAATAGGATTTAGTTATGATCACTAAAGCGAGCTAATCACCCATGTTTATATTTGATTAAGTTTATAAATTAATTTTCTGAAATCTATTTTACTTATGCAATTTTGATTCTTATTTATAAATATGAAAAAAAAAAATTTTTATGATTTTTTGTAATATAATTTATTTGTTTTACTAATTAATTCTATTTGTGTTTAGGTTAACTTTAATTTGGTACTCTCCTCCCTTGGGTACGATCCTCAGAGTATTCACATACTTCGTTGTAACTATATTACAACCTGACCCGTATACTTATGAATATCTTTAGTTGCAGTATTCACACTCCAAATAATAGTACATCTAGAGGTGTTCATGGAGAAGAGGTGATATGCTTGTGTAGCCTCCGATAAGGTAATTATATTGCAAATTGTACAGCTAGATCACGATAAAACATGTTATTCTAAATGAGTATGATATGAGGAGTTAAGTATGTATGGGAATGAGACTGTATGATATGTTTATGTTTCTAAATTCTGGATATGTGGCTGGCATGAGGATGGGTTGTCTAAGTTGTGTTAAGTTAGCATACAATATCCGCCCATGTGTTATGCAAATTGGTGTAATAAGTTTGTCTATGTTCTGCTAACAACATTGGGCATATTATGATCATTATATAAAACTCCTTTTGAATGGTTTGGTATTATCATAAGAAATAGTGTGTATGATTTCCATTTACTTTTGGGATCTCACTAAGTTCGTATGAACTTAATCCGTTATCTTTTCCTTCTCAAGTGTGCTAATAGAAGGAAGGTTTTTTGTTGAAAGGACTACGCTAGAGCATTGTTGCTATTGTGAGTTATTTGTTTTGTCTTGTATCATGCATGATTTTCAATAATGGTGTATAAATATATTTTTGAAATTAATATGTATAGCGATCTTTTATTTTCTTAAGATATTGTTTTGAAGAGAACCTTCTTAATTTCAGTGCTTGGATTTGAATTATTATAATTTGTTCATGAATCTATTTATTTGAGCAATATTTTGAACTGCCAATGATGTGCATTGAAACCATTATAAAGTAAAAGCCCATCACAGGTTTTATACTAAAAAATTTACAAAGTTTTACAAGCTTCCACCAAATGATTTGTATAAGTAGTTTGATTTTAAGTGTGACACATCACAATCGAATCTAAGTGGTGGGTCAAGTTTGACGTGTTACATACATAGTACAACTTTGATGGCTATTTGGAGACTTTTGGGATAATTCATCAAAAAAGTTGTCAAAGAACTAGTGCTCAAAATAGGGTAGTTGGAAGGAAGAATCGACATTTACTTAAGGCAGCCAAATCTCTCATGCTCACTATGAATCTTTCAAAACCATACTAGGGTGATGCAATATTTGTTGTTTACTTTATTAATAGAATGCCTCTAAGGGATTCTTATTTCAAAAGTCCCTTGGAAACCTTAAAATGTAAAAATAAGTATATTATTCCTCCAATAGTGTTTGGATGTGTTTGTTCTGTTCATGCCAAAAACCTGGAAAGATCTTACATGTGTGTTCATCGGGTATTATCCAACGTAAAAAGGATAGAAGTGATATCACCCTCCTTCATGACTAGTCTTTGATAGTATGAATGTCACTTTCGAGAAATTAAGCCCTACAACGATACACACAAATCACCTCTTTAGAGAGAGAAGAATAGAGAAGAGGTGATACCTAAGTTAGTAACTCTGCAAAAAACTTATACCAAGAGAAAGAATGGAGGATCAAACTCCAAAAGATCAAAAAGAGGCTGTTGTATGGGGGAAAGAGAGATAGACTACTGTTGAGGGGAAAATGCTAGAAAAAATCCGTATCAAAATTGGTTTTCTTGCCTAACAGAAAATTAGAATTTTTAAAATCAAGCCAGTTTGTGATATTTATAACAATAAATCCTTTTCCAAAACTAAACTTGTGTTTTCGGTGTAACATCCCGAATTAGGGCCTAATCGAAACAGTGGTTTTGGGACCACAAACCTGACATAAGAAAATTTATTTTTATTATATTTTTATGGTCTACGATTTCACGGAATGATTTCATGAAAATTGCGTTCGAAAATTTCGACGTTTGGGCACTAAATTTGGTCAAAAGGGCTAAATTGTAAAAAGTGAAAAAGTTGAGTTCTAATGTTAGAGATATCTAATTATTATGAAATTTTAAATGGGAGGTCCTTAAATGGTAATTAGACCATTGTATAACTTGTTGGACAAAATGGAAAAAATTGAAAGAATAGTAAAAAGGGCATTTTGGTCATTTAAGGATAAATGAATTAAAAGACAAATTTTAAAACGCAAATGTGTCCCTTTTTTCTTGCTTCAGCCGAATGTACCAATAGCAGCCATGGTTAGGGTTTGGCCAAGCTTCCAAGCTCAATAGTAAGTGATTCCGAGCTCCATTTTTAACGTTCTATGCATTTTTGAAGTCCCGATAACATGTCCTAGCTATTTCTACCATTTATTTGAGCTAGGGTTTGTGTTTAAACATTTACCCATGAATGATCTGCATGTATTTTGATGTTTAATGGTAGAATATTAAGGCTCGGTGTGTAATAAACAACTTTTACTAAGCGGTTTTCGATGAAAACATCCGAAAGGATTGTTTTGTAAAAATTGTAAAATTGGTCATAAAAGGGTGATTTAGTGGAAATTAGGGGCTGCCATAGTTATGAAAATGATTCGTCTAGGCTTAAAATGCAAGGAAATTGGATACAAATCATTTTACGAGCATTGGGTCAAATTTGTAAATATGTGAAAGTTTAGGGGTCAAAATGTAAACTTATAAAAATATTATTTTTGGATCCATATGAATAATTTGACTAATTAGTAGGCTAAATGTGATATTATAGATCAAGGAAAACAAGATTCAGGCTTAGATCGAGGTTGAACAAGGTTAAGCACAAACTTGAAATAAATAGTCGTACTTGAAATCGAGGTAAGTTCCTATGTCAATGATAATGCAATGATATTATTGTTCATACTTGAACTTAAATTGATATGTTAGCATTGTGTGATGGATATTTATTTAGTTGATATAAAGATTATATATTGTAACAAATGCGTAAATAAAATTGTATGCAATACCATGTTTATTTCATGGACTAATGTCTAAATAAACATGGAAATGTGTTGAATTGGATGTACATTGCATGATCAGCTACGCATAACAAGATACTTGATGAAAAGAAAAAAATCCCAGTTGAATAAAAAGGGAAACCCGATGGATAAACCATGGCTTACATGACTTGAGATCCTGCATGTGTTGCAGAAAAGGATTTAGCCCATACAGGTAATCCGTTGATCTCAAATATAGAAAAGAATCTAGCCCGGACGAGTGTTCCTTGAGTGATCGAGCCTCTTGAAGAATATGTGTTCATTAAGGATTTAGCTGAGAGGGGTAATCCGGTTAGGATCTGAATTTAGCCTGGACTGGTAATTCAGATCCGATCTCATTTGAGTATATGTTGTCGTAGGGAATTTAGCCTAGACTGGTAATCCCGACTCTATGAGCTTATATTATGGGGGATTTAGCCTGGGCTAGTAATCCCGTCGTAAGATGTGAGGTTCGTGGGAGTGCGTACTTGAGATGATCACTTGTATGACTTGATAGTAAATGGATTATCCATCGAGATGTTTGAGAAATTCAACGGGTATTATAATGAATAACGCGATGAAAGTCCTGAGATGGGCGTGGTGATAAAGGTAAAGTTAATCGATATGCTATGGATATGTACAGGTACGTAGATTATACTCATAAGTGATGCCTTATTGAAATGTGATAAATAATGAGTAAGCGAATTCATGAAAATGTATGTGTATACATGATGAACAAGTGAAAAGAATTGAAAGACGAACCATCCTTATGCTTATGATTATGAGTTGTGTTGCAATATCATGTTAACTTACATTGTGTAGTTGAATATGGGATTTATGAAATAATGAGTCCATGATCAATGTGACAATGAAATTATGATAGCTATTGTGATTTTGCACCGAAACAGTTTTGAATAGCAGCAGTAGCCCGACTTTGAAAAATCATCATAAATGGTAGAAATCGATTTAGAAGCTTAATAATATATGAAATTAAATATTAATGAGTCTAGTTTCACATAAAGCAAACGGTGTAAGCGAAAGAGTTATGTATTATGAGATATTTGAATTCTTGTGAGACAGAGTCGGAGTGATTCCAGATTCCCCTATCTTAATTTTGGAAAATCACTAGAAATTGTAAAAAAATAATTATGAGTTAAAATTTATATGAATAAAATCATTAATGAGTTTATCTTCAAGAGAAAGAGACGAGAACATTATCCAAGTCTTGTATTACGAGGTATTTGATTTTTAGTAGATAGAGGTCAAAGCTGTCAAACACTGAAATAGGGGAGCGTTTAAAGAAAAAACTGTACTTATTGGCTAGATCAAAAATTCTGGAAATTTTATGGTAAGAATATATATGAGTCTAGTTTGAGGGAAAATTAACGGATCTTAATTTAGAGTCCTATAGCTCAAGATATAAATAATTTATCGACTATGACTCGAGTAGATAGCTTGACTAGAATATGAATAAAAGTGTAATTACAGTTGTTTTACCTAAGGAAACATGTTGTTATAATGCTTATTATTTTCATATGGACTTACTAAGTGTAAATCTTACTCCCCCTTCTATTTTTTCTAGTGTCCTCAGGTTGGCTCGGGGTTGGAGATCGTCGAAGGAAACCTCACACTATCAAGCTACCATCTTTGGAGTATTGTTAAAACTTAATTTCTTCAAGTGAGTGTCATGTATAGGGACTTAATTATTTATATGCATTTTTATGTTTTGGCCAAGATGTTGGCTTATATTAATTCATTGTATATAGCCATGAGATGTGGCTTATAATAATTTTGACTTGTAAGCCTATTTGTCCATGGTATGTGTTAATGTCTTGTGATGTGGTTATATGATTATGCTTGTTTACTTGTATAAGAAGTATATGGCACATGTACATGATGGATGCCCCAAGACCATTCGAGATGGTCGTGGCCATAGAGTGAATGTGTGGCATGGTAGTAAGATGATAATGATTGAACATGGACAATTGTTGAATGTGTAGAGATTAAGTGTTGGGTAATAAACACATGTATGACAACATGCAAATTATTTAATTGAATTTCACCAAAGGTTGATTAAACATTAAATTGATGTTATAATTTGTGCCTATGATATGTAAAAGTATGGGGGAAAAATAAGGTCAACAAGGCTTGGAAAATAGCCTAAGTGTTAGCTACACGGGCAGAGACACGACCATGTGTCTCAATCGTGTGGAGGATACAGCCTAGTACACGGGCATATGGCCTGGCTGTGTGGTATAAATTATTTTGTTGACGTCATAAACAGAGAGTTATATGGGCTGAGGATACAGGCGTGTCCCAAGCCACACGGGCGTGTGCGACCACACGGCCCCACCCACACGGGCGTGTGACTCTCCAAAGCAAGAAAATTTATTAAGTTGCCCAAAGTTTATCGAATGTTTTCAGTTTTGTCCCAAACCGCCCCCCAATGTATGTTTTAGGCCTCGAAGGCCTGTATAAGGAACGATATGCATGTGTTTGAAGAGTTTTAATTTTGGGTGAATTTGGTGACCTAGTTTTGTATGTTTGTTAATGTTTAAGTCCGGTAATGCCTCGAACCCTGTCCCGGAGTTGGATATGGGTGAGAGGTGTTACATTAGGCTTGACGAATCATTGTCGTTCTTGGCTTTCAACCAAATGACCTTCTCTACTATTCTCATACCACGAACTGCTTCGAGTATGGGCTCGAAGGAATTCGAATCAAACACAGAACCAGAAATTGTTTACTTTACTTTTATTGGGAAAGTAAATTCTCTCTTAGTAGAAACCAGTAGGATTGTTATTAAATAAATAGAATTTATACTTACAAATTAAATTCTCACTATTTTCAAGGAGAATAACAATGTCTAAAAACGGTACCAGTGTCATCTATTTATTGGGAGAAGAGGTGAAACTCTTGTTGAATTGTAGAAGTCTATTTAAATAGAAAAATGAACTCCTAGTTTAACTAGGATTAGGTGGGGCAGCAACCCTAGTTAAACAAACTAGGGTTTGCCATCCCTAGCATTAAACATGAGGGGTTTTTGGGCCTCTCCCATATTAGGTCTAATTCCAAGTACTTCTTGGACTTTTAACCCAGTAATTTATAATTCAATCCAACCCAGTATATATTTTTTTCTATTTCCTAAAATAAACTTTTTAAATTAATTTAAATTAATTAATTTCCCAATTAAATAATTTTCTCAGCCCAATTCTAATTCCGTTAAAACCATGACGACTTTACAGTAAAATAATCCATGAGAAAATATATTTAATTTTTCTAAATTCAGTGGATTCACCATGAACAATAAATTTATTTCCATTTTCGAACTTCAATTATTTAATTATGAATGAAATAATAAATCGAAAAACCATAAATTCATTTTCTAGGTATTTCCATTTAGAGAAAACCATACACATTCATTTCCAAATGTTTCCCATTTCTTTAATATTACCATTTCCATCTATTTATTTTCATTTGATTCAACATGCAATTCATTTCTGGTTCTAATGAGCTAGTGGCGGGACCTATTGGATATATGCGATTAGAGCTCAAATGATTTATAGTTAAGTTCCTATAATATCTTGCCCGGCGAAACCTTAGTGATTGAATATTGTTTATAGAATTAAGGCATTTAAAGTAAGTTCTGTGTAGGTAAGGCATTGAACTTGACTAAGTATAAGAATACTTTGAGTGTGCCTTCGGGCTAACTCTGCATTAGGCGAGCTTGGTGTTTGGGCAGACTCTTCAGAAGAGTATACACCACCCCTACTATTTGATGAACGTTAGGCCTTTAGTGTTAAGGCCTTAATTTGAAAATAACCGTATACTCTATTATTATTTTATTACCCTGGTTGGACAAACTGGTTAGACGAATGAGAATTTGGTTAGTATAAGAATAAGTTTTTGTAGCCTGTCAAACCTGCATTTATGAAAAGAAAAAAGTGTTTAATCACAATGAACGAGGGGTTTAGAGGGAAATCAAACTTATCCACTAAGTTTTCCTTTCGTGTAAGTTTTCTTAAAGCAAGTTTTTGGCTTTTTAAGCAAGCTTTATGCTTTCTTTGGCAACCATATTTTTCTTCTAAAACATTCTCTGAAATTTTCTCTTGGAAAATCCTAGATTTAAGACTTGCTTGAAGATTTTGCGTTTGTTGTACTCAGCCAACTCCACCGTCGTTTGGTACCTGGTAAATATTGATGAAACTCAAGTTATTTTCATAGTTATTTATGGGGCCCTAGGGTTTTATTCTTTAAGGTCAGTTTGAGGTGTAAGGGAAGAAACTTCCAGATTCTAAGTTTCCTGTTAATGTTCTTGTGAACTTGTTTAGTTTTCTAGTGCAATGAACTAATAAGTTTAACTATTTATTCTATAGCTCAAGATACTCTTGAGGGCTCCCGTGATAAGGGCAAAGGTCCTACAATTTCAAGATTTTTGCATATTCTGGTAAGTTCCTTCTTGCTTCCATGTGTGTATAATGTTCTCATTTATGTTTGATTAAGGTAAGCATTCTTATCCTATAAGTGATATGTTTGTGTGTGGGTAATAAAGGTTCATGGTTATGAGTATGATGGTTGTCTATGTAAATGGAGTAAGGACCTATCTTCGTGTTTAAGCCACCACCCATTGTTTTTGGAATGAACACTATAAATCGAGTTATGAAATGAACTCATGGCGATGCCTTCAATGAAATAAACATTGAACGAGAAGATGACAATACATGAAAGGGATCATGTAGCCTTTAGTAGGGCAAGAGTTTTTGCAAACTAGATTGGCAAATCATGAGAAACAAATTAAATGAATGCTAAAGCTTGATTATGGATTTGGGTGTGGCTAGCATAAAGAAGGTTGTCTATAAGGTTGCATAGGAGTAGTGTATGCACCAAAGGAATAATGTTTGTATAAAGTTTGTTCTGTATGGTACGTGCCAATAGGCGAATTGTATGACTTATTGAGTTGAAAAGGTTTATTGGCGTTATATATAGCTATTGTGATGTTTACTTTGGAACTCACTAAATTCTTTAAACTTATTTAGTTACCTTTCCTTCTTAGGATCATCGATGAAGTAAAAGACATCTTTTTCCATGAGGCTTCTAAGTATTTTATATTATGCATAACATAGGGGTAGTGTCAAGATGGTGTCATTTTAAAGAATGAATTTTGTATTTTAAAGTTGTTCTTTTGAAAGAGTTAATTTAATGGAACCTTGGTGAAGTGATTATGATTTTACAAAAGATCTAATTACTTACTTTGAAGGATTAATGTTTTTTCTAATTATATGTTTATGTATATGAAATTGTAGTTAAATTGTGGTTTACGCTTGAAATTTTTTTCTTGAAAATGTATAACCCTCTTTACCCTTAAATTCACAAAGGATTTACAATTCATATATATTTGGAACTGTATCTTTATAAAGATCATGGCTCTACAATTTTAAGGCAAAAGATTTTAAGGAAGTGACATGCCAATCCTGGGTCCTCCTTAAGGATCGAGTTTGGGACGTTATAGTTTCAACTTTTCGCCTATTAATTATAAACTCAGCTAGTCAGGAAGACATTCACTATAGTATCATGACTATGCTCTCCCTAATGGCATACCGGTACGAAAGCAACTCGATCAGTACTTGTCCAACCTCATAGAATATCCTTAATATCTTTGGTATAATATCCTTCCTCCCAATATGATTCTATTTCATCTCATGATAACCATTACATCTTCTTTCATGAAAAGTCAATTACTATCAAATAGTAATCAGGTCATTCATCATAAAGACGAACGACTTGTGGCCATGTTTACTTTTCATCAACCATGTAATTCCAATGAGAGGATATCATTTATCCATATCTCGAGCTATGAATTCCATTGTTATGAATGACACTATGACCTGATGTCAAATGTAGTAGTTATTGTACTATACTTTTGTATTTAAAGAGCTTGTTTTCTAGCTATTTTTAGTATTTATTATTGCATTTCTAGTATTTAGTAGTTAGTATTAAATATTAGTAAAATATGTGTTTTTTTAACACATATTTGAGTGTTAGTGACCTATTAGGCCAAAATGGGCCTAAGGTAGTTCTAATATGTTAATTTGAGTGTGCAATATGCTACATTTAGGGCCTAATGGACAAGTGTTCCACAAGCTTCTCAAGCTACTAAAAGATTGAATAGACTTAAGGGCCCATAGAAAGCATGTCGTGTCGTACCATGCAATGTCTATGGCATGACATAAGCTTAACGTGGAGCCAGAGTTCTTTAGGGTTAATTTCATTTGTATAATTAAACTAGTCAGAAGACCTAGAATGTGCTAAAAACCTAATCTGGGTTGCTAGCACTTCTATAAATAAGACCTTAGGGGTTTGATGTAACTAAGTCATCTTAGACACATCCAAAAACCCTCGTAATTTAGGAGTAGGATTTAGATTGAGTTTTCTTTTATTTTCTTAAATGATTTGTTCTTTTCTCTTAGAATTGATTTCGATCCAAGATTCCTTTTATCCAATCGAATATTTAGTTTATTTTCTTTTGTAGGCAATGGGATTCATTTTCCCAATCGAGAGACTCACTATCCCGCTCTTAATCACTACAAATCAGGATTATTATATATCTCTTGTCTCTTTTGATTTAGTTGTGTTATTTACATGTTTATATTAATTGAGTTTGTAACTATGAATATCATGAGTAGCTAATTCCCTTAGGGGAGATTCATGAGTAGATGGGGGAGTGATTAACAGAGGACTAAAGGTTTCCTACATAATTAGTTGGTATAAATTACGTTTTTTTAAACCTTAGGCTTAGCAACCCTAGGAAGTAATCAAAGGTTAAACGAGGCCAGGAGAAAATTTTGTTGAGTAAATAGTTATTTATACTGGTCCAAAAAGTGAGCTTGGGAGATAAGTGAGTGCCAATAATTAATTAATCAATTAGAGGTCGAGAGGTAATAATTGATTAATTAATAGCTAATTCACCTTAAAACTGGAATCTGAAGTTAATTACAACCCCTAAAACGAGTTAATCTTCTTGATTGGTTTAATTAGTCTTAATAAGTGTATTAAAATGTTGTTTAAATATATATGCTTTAATATTGTCTGGTTAGATATTATTTGGACTAGTGTGTGTAATTACTAATTGGCTTTGTTTGCTTATTATACTGTCCAAATATGGTTGGTTAATGTTTGAAATTTCCTCGAGAATTTAGTTATTACTAGTTGTTATAATGTCCATTTGTGACTGAATATGGTACGAATTCTTTTATCTTGATAGTTTGATTAACTTCTGTAACAGCCCCATTTTATCTAAATCGGAACAGTGGTTTTGGGACCACAAATCCAAGGTCATTAAATTATTTTAATATTATTTTTTGTGTTTACAACATGTCAATATATATGTGTGTGAAAATTTCGTGAGTTAATTTTATTATTTAATTGCTCAATTTGAGAAAAAGGACTAAATCACGTAAAGTGCAAAAGTGTTGTTCTATTAGCTAAGAATATTAAATAGCTATAGAACCTTAAAGTTGAGGTTCTTATGTTGTAATTAGACCATATTTAGTGTAACTGGACAATTATGGCCATCCATTATATGTTTTTATATGTTTATAACAAAGGTTAAAAAGGTAATTTAGTTTACTAAGTTAAAATAAATAAAGACAAATGAAATTTATGTTCATCTTTCTCAATTACAACCAAAACATTGAAAACAAAGAAATGGTTTAAAGGTTTCTAGGGTTCGGCCAAGTCCTAGCTTGATTAAGGTACGGTTTTTGCTCGGTTTTTGATGATTTCTATGTTTTTGTAATCGTTGTAGCTCAATCTAGCTAGCCCGTACCTTTAATTCCGAAACTGTTAAAGATTTTAAGAGTTGCCATTGATGAATTAATGTGTTCTTGAATGTTTGATGATATAAAATGAGTATTTGTTGATAGATTATCATGTTTTGTAAAGTGATTTGTAGTGAAATTGCATAAAAGGAGCTAATTTGTGAAAAGTGTAAAATGTGTGCTTAAATGTGTGAAATATTAATAAATATGGGCTGTTATGAAACCTATAGACATTCGGCTACCTTGGGTTTAGTTGAAATTGTTGTAAATTGTGTTTTTATGAAATAGGGACTAAATTGAGAAAATGTGAAATTATAGGGGTTAATGTGTAAAATGTCCCAAATTATGTGTTTTGGATGAAATTGAATGAATTGAGGAATAAAAATTTAATTTTGAATTCATATAGATCAACAAAGAAAGAATTCGGATTTAGATCGGGGAAAGTCGAAGGTTATCAAGTAATCGATCCGATTTGTCAATTTCGAGTAGAGGTAAGTTCGTATGTGATAAACATTGTTACAATTATATTTTGATTGATTTAATATCACATAAATTGTATTTATGAGACTACGGTTGAGAATGACGACAAATTTACTACGTTTGACTCTTAGTGTGCGTTGCCAGATAGCTTCGGCTATATATAGCACTTAGTGAACAAATTGGAATAGCTTCGACTATATGTGGAACTAAGTGTCCGGTACTAAGATAGCTTCGGTTTAATGTGATGGCACTAAGTGTGCGATATCGTTATAGCTTTGGCTAATCATTTTTGCATTAAGTGTGTGAGTTCTTAGAGTATTGAAAGATTTTCGAATGATTCAACTTATTGAACAAAAAGGTGAGAATGAAATAAATAAGTATGGGAATGTACAGGTACGTACGACACCTGTGTGGTAGTTGATACTATGTGTATGAAGCTTAATGGATTTGTATATATATGATAAATGGTCATGGATTAGAATCGAATGATGATATGAGACTTACTAAGTGTTTATTAATTGATGATTTGAATATTATGAACTATCGAGTTTATTAGTACGAACTTACTAAGCTATAAAGCTTACTGTGTGTTATTTTTCTGTGTTTTATAGAGTATCAAAGCTAGCTCAGACATCGGGAATCATTGAAAACCTTCATCACACTATCGACAACTTGTTGGTACTTTTGGAGCTTTGTATATATGGTATATGGCATGTTTAGGCTAGTGTTATTTTGGTATGTTTTGAGTTATGATATCAGCCATGAGATTTGGCTTGTAAATGGTGATGTGTATGGCCATTTGAGTTAGCTTGATTTATATGTTGATAAGTGATATGTATGTGATGTATATAATGCTTTATATGTTGGCTTATTTTGGTAAGTTTGCCATAGTTGTTGATATAGCCAAGTAGTTGTTATTTGGTTAATTAGTAGATGATGCATTAATGTTTGGAAGAATGGCATATTGTGGTTTGATTTTGAGATGGAAATATAGTGCAATTTGTGTCATGAAATAAAATATAAGTTGATGAGTTAATGCATTTGGAAATTAGGTAAGTTGTGATGATTTTGGCATAATGAATTGGTATGTTTGAATATGGAATTAAATTGTTGAAATGGTTGTGAATAGACGGCATGCTATGTGTATGATTTGGTATGTTTTTGGTTGCCTATATGTGTTAAAATGATACCATTTTGATGGCTAAGTGTGTATAAGAAAAGAGTGGCAAATTGGCTTTGCAAATGGCCAATTTGTGTCCACACGGGCAGAGACACGGGCGTGACACATGGTCATGTTTCTTAGCTGTGTGCGACACATGGTCATGTTACACGGCTGTGTGTCCCTTGGGGTACCCTTTTGAATTATGTCAGTATACCCTACAGGTTTGGCATGGCCTAGACACACGAGCGTGTCTACTGGTCATGTGTGGCACACGGGCTGGCACATGGGCGTGTGGTCAGCCGTGTGACCCAAGTCAGTAACCTCCTTAGTTTTTCTACGGTCATGGCACATGGCCTTGTCTCCTTCCATGTGATACAAGTCAATATGTATGTCCTGTTTTCACACGGCCTGTGACATGGGCATGTCTGGTGACCGTGTGAGGCACACGGCTTGTTCATACGGGCGTGTGACCCTGAATTAAAGAAAAAATTTCTAAATTTCCTAAAGTTTACATATGTTATCACTTTAGTCCCAAACCACTTCTAAGCATTTTTAAGGTCTTGTAAGACCTTATAAGGGACCATGTGATTCATATGAATGGATTTTGATTATGATTGTGAATGAATGTTTATTAAGTTGTGAAATGTTAGTTAAATGTTGTGTTTGATCGGTAATGCCTTGTAACCCTATTCCGGTGACGGATACGGGTTAGGGGTGTTACATTTATTAGTATCAGAGATACGGTTTAGTTGATTCTAGGACTAACGTAGTGTGTGAGAGTCTAGCTATACATGTCATATATATAAGCTGCAATAGTAAATGGATCCCGAACGAGCAATAGCTGATGATGTGGAAAGTAATGCGCTCGCTCTTGCTCAAGGGGCAACGCCAGCCAATTCTAGGCCTATTTCGAGTAGCCAAGGGGGAGAGGCTAAGGAATCCTTCTTCCAAATGATGAGTGAGTGGTTCACAGAATTGGTACGAATGAATATGGCTATCAACAACCTCCACCCCTACCTGTTCCTCAACAAGTCCTAGTTGTGCCACAAGTGATAGATCCGATTTGAATGAGTAAGTCCCAGTTGAGTTTTGGCTCGAGAATACAATCAGAGTATTCGAGGAATTGTCCTGTACTCTAGATGAATGTATAAAATGTGTGGTATCTTTGCTTAGAGATAATGCATTTCATTGGTGGAAAAAATTGACGTCAGTGGTTCCTAGGAAACATGTTACTTGGGAATTCTTTCAGACCAAGTTCCGAAAAAAGTACATAAGTCAAATATTTCTTGATCAAAAATATAAAGAGTTTTTGGAGTTGAAACAACGAAAAATGATTATGATCGAGTACGAAAGAGAATTTGTACGATTGAGCAAATATGCTCGAGATTATGTTTCTATAGAAGAGATTATGTGTGAGTGGTTCGTTGATGGGTTGAATGAAAATATAAAACTTCTAGTTAGGATTCTGGAAATCAAAGAATTCATTGTTTTAGTTGAGAGGGCTTGTAAAGATGAGGATCTCAGCAAAGAAAAGAGAAAAGCTGATTTAAGTGAGAGATTAGAGAAAGAGATCAATTAGTAAATCCTATCAGACTACATCGAAGAAATTTCAAGACTCGTTTAATGTTCCAATGCATCTATGGAACATGTAAATAGAGATCGAGTGAGACAGCAGTCGAGCTTCAAAGCTCCAGCTACTTCGATAGCTAGTGTTAGAAGTACGAGACCTAATCGACCTGAGTGTCAACAATGTGGAAGATGGCATTTTGGAAATTGCTGGATGAAAAATAATAATAGAACTTGTTACAGTTGTGGTTCACGAAATCACTTTATTAAAGATTGCCCAGAGTTAGCTGAAAAAGATAATGTTCAGAACACGAGGCTGAGTAATACTACAGTTAGAGGGAGACCATCCCGTAATGTTGGGAATGTGAGTGGTAGTAGAGGTGTGACACGAGACATTACTGCGAGATCTGATGCTAGAGCACTTGCACGAGCCTAAGCTATTCGTGCTTGCGAAGAAATGTCATCTCCGGATGTTATTACTGGTACTTTTACTCTATATGATACTAAAGTTATTGCATTGATAGATCCAAGATCAACTCATTTGTATATATGTATGAATTTAGTATCCAGTAAGACTTTGCCTGTAGAGTCTACTGAATTTGTAATTAGAGTAGTGTGTGTTGGTTGATAAAGTGTGTAAGAACTGTCTATTAATGATTCGGGATAATTGCTTTCCGGCTGATTTGATGTTGTTGCCATTTGACGAGTTTAATATAATTCTGGGTATGGATTGGCTAATGTTGCATGATGCTATTGTGAATTATAAATGAAAGACGATTGATTTGAGATGTCAGAATAATGAGATTATCATAATTGAGTTAGACAATCTAAATGATTTGCCAGCAGTGATTTCATCGATGTTATCTCAGAAATATGTGAGAAAGGGTTGCGAAGCTTATTTTACATATGTGCTTGATACAAAAGTGACTGAAAAGAAGATCAAATTAGTATTAGTTGTGTGTGAGTATCCAGATGTTTTTCCTGAAGAGTTACCAGGATTACCACTGATACAAGAGGTTGAGTTTGGCATTGAGTTAGTGCCTGGTACAACACCGATATCGATAGCTCCGTACAAATGGCTCCGACAGAATTAAAAAAATTGAAAGCTCAATTGCAAGAACCTACCGATAGAGGATTTATAAGACTGATTTTCTCGCCCTAAGGTGCTCCTGTGTTGTTTGTGAAAAAGAAAGATGGCATGATGAGAATGTGTATAGATTATCGATAGCTTAACAAAATGACGATCAAGAACAAATATCCTTTGCCAAGAACAGATAATTTGTTTGACCAATTAAAAGGGGCTATAGTGTTTTCAAAGATACATTAGAGATCAGGTTATTACCAATTGAGAGTTAGAGATTTTAATGTCCCAAAGACTGCATTCAAAACAAGGTATGGTCACTATGAATTTTTGGTTATGCCTTTTGGACTAACAAATGCACCTGCTGTCATTATGGACTTAATGAATTAGATTTTTAGTGTAACACCCGAAAATTTTTTGTATATGTTTTTGTTATCGAATGAAACAAACACCTACCTGCTTCAGTGGTTATGTGTTCTAAGAATATCTGAGAAGACTTGGGTTCAAGCCTTGACCTGGACAAATTTTTTGTTTTATATGAATAAACCCCTATCTCTGGACAATAGGCTTTTAATTAATTGTTTGTAAAAATATGTCAAAATGGGCCTACTGGTCTAGTGGTTAAGTGGAGTGTCAATGTACTAAGAGTCTTGAGTTCGAATCCCTGTACATGTAAAGGGGATGTCTTTTTGTACTTGTGCCGTGAAAGAGTTTGAAATGTGGTAAAATATTGAGTGTTTGAGATGTGTGGGAGGTGGTGGACGATTTTGGGGGTGTTTGAGTTGTAGTGGGGAAGTGTGGGAGCAAATTTAGGGATAAGGGGGCAGAGAGTTTAGGAATTGTGATTAGATTGTGTAAATTTCTGAAAACTTTTTCTTTTCTTTTGTTCCATTCTCAAAATATCGATTTTTCTTTTGGGTATTCTGACGTTTCCTCCTTTCCATTACTCTCATTGCCAAATTTTCCTTCTTCTCATTGCTGTTATTTCTATTTTTCCTCCCCTTTCTCTTCTTCGATTCCATTTTCATTCCGCTTTGATTGCACCGTAGTTTCGTGCATTCAGTAAGTTGGGTGTCTTTGTTTCTTTATCTTAACTATTTTTTTGATTTTATTAAGAGGGATTTGGCTGGTTTTAGGTGGTAATTGAGAGGCTGGACAGTGATCTTCGACGATTTGAGTGTATAGGATCTCTTTTGATCGACTGAAGGTAAGGGATTTTTATGATTATAGTTGGTATACCTTACCGAATTTTGATAAATTATCGATTAAAAGTGACTGATTGGAGGTTACTATCGTCTTGACAGCAAGGAATCGTTGGAATGAGGTTCCTCTTCTGTGGAGTTTTAGTTTATTTATTCATGGTTTCAAGGTAGTTATCGTACGGTTGAGTTAGAAGAATATTCAGCTTTATGTTGTTGTGCTAATCATGAGTTGAGACTAACGATTAAGTTGAAATGTTCAATTTCAAGGTACGACTGGTCTCAGAAGTGTTTTTGCTGCGGAACAATAAAAGGTGTGTAACCATAACACTGTAGATAAAAATCGACAAAAAGCCAAAAAGTGTGGTTGTCGACACCATATGGGTGTGCGGCCGCCTGTGTGGTAGGCCATGCAACAGAACACAGGTGTGCTATCGACGAGGTAGGCCATGTGCAACGTATGAGCCAACAGAATTGGACCGTATGGGCTGCTCGGGAGTATGGGCCCACCCGGGCGTGTGGAATTTTTGGGCCAGGCCGTGTGATCCACACAGCCAAGGCCATTTTCGGCCGTGTGGGCCACACGGGCAAACAACATAGGTGTATGGGCCCATTTCCATTGTTCAGTTGCTAAGATTGCACGGGTCACCCGAGTCGACTGTGGACCTATTGTAGGGTTGGTAAGCTTACCTAGACACCTAATTAACTGAAACGATTGTATGACTAATATAATTATGCATGTTATTAAGCATGATGATGCCCCACTAATTTGATATTGTATGCACTGATTATATGCTTGATATTATGTGATAGCATACCATAATTGTATATTGCATTACATTGGGTTGGGGGTTGATATTGTTCGGAGGAAGTGCACTGAAAGGCCTCGAGCGTAATTTACTGGCAGCTCAGCTGCAAACTACTGTCTAGTGCCGCATTTGGTACTCTTTGGAGTGTAAGGATGGGTGGGGTGATTATATACCCACATGGAGTGTAGGGTTGGACGGAGATGGTGTGTAGAGGCTAGTTAGGTAGGATTTCATGATTGCATATTCGTACTGTTTACTATTACTACAATGGGCCAAGGCCCTATTGATTACTAATATTGTGATGGGCAAATGCCCTACTGCATGACTGCTTCTAAAAAGGGCTTAGGCCCAGACTGTTAATATTTGCATGCTGACTGATTGCTGGTGTGGGGATTACACACTGAGTTTTTGTAAACTCACCCTTCTGATTTATCTGTACAGGTAATCTTCAGACTTAGACAGATCGGAGCGGCGGAGGACTCAACGATGGCGACACGCCTCCTTTTTACACTGTTTCGTACTTAATTAGATTTTTAAAGCTTTATTTGGGGTACTTTACTGTAATAATGACCTCTATAGATTTTTCCTTTAAATTTGGTTTTTATACTGCTTTATGTTTTATATCTGCTAGAGGTAGGTAAAACACGGGGTTTTTTTTAAAATGCATGTGTTTTAGCAAAATACCTACAAGGATACAAACTGTTTTAAAAATCTTTCACAACGTATAATGTTTTGAAAACTAACAAATGAATAAAAACCACGACTTTGGAATTAATAAAAGATAATGACGAGTTCTAAATGGAAAATGTTTGAAGCAAAGTTACGATTTTTCAACACAAGCTATAGTTTTCAAACACACTACCATGTGACATCACCAAATTCAGCCATAATGTCCAGGTCGGGTTTGGGGTGTTACATTTAGTGGTATCAGAAACAAGTTGCGAAAATTAGCCATTGATGTGGGTTTTTAAGACGTGATTTTTGAGAATTGATTTCTAAATGTTTTTACTGAAAGTGTGGTACACCAAGTCTCCGGGGCCGACCTAGTAAGTTTTCTGAAACTATGAATTGTTTAAACTGAAACTAAAATTGGTTTTTTGATAGTATAGCCTAAAAATGCTATGGATAGCATATACTGAGGCTACTATAGATAGGCTGTACTAAAAACACTTAAAATAGTGTATACTGAGACTGTAGTAAAATTGATAAACATTGATTGACACTGCGATGTATGAAACAAACTCTACACTTCTAATATTGTTTTCATAAAATATTTGTTAATAAACATTGGAGCTATAAACTGATGCATAAAACTATTAATACAGATAAAATGCAATTAGACAATGAGCACCAGAGGTACTCACGGACGAGGTACAAGTGGCCTTGGTAGAGGCCGTAGAGGTGCTCGAGCTGGGTCTTCGTCATCTGGTAATCTGCCTAATTTGGATACTAGTGAGACATTGGCTTCACTTGTGACTGAGACTGGATCTAATGATAGAGTATCTGGGGACGACGCACTATCCCAGGCCATGTTGACAATTTTATAGAGGGTCATTGGCCCAATACTGGAGCTGGAGGCCATGGGTCGTTTACGGAACGACTCCAGTCTAACAGAGCTGAGCTTTTTAGGGGTATTGATAGAGTTTCCCCTAATGTGGCTGAGTAATGGATAGAGGCCGTAGAGAGGATTATGGATGATCTAGACTGCACTCCTAGCAAAAATTAAAGGGTGTTGTATCGCTGCTACGTGATGAGGTATATCAACGGTGGCTCACTATTAAGGAGGGCACTCAGCCCGAACGACTGTCCTAGGAATATTTTAAGACCACTTTTCAGGGAAAGTATGTGTGTGCCAGTTATGTGGATGCCCTCGGCGATCCTGAATCTGACTCAGGGAGATAGATAGGTGGCCGAGTATGAGGTCGAATTTCTGAGATTGAGCCGTTATGTGCGAGATATGGTGGCAACTGAGTACGAGCGATGTGTTCACTTCGAGTATGGCCTCAGGGATAATTTGGGGGTTCTAATAGCTCCACAGAGGGACTGGGACTTTGCTGCAGTGGTTGATAAGGCAAAATTTACTGAGGAAGTGAAGCGCATTGAGCATCAGAACCGAGAGAGAGGTAGGAGCAAGAGGGAGTCGGAGCCCTCAAGTTTCGCTCAGAGGCCTAAGAAAAAGGCCAAAATTGATGGGCCAATCAGAGTTAGGGCTCCTTTTGCTACTACTGGAAAGTCGCCATGTACTGACTGTGGTAGACGCCATCAACGTGAGTGTTGGAAAAGAACTGGGGCCTATTTGAGGTGCGGTTTATTAGAGCACCGTATTAGAGAGTGTCTGTGGAGGTCCGATCAGATGCAAGCTTCGGGAACTGGTATTGCATCATCACCGAGAGTAGTTCAGCAGCCACCGAGAGGCCGTGGTCAGGCCAGAGGTAGTAATGGGTTGGGCCGTAGTCAGAGGGCACCAGGGAGAGGTGCTGGTCATACTGAAGCGAGGCAGTCGGCTCTAGTTTAGACTGCATGTCGCTGAGAGCATAGAGATGCTCATGACGTTATCGCGAGTATGTTCTTTATTTATAATGTACCTTATACTACACTGATAGATATAGGATCCACTCACTCCTATATAGCCTATACTGTGTCTGAGAACTTCAGTATCTTGGTTGAGAGCACTGTGAGTGAGGTGACTATACTGAGTCCACTGGGACAATCAGTCAGGGTAAATAAGTTGTTTAGAGAGTTTGATCTGATACTAGGAATGGACTAGTTGGTTAAACACTGAGTGAGCTTAGATTGTGCCAAAAAAGTGTTGTACTGAGAACTGAGGAGGATAGCAAGGTAGTTGTAATTGGGGAATGTCGGAACTACTTATCGAATTTGATTTCTGCATTGAGGGCAGAAAAGTTGGTTCGTAAGGGATGTGAGGCGTATCTGGCCTACATCAGTGTTTCAGATTCTAGGGATGCTTTGGTTAAGATATCAGGACAGTTAAGGAAATTCTAGACATTTTTCCTGAAGAACTACCTGGGTTACCTCTGAATCGTGAAGTAGAGTTCGGGATTAAGCTCCTTCCTAGTATAGCTCCGGTGTCCATCACTCCCTATAGAATGGCATCGGAGAGCTTGTGGAGCTTAAGGCTCGGATTCAAGAGTTATTAGATCGTTGGTTCATCTACCCTAGTGTGTCTCCGTAGGGAGAACCAGTTCTGTTCGTGAAAAAGAAGGATGGATCCTTGCGTATGTGCATTTACTTCCGACAACTGAACAAGTTGACCATAAAGAATAAGTACAACTACCGAGGATAGATGATTTGTTCGACCAGTTCCGAGGAGCTTCGATTTTTTCTAAGATTGATCTCCGATCAGGGTATCACCAGTTGAGAGTTAAGGAGGTTGATGTGCATAAGACGGTGTTTAGGAATCGTTATGGACACTACGAGTTCCTAGTGATGCCATTTGGACTGATGAATGCACCAGCGGCATTCATGGATCTGATGAACTGAGTGTTCCAGCACTATCTAGATCGATTCATGGTGGTATTTATTGATGACATACTTGTGTACTCGAGGACTAAGGACAAGCATGATGAACACCTCAGAGTGGTTCTACAGATCTTGCGAGAGAAGCAACTGTACGCCAAGTTTAGTAAGTGTGAGTTCTGGTTACGGGAAGTAACATTTCTGGGCCATGTGATTTCTGCTGAGGGGATTAGGGTCGATCCTCGAAAGATTGAGGCAATGTTGGATTGGAAACAGCCTAAGACTGTATCTGAGTTTCACAGTTTTCTGGGACTAGCAGGGTATTATCGACAATTTGTAGAGAGTTTTTCATTGATTGCAGCACCCTTGACTAAGCTGCTATGTAAGGGTGTGCCTTTTAACTAGATTGATTCGCAGCAAGAGAGCTTTGAAAAGCTCAAAACTGGACTGACTGAGGCCTTTGTTTTGATACAGCCAGAGTCTGGAAAAGAGTTTACTGTCTACACCAATGCATCACATGTCTGTTTGGGATATGTATTGATGCAAGAGTAAGGTGGTCGCGTATCCATCTCGTCAGCTTATACTTACGAGGTAAATTATCCGAGCATGACCTAGAGTTGGCTACAGTGGTGTTCCCATTGAAAATCTGGAGGCATTACCTATAGAGTGAAAAGTGTATCATCTACACGACCACAAGAGCCTCAAGTATCCCTTCACTCAGAAAGAGCCAAACCTTAGGTAGCGTAGATGGATTGAGCTGCTTAAGGACTATGACTGTACAACTGAATACCACCCTGGTAAGGCCAATGTAGTGGCCGATGCACTGAGCCATAAGGTTATGACGAAATTGAGGGTGTTGTTTGCTCGCCTCAGTTTATTTGACGATGGAAGTCTGCTAGCTGAGCTTCAGGTTAAGCCTATGTGGATTGAACAGATTAAGGGTAAGTCGTTGGAGGACGATTTTTTGGTTCTTCTTTTTCGACAGGTTGAGAGTGGGTATACTGAGGACTTTGGACTGAATAGCGAAGGGGTACTCTATTTCTGTGGGAGAATCTGTGTACCGAAAGACACTGAATTAAGGTGTCGATACTGAGAGAGGCTCATAGTAGCCCCTATGCTGTGCATCCTGATGGAAATAAGATGTACTAAGACCTTCCTGAGTTATACTGGTGGCCAGGACTTAAACGAGAGAGTGTCGATTTTGTGGGTAAATGTCTAACTTGCTAGCAGCCAATTAAGATTCCACTTTGGAAGTGGGAGTGGGTGACTATTGGCTTTTTTAGTAGGTAACCCCACACACACACTAAGAAGGATTTTGTATGGGTCATCGTGGATCGATTGACCAAGTCTGCCCATATCGGTTCGTACTGACTACTCATTGCAGAAGCTAGCTAAATTGTATGTGTCTGAGATAGTGTGACTGCATGGGGTACCGATTTCGATCATCTCTGATAGGGATCCTCACTTCAAGTCTCGGTTCTGGAAAAAGCTACATGAGGCTCTGGGTTCAAGGTTAGACTTCAGTACTGCTTTCCATCCTCAGACAGATGGTTAATCTGAGAGGGCGATTCAGATACTGGAGGATATGTTGAGGAGCTATGTGGTTGACTTCTGAGGCAGTTGGGAGGAGTATTTGTCGGTGGAAGAGTTTGCTTATAATAATAGTTACTAGTCTAGTATACAGATGGCACCTGACGAGGCCCTTTATGGTCGTAAGTGTCGCAATCCTTTATGCTGGACTGAGTTGGGCGAGCGACGAGTTCTAGGTCCTGAACTGGTTTTTGATACTGAGGATAAGGTCAGATTGATACAGGGTCGACTGAAAGTGACATCCAATAGACAAAAGACTTATGCGGACTTGAAGCGATGCAAGGTCGAGTATTTTATGGGAGACTCAATTTTTCTTAAGGTCTTACTATGGAAGAAGGTACTGAGATTTGGTCATAAGGGCAAGTTGAGCCCTAGGTTTATTGGACCCTATTGTATACTGAAACGAGTGGGACCAGTTGCCTACCGGTCAGAGCTACCTCCAAAGTTGGATCGAATGCATGATGTTTTCCATCTCTCGATGTTGAGGCCGTACCGCTTTGATCCAACGCATATTGTTCTAGTGGAGGAGATCGAGGTTAAGCTAGATCTAACTTTCGAGGAGGAGCTGGTTCAGATATTGGATCGCGACATACAAATTCTGAGGAGGAAATCTATCCCACTGGTTAAGGTTCTATACTGTAACCATAGCTATAGGGAGGCCACGTGGGAGCCTGAAAATGCGATGTGTCAACAGTATCCTCATCTATTTTGATCAGGTAAAATTTCAATACCGAAATTTTCTTTTTAGGGGGTAGATTGTAACACCCCAAAATTTTCTATATATGTTTATGTTATTGAATGAGACAAATACTTGTCTGCTTCAGTGGTTATGTGTTCGAAGAGTGTCTGAGAAGTCCTGGGTTCAAGCCTTGACCGGGTCAGATTTTTTGTTTTATATGAATAAAGCCCAATCTCTAGACTGTAGGCTTTTAATTAATTGTTTGTAAAAATATGCCAGATGGGCCTGCTGGTCTGGTGGTTAAATGGAGTGTCAGTGTGTTGGGGATTTTGAGTTTGAATCATTGTATGTGCAAGAGGATGTTTTTTTAGTACTTGTACCGTGAAGGAGTTTGAAATGTGGTAAAATACTGAGTGTTTGAGATGTGTGGGAGGTGGTGGACGATTTTGGGGGTGTTTGAGTTGTAGTGGGGGAGTGTGGCAGCGAATTTAAGGATAAGGGGGGGAGAGATTTTAGGAATTAGGATCATATTGTGTAACTTCCTGAAAACTTTTTCTTTTTTTTTTTGTTCCATTGTCAAAATATCAGTTTTTCTTTTAGGTATTCTGACGTTTCCTCCTTTCCATCACTCTCACTGTCGAATTTTCCTTCTACTCATTGCTGTCATTTGTATTTTTCCTCCTCTTTCTCTTCTTTGATTCCGTTTTTAATCTGCTTTGATTGCACAATGTAGTTCCACGCATTCAGTAAGTTAGGCATTTTTGTTTCATTTTCTTAATTGTTTTCTTGATTTGATTAAGGGGGGTTCGGCTGGTTTTAGGTGTTAATCGAGAGGCTAAATAGTGGTCTTCGATGATTTAAGTATATAGGATCTCTATTGATTGACTGAAGGTAAGGAATTATTATTATTATAATTGGTATACCTCACTGAATTTTGATAAATTATCGATTAAAAGTGACTGATTGGAGGTTACCATCGTCTTGACAACAAGGAATCATTGGAACGATGACCCTCTTTTGTGGAGTTTTAGTTTATTTGTTCAGGGTTTCAAGGTAGGTATCGTGCGATTGAGTTGGAAGTATATTCGAATTTATATTGTTGTACTAATCATGAGTTGAAATGTTCAATTTCAAGGTACTACTAGTCTCGAAAGTGTTTTTGCTGCGGAACCTTAACAGGTTTGTAACCATAACATTGTAGATGGAAATCGGTGAAAAGCCAAAATATGGTTGTTGACGCCACATGGGTGTGCGGCCACCCTGTGGTAGGCCATGTAATGGAACACGAGCGTGTGATTGACGAGGTAGGTCATGTGCAACACACGGGCCAAACCGAATTGGGCTGTGTGGGGTACACGGGCGTGTGGAATTTTTGGACCAGGCCATGTGATCCACATGGCGAAGGCCATTTTGGGTCTTGTGGGCCTACACGGCAGACAATATGAGTGTGTGGGCCCATTTCCACTATTTAGTTGCTAAGGTTGTACGGATCACCTAAGTCAATTATGGACCTACTCTAGGGTCGATAAGCTTACCTAGACCCTTAAATAACTGAAATGGCTATATAATTGATATAATTATGCATGTTATTATGCATGATGATGCCCCACTGATTTGATATTATACGCACTGATTATATGCTTGATATTACGTGATAGCATGCCATAATTGTATATTGCATTACATTGGGTTGGGGATTGATATTGTTCAAAGGAAGTGCACTGAAAGGACTCAAGCCTAATTTACTGGTAGCTCAGCTGCAAACTATAGTCTAATGCCACATTCGGTACTTTTTGGAGTGTAGGGATAGGTGGGTTGATTATATCCTCATATGGAGTGTAGGGTTGGACGGAGATGGTGTATAAAGGCTGGTTGGGTAGGATTTTGTGGCTGCATAGTCATAGTATTTACTGTTACTGCAAGGCCCTACTGATTACTGATATTGTGAGGGGCAAATACCCTACTGCATGACTGCTTACGTTCTGAAATGGCTAAAGCCTAAACTGGAACTGCTTCTAAAAAGGGCTTAGGCCCAAACTATTAATATTTGCATATTGACTGATTGTTGGTGTGGGGATTACGCACTGAGTTTTCATAAACTCACCCTTCTAATTTATTTGTATAGGTAATCCTTAAACTTAAATAGATCGAAGTGGCAGAGGACTCAGAGGTGGCCACACGCCCTCTTTTTACACTGTTTCGTACTTAATTAGATTTTTAATGCTTTATTTTGGGTATTTTATTGTAATAATGGCCTCTATTGATTTTGGCTTTAAATTTGGGTTTTATACTGGTTTATGTTTTATATCTACTAGAGGTAGGTAAAACACGAGTTTTTTTTAAGAAATGCATGTGTTTTAGCAAAATACCTACAAGGACACAAACTATTTTAAAAAGCTTCCGCAACGTATAATGTTTTGGAAACTGACGACTGAATAAAAACCATGACTTTAGAATTAATAAAAGGATAATGACGAGTCCTAAAAGGAAAATGTTTTAAGCAAAGTTACGGTTTTTCAACACAAGCTACAGTTTTCAAACACACTACTATGTGACATCGCCAGATTCGGCCATAACGTCAAGGCCGAGTTTGGGGTGTTACATTCAGACTGTACCTAGATCAATTTTTTGTTGTGTTCATTGATGATAAATTAATATATTCACGAAATGAATTCGAGCATGCCGAGCATTTGAGAATTGTATTGCAGACTCTGCGTGATAAGTAGTTATTTGCAAAGTTCAGCAAATGTGAATTCTAGTTGCGTGAAGTTGGTTTTCTGGGGCATATTGTATCAGCATCGGGTATACGAGTTCATCCGAACAAGATTTCTACAACAATAGATTGGAAGACTTTGAGAAATGTATCTAAAGTCCGCAGTTTTCTAGGACTAGTAGGTTATTATAGACAACTTGTGAAAGGCTTTTCGATGATTGCGACTCCATTGACAAGATTGCTTCAAAAAGATGTAAAGTTTGAATGGTCTAAGAAATGTCAAAAAAGTTTTGATCAGCTGAAAGTTCTTTTGACTGAAACTCTAGTGTCAATATAGCCAGAATCAAGTAAAGAGTTTGTAATCTATAGTGATGAATCGTTGAATGGTCTGGGCTATGTTTTGATGCAGGAAGGCAAAGTCATAGCTTATGCCTCGAGACAGTTGAAGCTGCATGAAAAGAATTACCCAACGCACGATTTAGAGTTAGCAGCCATTAAGTTTGCTTTAAAGATTTGGCGCCATTATTTGCTTGGTGAGAAATTCCATGTTTATTTAGATCATAAGAGTTTGAAATATTTGATGACTCAGAAAGATTTGAATTTGAGATAGTGGAGATGGCTAGAATTACTAAAAGAATACGAGCTAATGATTGATTATATCCGGGAAAAGAAAATGTTGTTACTAAGGCATTAAGCCAAAAATATTTGTTTGCTCTACATGAAATGAATACTCAGTTGGCTTTATCTGATGACGACTCGATTGTAGCTAAATTGAAAGCGAGACCATCATTTTTACAGTAGATTCGTGAAGCTCAGAAAGTTGATAATGAAATGTTAGCAAAACGAGCTCAGTGTGATTCGAACCCTAATTTAGCGTTTCAAGTTGATTCAGATAATTGTTTAAGATTCAGAGGCCAAATATGTGTTCCGAGAAATTCAGAGTTGATTCAGATGATTTTGAACGAAGCATATAGTAGTCTTTTATCTGTTCATCTGGGAAGCACGAAAATGTATAACGACTTGAAACAACTCTATTGGTGGCATGATATGAAACGTAATATTCCAGAATTTGTTTCTAAATGTTTAATTTGTTAGCAAGTTAAAGTTGAGCATCAGGTACCGTCAGTTTATTGCAGTTGATTATGATCCCCAAATGGAAATGGGATAGAGTAACTATGGCTTTTGTGTTAGGATTGCCCTAATCTCTGAGTAAGAAAGATGCAATCTGGGTTATTATTGAAAAGTTGACAAAATCGACTCATTTCATTCATGTGCAAACGGACTATTCGCTTGAAAAGTTAGTTGTGTTGTATATCTCTGAGGTTGTTGGAGTACATGTTTCTATTGTTTCGGATAGAGATCCGAGGTTTACATCAAGATTTTGGAAGAAACTGCAAGATGCACGAGGTACAAAACTATATTTTAGTACCGCATTTCACCAGTAGACGGATGGTCAATCCGAACAAGTTATATAGATACTCGGGGATATGTTGAGATGTATTCTTGAGTCTAAAGGTACGTGGGAAAAATATTTTCATTTGATTGAATTCGTGTATAATAATAGTTTTCAATAGAGTATTAAAATGGCACCTTATAAAGCTTTATACGGTTGGAAGTGTCGAACGCCGTTCACCTGGATTGAACTTAGCGAGAATAAGATTCACGAGGTTGAGTTGATCAGAGAAACAGAAGAAAAAGTGAAAGTAATTCGTGTATAACACCTTATACCCGGCTTGGACGTTATGGCCGAATCTGGGGATGTCACATAGAAGTGTGTATGCAAACAGTCTCACTTTCTAAAACCATTTTTTTGTTTAGAATTCGATATTATCTTCCGTTAATTCTAAAATTGTGATTTTTACTCAGTCATTAGTTTTCAAAACATATACATCGCAGAAGCATTTTAAAACAGTTCGCGTCATTTAGGGTATTTTGTTAAAAACATGCGTTTCTTTTGAAAACCCAAATTTTTATATATTACTAACAGCCATAAATGTGAAACAGTATAAAACCCAAATCTAAACCAAAATTTTGTAGAGGCCATATTACATAAAATAAAATAAAAAACCAAATAAAATTAAAATCATGGATAGGTACGAAACAGTGTCAAAGGCTTTAAGCCTTTATATTAGGCTTAAAATCTAGGGTGACCCGTGCAACTTAGCAAACAAATCAATAAATTCGGCTCACGCCCGTGTGGTCTACCCGTGTGGGCCCACATGCCCGTGTGCTGCACCCGTATGGGCCCACGCGCCTGTGTGGTCCACACGGCCCAAATTAGTCAAGCTCTTGTGTCACACACCGCCTGGGTCATCTACTACACACCCGTGTTAGGGCACACGACCTACCACACGGGCTTCCACATGCCCGTGTGGCGTCGACAAAATACTTTTTCAGCTTTCATCGATCCCTATTTTTGGTGTTTTGGGTACACACCTGGTTTCGATTGATGCTAAACAGGTCACCGAGCACTTCAGAACCTATAAATCGGTAATCTAATTCTGATTTTAAAGATATATGATACTTGAATTGTGACAGCCCTAATATTGACCCCAGTCAGAAAGTGGTTTCGGGACCACAAAATCAAGTCATAAAAATAATTAGATGTTATATTCGGTGCTTATTATATTTGAAAGTTCATGTGTGAAATTTTCATGCTTTGATATTGTCATTTGTGAGTGAAATTATTAAATAGGACTTATGTGAAAATTTTTGAAAATGTGATAGGTAATTTTTGTAGTGGTTAAATAATTAATGGTGTAAGATAAGTGGACTTGCATGTTAAATTTCCCACTTTAGTTTTAGTGGCCGGCCATAATGATGATGTTAAGCAAAATATGTATTATATATTAATATTATATAATAGTAATGGTTTAAATTATGAAATAAAAATATTAATTGAAATAAGAAAAGAAGAACAAAAGGTTTGGTTCATCTTCTTCCTTGTTTAGCTGAACCTTAAAGAAGAAAGGAGAGATAGCCATTCGATCACTTTTGAGCTAGAATTAAGGTATGAAATTCATGTTAATTTTTGAAATTGTAGCATATATTAAGTTAGTTACTAAGTCCCTAACTTAGCCATGTCAAAATTTTGATTTTAGTAGTGATATGAGTATTCGGCTATGGAAGATTTTTGAAGAGAAAAAGATTAAGGATGTCGCCTGATCCTGGTTGCTGTTAAATTTTTCGTATCTTGTATGTGGGTAAAATGCACAAAATAAATATGGTTGGAACTAATATGCATTGCTGTTCGGTTTATGCTTGAGGAATTTAAAATTTGGGAGCTTAAAACTATTTAAATTGATATTTATATTGCTGTCCACAAGTTTCAATTTTAGTAATGTCCCATTATTAATAGTTGAAACTAAGAAACAAGTATTTGATGAAAGGATGTAGGTGGCTAAATTGTCTGAAAATTTAATTGTTGTTACCTGGAAAAGTATTCGAATGCGTGCTGGAAATTAATATCTAAAGGCATGCTAGAGTTTAATATGTCTGAATGTATACAGGAGATTAATTTAACCCTGCTTAAATAAATGAAATATGTACGTAATTTAACCTTGTCTATTCAATAATTATTGTTGTTGTTCTGTTTCAAAACAGGTCAAGAGCTTATATACTTAAAAAAATTAAATTAGTACATTGCATGATCTTGAATGATTAATTAAATGCTTTTTGGTGGCTTTGATATATCATTATCGAACTATAATACAATATATATACGAGTACTGTATGTATAAAATATTGAAATTTTATATGTAATGTGATGTTTGTTTGTGTGTTTAGAATGAAATGCCGAATGTGAACATAGATAATAGTTGAGTAATGTTTGTGTTTAAAATGATGGAATGGAGTGGATGCTTTAAATGTGTTATGAACAATTATAAGTTAAATTAAGGTTTGCTAAATTACCATTGTCATTGTTGAATATGTGCTTAATTAAAGAAGAATTTGTTGTTGAATGTTTTAAATGATTTAGATAGTTATAAATTAAGTCGAAGCTTGGTAAAATTGAATAATTGTGGCTTAATTGTTTAATGGCAATTGGCTATTATGGTGAAATGCAATGTTAATATTTAGTTGCTAGTGTTTATATGTGTGTTAGCCGAATTTGAACTTGAATAATGATTTGAGCATGATGTATTGTATTGAGATTATGCTTAAGTGAAATTATAGATATATGTGATGAAATTGATTAGTGATATACATGTTTAAATAATATGAATGTAAAGAGTTGTGAAAGAGTAAATTGTAGTAAATCTGCTTGGGACAGCAGCTGTAACGTGAATTTGGAAAATCACCATAAATTGTGGGAGTGGAGTTAGAATATGAATAAAATATGTAATTAAATCTTAATGAGTATAGGTTCAAATGAAATCAATGAGAACATATTTTGACTTCTGTACCATTAGAAATATGATTCGTAGTAAAGGGTGGTCAGATTAGTCAAACAGCGAAACAAAGGAAAATTTAAGAAAAATCTGGTATTGATTGGCCAAACTAGAAATTCTGAAAATTTTATGGATAAAAGATATGTGAGTCTATTTTCATGGAAATTTTACGGCAATTGATTTGGAGTTTCGTAGCTCCAGTTATAAATAATTTAGTGACTGTTGCTCAGGAAGACAACTTATAGTGAATTTGTGATTATGTGGTAAACATTAATAAAATTTTTTTAATGAGTTGCTTATTATTTTCTTATAAACTTACTATGATCTATATGTGTGAAAGTCGAATATATATTATATTTTTGAAGTAATGCTTGAACAGCTGAATAATGACTAGTTTAAAATTGTTGATTTTAAGCTCAAGAGCATAGAGGGGCAAATTCGGATAAGGGAAAAGAGAAAGTAGTTGAATAGCCGATCCGAGACTGTTCGAAAATATTCGAGGTAAGTTTTAAGTAGTTAAATATATATAATATTCAAAAATCAGATGACAGACTATGAGAATTAAGTGTTACTTGTCATATATGTACATGGCCGAATGGCAATTTGTATTGGAAGTAAAAAGTGATATGCTTTCATGATCAAATGATAGTGTTAGATGAAAATGAGTAAGATTTTACGTGTAAACTATTATGTATTTAAATGTGAGTGATGAAATGAGATAAAAGTGAAGGAAATGTAGGATGATATATTGAATGATGCTTGTACCTAAATTGGTTTGATTGTGTTATATAAAACTTGTTGTTTTGAATATTGTGCAGTACTATTCAGGCTTTTGAGCCTAGCAGGCTATAATGCCGGTGAGATAATATTCGGGCCTTTGAGCCTAGCAGGCTATAATGCCAGTGAGATATTATTCGGGCCTCGAGCCTAGCAGGCAAAATGCCGGTGAATGAATTCGGGTTTTTAAACCTAGCAGGCTGAATGCCGGTGGATTGATAAAAGTCTAAAACTAAGATACCTCGTGGTAGAACGACGAATGAATACATTCAATACGTTAAGTTGGCCAGGTACGTGTTATGTATTTATATGTGAGTTTGATTTAAATTAAATCATAAGAGTATAATTTGATACATATGTGAATACATGATATATTTATATCTATGATTATGATACATTCGATCAAGGTGTGAATGTATGTGAAAATGTTCAATTTTTTTTATGCCATATGAATTCAGATTAAGTGTAATTAGAATGTTAAGTGTGCATTATATGCTTGTGTATATTCGGCCAATGGTAATAAATATATAGGAAATGACCTTTTGAGAAATTGGATAATTGATGTATAATTGAGTTTGTCTATTGTATTGCTTAAAACTTACTAAGCTTATTAAAGCTTGCTCCTTTTGTTATATTTCTCTGTTTTATAGATTGTTAATTCCAATTACCTGCTCGGGGAGGGGATTGTCAGCAACTCGTCACACTATCTGTCTTTTTCGTACTGCTATATTTTGGAACTAGTATGGCATGTATAGAATAGACTTAAGTGAATGATATTTTGAAATGTTGATGCATATAAGCCATGTGAAAATGGCATCTTTTGAATGTTTGTATAAAGTTTTTTTTTTAATGCATATAAAAGTTAATGTTCTAATATCATTGTGATTGTACAAATGTGGTATTTTGGGTTGGTAACACTTCATAACCCATTCTGGCGACGGATACGGGTTATAGGGGTGTTATAATTTTATCGGTATCAGAGCTATAGTTTAGTCGATTCTAGGACTAATGTAGCATGTATGGGTCTAGCTATACATGCCATAAAATGTTAATATGATAGTGTGATGATTTCTGATAGTTGAAATGTGTTTTTCGTATAGTAATGAATTCTGATCCCGACTGAGCAGTAGCTGATGATGTGGAGAGCGTAGCGCCTGCTCCCGCGCTAGGGACAGCACCGTTGGACTCTTAACCGAATGCTAGTAATCAAAATAATGAGGCTAAACAAGCCTTCTATGCTATGATGAACGATTGGTTTACTCAGTATATTCGGACTAATCCGGCTGTTTCACATCCTCCACCCCCGACTAATACAACCCCTGCACCTGTGGTACCTCTAGTAGTTGACCCGTTGAGGTTGAGCAAGCCCCCAGTTGATAGAATTTGAAAACACGGGGCTACTGAGTTCAAGGCTACTAGCAGTGATGATGCCGAGCAGGCTGAGTTTTGGTTCGATAATACCATTCGTGTGTTTAATGAATTATTGTGCACACCCGATGAATGCTTAAAATGTGCTATATCTCTGTTACGTGATTCTGCCTACTATTGGTGGAATACTTTGGTTTCAGTGGTGCCGAGAGAACGGGTTACTTGGGAATTCTTTCAGACTATGTTCTGCAAGAAATATATCAGTCAAAGATTCATTGATCAGAAACGAAAGGAATTTCTCGAGCTCAAACAGGGTTCTATGACAGTTACCGATTACGAGTGAAAATTTGTCAGACTTATTAAATATGCTCGGGAATGTGTTTCGTCTGAGGCTATCATGTGTAAACGCTTCGAGGACAGGTTGAATGAAGACATCAAACTGTTGGTGGGTATTTTGGAAATCAAAGAGTTTGTAGTACTTGTCGAGCGAGCTTGTAAGGCCGAAGAGCTTAGTAAAGAGAAAAGAAAAGCTGATGATGGAGCTAGAGAGTTTCGTAAAAGATTTTCGGGAAAACCTTTTCATCAGACATCGAAGAAATTTAGAGATGATTCAGGCCGATCTAAGAATACTTTGGGTTTTTCCAGACGGGACCGTGATCGACCCCCAGTGAGTACGCGGGCCACCTCGGTTGCCAGTGTTGACAATGATCGTCAGGACAGATCTGAGTGCAAGAATTGTGGTAAATGGCATTCAGGAAGCTGTAGATTTCATGACCGCTCTTGTTTCAAGTGTGGATCACTTTATCAGAGACTGTCCGAAATTAGCTGAACAGAATACTGATCCAAGTGGGAGACCTAGTAACACTGCAACACGAGGTAGACCATCTAGACATACGGGTAATGCTAGTGGAAATCAGAGAGGAACCAAAGATACTACTGTACGTTCGGAGGCTCGTGCTCCTTCCAGAGCATATGCTATACGTGCGCGCGAGGATGCTTCTTCACCAGATGTTATTACCGGTACTTTCACTCTTTTTGATACTGATGTTATTGCTTTGATTGATCCCGATTCTACTCATTCATATGTGTATGAAACCTTGGCATCCAGTAAGACTTTACCTGTTGAGTCTACTGAGTTTGTGATTCGGGTGTCGAATCCTTTGGGTCGTTATGTGCTAGTTGATAAAGTATGTAAGAAATGTCCCCTAATGATTCGAGATTCTTGCTTTCCGGCTGATTTAATGTTATTACCGTTTGACGAGTTTGATGTCATTCTCGGTATGGATTGGTTAACTGTGCATAATGTAGTAGTGAATTGCAAGCGAAAGACAATTGATTTGAGGTGTTCAAATAATGAAATAATTCGAGTTGAGTCTACTGATTTGAATGGATCACTGGCCGTGATATCCTCGATGTTGGCTCAGAAATATGTGAAAAAGGGGTGTGAAGCATACCTTGCGTACGAACTGGACAGTAAAGAATTAGAAAAAAAACTCGAGACTGTGCACGTGGTTTGTGAATATCTGGATGTGTTCCCCAATAAATTACTTGGATTACCACTTATTCGGGAGGTAGAGTTTGGCATTGAACAAGTGCCAGGGACTACACCTATTTTGATGGCTCCGTATCGTATGGCACCAACCGAACTAAAAGAATTGAAATCTTAGTATAGAGGTTTTGCTCGACTGAGTTTTTCTCCCTAGGGCGCACCAGTGCTGTTTGTGAAAAAGAAAGATGGAACCATGAGAATGTGTATTGATTATCGTTAGCTTAATAAGGTAATGATAAAGAATAAATATCCGTTGCCACGAATCGAAGATTTGTTTGATCAACTGAAAGGAGCATCAGTATTTTCGAAGATAGACTTGAGATCGGGTTATTATCAGTTGCGAGTTAGAGACTCTGATGTGCCTAAAACTGCTTTCAGAACGAGGTATGGACACTATGAGTTCCTAATGATGTCGTTTGGGCTCACTAATGCCCCTGCTATTTTCATGGATTTAATGAATTAGATTTTCAGACAGTATTTGGATCGGTTTGTAGTCATGTTTATAGATGACATTTTGATCTATTCACGCGATGAAACTGAACATGTTGAGCACTTCAAGTTAGTATTGTAGATTTTGCGAGACAAGCAATTATATGCGAATTTCAGTAAATGTGAGTTCTGGTTGAGGGAAGTCAACTTTTTGAGGCATATTGTATCTGCATCGGGCATCCGAGTTGATCCGAGTAAAATTTCAGCTATACTTATTGGAAGCCTTCGAGAAATGTTTCAGAAGTTCGAAGTTTTTTTGGGACTTGTCGGGTACTACAGACGGTTTGTGAAAGGTTTCTCGATGATAGCAACACTGATGACAAAGTTGCTTCAAAAAGATATCAAATTTGAGTGGTCAGAAAAGTGCCAGAAAATTTTTGACCAATTGAAAACTCTTTTGACCGAAGCTCCAATGTTAGTTCAACCAGAATCCGGTAAAGAATTTGTAATCTACGGTGATGTGTCTTTGAATGGTTTGGGTTGTGTATTGATGCAAGAGGGTAGAGTAGTAGCGTACGCTTCGAGACAATTGAAGCCACATGAGAAAAATTATCCGACTCATGACCTCGAGTTAGCTGCTATTGTTTTCGCTTTGAAAATTTGGTGCCACTACTTGTTCAGGGAAAAGTGTCATGTGTATTCCGATCACAAAAGTCTCAAGTACTTAATGACACATAGAGATTTGAATTTGAGACAAAGACGTTGGCTAGAATTATTGAAGGATTACGAGCTTGTCATTGATTACCATCCGGGAAAGGCTAACGTGGTTGCTGATGCTTTAAGCCGTAAGTCATTGTTTGTTTTGCGAGCAATGAATAAGTACTTGTTTGTGTCCGCTGATGATGTGTTAGTAGCGGAGTTAAAAGTAAAACCGTTATTACTGCAACAAATCCGTGAAGCTCAAAAAGTTGATGATGAATTAGTTGCAAAGAGAGCATTATGTGTTTCGAAAGAAGATTCAGAGTTTTTAATTGATAGTAATGATTGTTTGAGATTCAAAAATCGATTATGTGTTCCGAGAAATTCAGAGCTTATTTCAATGATTTTGAGAGAGGCTCATAGTAGCCGAATGTCAGTTCACCCGGGTAGTATGAAAATGTACAACGATCTAAAACGTCAGTATTGGTGGCATGGTATGAAACGAGACATTTCTGACTTTGTCTCGAAGTGTTTGATATGTCAACAAGTGAAAGCAGAACATCAAGTGCCTTCGGGATTACTTCAGCCGATCATGATACCCAAATTGAAATGGGATCGAGTCACGATGGATTTTGTATCTGGGTTGCCATTGTCACCAAGCAAGAAAGATGCGATCTGGGTTGTTATTGATAGATTGACAAAGTCGGCTCATTTTATTCCCGTACGTACGGATTATTCACTTTACAAGTTAGCTGAACTGTATGTTTCTCAGATTGTAAGGTTACACGGGGTACCTACTTCTATTGTGTCGGATAGAGATCCGAGATTCACATCGCGATTTTGGAAGAAATTGCAAGAAGCATTGGGTACCAAGTTGCATTTTAGCACCGTTTTTCATCCCCAGACCGATGGTCAATCCGAGCGGATTATTCAAATACTCGAGGATATGTTGAGATGTTGCATCCTTGAGTTTAATGCTTCATGGGAATGATACTTGCCTTTAGTTGAATTCGCATATAATAATAGTTTTCAATCGAGTATCAAGATGGCACCTTACGAGGCTTTGTACGGTCATAAATGTCGTACACCTTTGTTTTGTACCGAACTCAGTGAGAATAAGATTTACGGAGTTGACTTGATTAAAGAGGCCGAACAGAGGGTGAAAGTGATTCGTGAAAGTTTGAAAGCAGCATCAGATCGTCAAAAATCATATGCAGACTTGAAACGGAAAGATATAGAGTATCAAGTCGGAGATAAAGTGTTTCTTAAAGTTTCACTGTGGAAAAAGATACTCAGATTTGGCCGTAAAGGCAAATTAACCCCGAGACTTATTGGACCATACGAAATTTCAGAACGGATTGGGCCGGTTGCTTATAGACTACTTTTACCACCTGAACTTGAAAAGATTCACGACGTTTTTCATGTTTCGATGCTTCGTCGGTACAGATCCGATCCTTGTCATGTGATTAATCCATCAGAGATTGAAATTCAATCTAATTTGAGTTATGAAGAGGAACCAGTTCGTATTTTGGCTCGTGAAGTAAAAGAACTACGAAACAAGAAAATCTCATTAGTGAAAGTACTGTGGCTCAAACACGGCGTTGAAGAAGCGACTTGGGAGACAGAAGACTCAATGAAAGAATGTTATCCTAACCTTTTCGTTGGTAAGATTTTTGGGGACGAAAATTTCTAAGGGGGGGAGAGTTGTGACAGCCCTAATTTGACCCCAGTTGAAAAGTGGTTTCGGGACCACAAAACCGAGTCATAAAAATAATTAGATGTTATATTCGGTGCTTATTATATGTGAAAGTTCATGTGTGAAAATTTCATGCTTTGATATTGTCATTTGTGAGTGAAATTATTAAATAGGACTTATGTGGAAATTTTTGAAAATGTGATAGGTAATTTTTGTAGTGGTTAAATAATTAATGGTGTAAGATAAGTGGATTTGCATGTTAGATTTCCCACTTTAGTTTTAATGGCCGGCCATAATGATGATGTTGAGCAAAATATGTATTATATATTAATATTATATAATAGTAATGGTTTAAATTATGAAATAAAAATATTAATTGAAATAAGAAAAGAAGAACAAAAGGTTTGGTTCATCTTCTTCCTTGTTTAGCCGAACCTTAAAGAAGAAAGGGGAGATAGCCATTCGGTCACTTTTGAGCTAGAATTAAGGTATGAAATTCATGTTAATTTTTGAAATTGTAGCATATATTAAGTTAGTTACTAAGTCCCTAACTTAGCCATGTCAAAATTTTGATTTTAGTAGTGATATGAGTATTCGGCTATGGAAGATTTTTGAAGAGAAAAAGATTAAGGATGTCACCTGATTCTGGTTGCTGTTAAATTTTTTGTATCTTGTGTGTGGGTAAAATGCACAAAATAAATATGGTTGGAACTAATATGCATTGTTGTTCGGTTTATGCTTAAGGAGTTTAAAATTTGGGAGCTTAAAACTATTTAAATTGATATTTATATTGCTGTCCACAAGTTTCAATTTTAGTAATGTCCCATTATTAATAGTTGAAACTAAGAAACAAGTATTTGATGAAAGGATGTAGGTGGCTAAATTGTCTGAAAATTTAATTGTTGTTAGCTGGAAAAGTATTCGAATGCGTGCTGGAAATTAATATCTAAAGGCATGCTAGAGTTTAATATGTCTGAATGTATACAGGAGATTAACTTAACCCTGCTTAAATAAATGAAATATGTACGTAATTTAACCTTGTCTATTCAATAATTATTGTTGTTGTTCTGTTTCAAAACAGGTCAAGAGCTTATATACTTAAAAAAATTAAATTAGTACATTGCATGATCTTGAATGATTAATTAAATGCTTTTTGGTGGCTTTGATATATCATTATCGAACTATAATACAATACATATACGAGTACTGTATGTATAAAATATTGAAATTTTATATGTAATGTGATGTTTGTTTGTGTGTTTAGAATGAAATGCCGAATGTGAACATAGATAATAGTTGAGTAATGTTTGTGTTTAAAATGATGGAATGGAGTGGATGCTTTAAATGTGTTATGAAGAATTATAAGTTAAATTAAGGTTTGCTAAATTACCATTGTCATTGTCGAATATGTGCTTAATTAAAGAAGAATTTGTTGTTGAATGTTTTAAATGATTTAGATAGTTATAAATTAAGTCGAAGCTTGGTAAAATTGAATAATTGTGGCTTAATTGTTTAATGGCAATTGGCTATTATGGTGAAATGCAATGTTAATATTTAGTTGCTAGTGTTTATATGTGTGTTAGCCGAATTTGAACTTGAATAATGATTTGAGCATGATGTATTGTATTGAGATTATGCTTAAGTGAAATTATAGATATATGTGATGAAATTGATTAGTGATATACATGTTTAAATAATATGAATGTAAAGAGTTGTGAAAGAGTAAATTGTAGTAAATCTGCTTGGGACAGCAGCTGTAACGTGAATTTGGAAAATCACCATAAATTGTGGGAGTGGAGTTAGAATATGAATAAAATATGTAATTAAAGCTTAATGAGTATAGTTTCAAATGAAATCAATGAGAACATATTTTGACTTCTGTACCATTAGAAATATGAGTCGTAGTAAAGGGTGGTCAGATTAGTCAAACAGCGAAACAAAGGAAAATTTAAGAAAAATCTGGTATTGATTGACCAAACTAGAAATTCTGAAAATTTTATGGATAAAAGATATATGAGTCTATTTTCATGGAAATTTTACGGCAATTGATTTGGAGTTTCGTAGCTCCAGTTATAAATAATTTAGTGACTGTTGCTCAGGAAGACAACTTATAGTGAATTTGTGATTATGTGGTAAACATTAATAAAAATTTTTTAATGAGTTGCTTATTGTTTTCTTATAAACTTACTATGATCTATATGTGTGAAAGTCGAATATATATATTATATTTTTGAAGTAATGCTTGAACAGCTGAATAATGACTAGTTTAAAATTGTTGATTTTAAGCTCAAGAGCATAGAGGGGCAAATTCGGATAAGGGAAAAGAGAAAGTAGTTGAATAGCCGATCCGAGACTGTTCGAAAATATTCGAGGTAAGTTTTAAGTAGTTAAATATATATAATATTCAAAAATCAGATGACAGACTATGAGAATTAAGTGTTACTTGTCATATATGTACATGGCCAAATGGAAATTTGTATTGGAAGTAAAAAGTGATATGCTTTCATGATCAAATGATAGTGTTAGATGAAAATGAGTAAGATTTTACGTGTAAACTATTATGTATTTAAATGTGATTGATGAAATAAGATAAAAGTGAAGGAGATGTAGGATGATATATTGAATGATGCTTGTACCTAAATTGGTGTGATTCTGTTGTATAAAACTTGTTGATTTGAATATTGTGCAGTACTATTTGGTCCGTTGAGCCTAGCAGGCTATAATGCCGGTGAGATATCACTCGGGCATTTAAGCCTAGCAGGCTATAATGCCGGTGAGATAATATTCGGGCCTTTGAGCCTAGCAGGCTATATTGCCGGTGAGATATTATTCGGGCCTCGAGCCTAGCAGGCGAAATGCCGGTGAATGAATTCGGATTTTTAAACCTAGCAGGCTGAATGCCGGTGATTTGATAAAAGTCTAAAACTAAGATACCTTGTATTAGAATGACGAATGAATACATTCAATACGTTAAGTTTGCCAGGTACGTATTATGTATTTATATGTGAGTATGATTTAAATTAAATCATAATAGTATAATTTGATACATATGTGAATACATGATATATTTATATCCATGTTTATGATACGTTCGTCAAGGTGTGAATGTATGTGAAAATTTTCAATTTTTTTTAAGCCATATGAATTCAGATTAAGTGTAATTAGAATGCTAAGTGTGCATTATATGCTTGTGTATATTCGACCAATGGTAATAAATATATAGGAAATGACCTTTTGAGAAATTGGATAATTGATGTATAATTGAGTTTGTCTATTGTATTGCTTAAAACTTACTAAGCTTATGAAAGCTTACTCCTTTTGTTATATTTCTCTATTTTATAGATTGTTGATTCCAGTTACCTGCTCGGGAAGGGGATTGTCAGCAACTCATCACACTATCTGTCTTTTTAGTACTGCTATATTTTGGAACTAGTATGGCATGTATAGAATAGACTTAAGTGAATGATATTTTGAAATGTTGATGTATATAAGCCATGCGAAAATGGCATCTTTTGAATGTTTGTATAAAGTTTTTTTTGAATGCATATAAAAGCTAATGTTCTGATATCAATGTGATTGTATAAATGTGGTATTTTGGGTTGGTAACACTTCATAACCCATTCCAGCGACGGATACGGGTTATAGGGGTGTTACATGAATCGAGATTACAGTACTATGAAAACTCACCGAATCAACTAGATCTAACACGCACTTATCATCAATTAACCGGAATTCCCAACACTCTAATCGCTATGGGACACCAACAGGTTGCTGACCTTCACCTAGCGAAAACAACAAAACAATCCTTCATCAACACTTAGTTCAAAAACATCAATGCTTAAGCAAGAACCCAAACTTACCGAGCACATCGACATCGTACCACCCAACCGAGTTAAAGGAAATAGGAAAAGAAAAAAAAGGAAGCGATGGGGAAGAAAATGAAACCAAGATCAACAGAGGTAAATGGAGCAGAATTTCGGCAGGGGAGTAGTGAATTGACGTTAGAAGAAAGAGGGGGAAGAATTTGGGGATTTCAAAATACAAAATAGAAAATAAGAAATTAGATTTTTGGATGATTCCCCACATCCCCTAATTCACTCCTAAAATCTCTCCCCCTGACTCCCCACTACACCCAACTACTCAGAATCCATACTAACTCGAACTCCTAACAGCATCGATAGCAAAAATTATCCCTTTTACACACGCAGGGATTCAAACCTCAGACCTCCAGCCACTTAACACTCCACTTAACCACCAAACCAATAGGCCTATTCTGATAGAAAACCACCAATAAGTAATTATAAGCCTGCTGGACTAATAGTTAAGGCTTAATTCAGGAAAAAGCCAAAATTGGCCAAAACTAAGGCGTGATCTTGGGACCTCTCACACGCACACAGAACACTTAACCACTGAAGCAGATACAAATTTGTGTCATATATTAACAGAACAGAAATATAAATTTTGGGGCGTTACATTGTGATAGTCTGAAAGCAGCATCAGATCATCAGAAATCATACGTAGACTTGAAATGAAAAAATATAGAGTTTCAGATTGGGGATAGAGTGTTTTGAAATTATCTCCGTAGAAGAAAATACTTCGATTTGGTCGTAAAGGAAAATTGAGTCTGAGATTCATCGGGCCGCATGAAATTATCGAGTGAGTAGGACCAGTTGTTTATTAGCTAGCATTACCGTCTGAGTTAGAAAATATTCATAACATGTTTCATGTATTGATGCTATGAAGGTATAGATCTGATCCTTCGCATGTTATTTCTGCTATCGAAGTTGAGATTCAGTCAGATTTATTGTACAGTGAAGAACCGATCTGAATTATATATCGTGAGATCAAAGAGCTGAGAAATAAAAGAATAGCATTAGTGAAAGTATTATGGCATCGATAAGGGGTTGAAGAAGCTATGTGGGAACCCGAGGATGCTATGAGAAAGCAATATCCAAACCTATTCACTCGTAAGATTTTCGGGGACGAAAATCCCTAAAGGAGGAGAGTTGTAACAACCCGATTTTAGCTAAATCGAAACAGTGGTTTTAGTACCACAAATCTTAGGTCATAAAATTATTTTAATATTATTTTTTGTGTTTATAGCATGTGAATATATATGTGTGAAAATTTTATGAGTTAATTTTATTGTTTAGTTGCTCAATTTGAGAAAAAGGACTAAATCGCGTAAAGTGCAAAAGTGTTGTTCTATTAGCTAAGAGTATTAAATAGCTACAGAACCTTAAATTTAAGGTCCTTATGTTGTAATTACACCATATTTAGTGTAACTGGACAATTATGGCCATCCATTATATGTTTTTATATGTTTATAACAAAGGTTAAAAAGGTAATTTAATTTATTAAGTTAAAATAAATAAAAACAAATGAAATTTATGTTCATCTTTCTCACTTACAACCAAAAATTTGAAAACAAAGAAATGTTTTGAAGCTTTCTAGGGTTCAGCCAACTCCTAGCTTGATTAAGGTACGGTTATTGCTCGATTTTTGATGATTTTTATGTTTTTGTAATCGTTGCAGGTCAATCTAGCTAGCCCGTACCTTTAATTTCGAAGCTGTTAAAGATTTTAAGAGTTACCATTGATGAATTAATGTGTTCTTGAATGTTTTATGATGGAAAATGATTTGTTGATAGATTATCATGTTTTGTAAAGTGATTTTTAGTGAAATTGCATAAAAATTGACTAATTTTGTGAAAAGTGTAAAATGGGTGGTTAAATTTGTGAAATATTGACAAATATGGGCTGATATGGAGTTTATATATATTTGGCTAGGTTGGGTTTAGTTGAAATTGTTGTAAATTGTGTTTTTATGAAATAGGGACTAAATTGAAAAAATGTGAAATTATAGGGGTTAATGTGAAAAATGTCCCAAATTGTGTGTTTTGAATGAAATTGAATGAATTGAGGAATAAAAGAGTTAATTTTGAATTCATATAGTTCATGAAAGAAAGAATTCGAATTTACATCGGGGAAAGTCAAAGGTTATCGAGTAATCAATCTGATTCGTCAATTCCGAGTACGAGGTAAGTTCGTATGTGATAAACATTGTTTCAATTATATTTAAAATGATTTAATATCACATAAATTGTATTTATGAGACTACGGTTGAGAATGATGACAAATTTACTACGTTTGGCACTTAGTGTGCATTTCGAGATAGCTTCAGCTATGTATAGCACTTAGTGTGCGAATTGGAATAGCTTCACCTATATGTGGCACTAAGTGTGTGGTACTGAGATAGCTTCAATTTAATGTGATGGCACTAAGTGTGCAATATCATTATAGCTTCGGCTAATCAATTTTGCACTAAGTGTGCGAGTTCTTTGAGTATTGAAAGATTTTCGAATGATTCAACATATTGAACAAAGATGTGAGAATGAAATAAATAAATATGGGAAAGTACAGGTACGTACGATACCTATGTGGTAGTTGATACTATGTGTATGAAGCTTGATGGATTTGTATATATATGATGAATGGTCATGGATTAGAATCAAATGATGATATGAGACTTATTAAGTGTTTATTAATTGATGATTTGGATATTATGAACTGTCGAGTTTATTAATGCGAACTTACTAAGCTATGAAGCTTACAATATGTTATTTGTCTATTTTTTATAAAGTATCAAAGCTAGATCGGACATCGGGGATCAGCGGGAACCTTCATCACACTATCGACAACTTGTTGGTACTTTTGGAGGTTTGTATATAAGGTATATGGCATGTATAGGCTAGTGTCATTTTGGTATGTTTTGAGTTATGATATTAGCCATGAGATTTGTCTTGTAAATGGTGATGTGTATGGCCATTTGAGTTAGCTTGATTTATATGTTGATAAGTGATATGTATGTGATGTATATAATGCTTTATATGTTGGCTTATTTTGGTAGGTTTGCCATAGTTGTTGATATAGCCAAATAGTTGTTATTTGGTTAATTAGTAGATAATGCATTAATGTTTGGAAGAATGTCATATTGTGGCTTGATTTTGAGATGGTAATATGGTGCAATTTGTGTCGTGAAATAGAAGATAAGTTGATGAGTTAATGCATTTGGGAATTAGGTAAGTTGTGATGATTCTGGCATAATGAATTGGTATGTTTGAATATCGAATTAAACGGTTGAAATGGTTGTAAATAGATGGCATGGTATGTGTATGATTTGGTATGTTTTTGGTTGCCTATATATGTATTAAAATGATACCATTTTGATGGCTAAGTGTGTGTGAGAAAAGGGTGGCAAATTGGCTTCGCAAATGGCCTATTTTTGTCCACATGGGCAGAGACATGGGCGTATGTCGCAGCTGTGTGTGACACACGGCCGTGTGTCCCTTGGGGTACCCTTTCGAATTAAGTCAGTATACCCTATAGGTTTAGCACGGCCTAGACACACGGGCATGTCTACTGGTCGTGTGTGGCACACGGGCTGGTACATGGGCGTGTGGTCAGCCGTGTGACCCAAGTCAGTAACCTCCCTAGTTTTCCCACGGCCATGGTACACGGGCGTGTCTCTGACCGTATGGTACAAGTCAGTATGTATGCCCTGTTTTCACACAGCCTATGACATGGGCATGTCTGGTGACCGTGTGAGGCACACGGCCTATTCACACGGGCGTGTGACCCTGAATTAAAGAAAAAATTTCTAAATTTCCTAAAGTTTTCATATGTTATCAGTTTAGTCCCAAACCACTTCTAAGCATGTTTTAAGGTCTCGCAAGACCTTATAAGGGAAAATGTGATTCATATGAATGGAGTTTTAGTATGATTGTGAATGAATGTTTATTAAGTTGTGAAATGTTAGTTAAATGTTGTGTTTGATCAGTAATGCCTCGTAACCCTATTCTAGCAACGGATACGAGTTAGGGGTGTTACAACTTCTATATGTTTGAGTTGTCCGAATGAGGCGTAAAAGCTTTTTGATTTTTTATTTAAAATATCATAATATGGTGTCATTAATGTTGTCCAAATCAGTTTTTATAACAGACAGATTACAGAAATTAAGTTGTATGGCATGCGTTCTTTTCCAAACAACCCCTCCTATATAAATTTCAGCATATGTATGAATTGTTGTACTTATATATTTATCGTGTTGGTTGTATTGGGTGAGTAGAATGAAATCCTTTACAAGCAAGAACTTGATTATATTGAATTGCAAATTATTTTTGAGACAACCATTGGGTAGGTGAATTATTTGATCTATAATGTCAGTTATTACTAGATGTTATTATGAGACGGTTGAAATATGAGGGGTGATTGAAATAGTAGAAAATCGAAGCATAAAGGGTGCTTGTAGAATGATACCTTTATTTTCTTCTAAGATCTAGTCTTTGATAGTGCATGAAAATAATAATTGGGATGGTATTAGTCCATGGATTTCAAAGATACGATGGGTGGAAATGGGATTTTAATATTGTGCAATGTGATGTAATTATGGTCTTGTGGAGGTCCGACAGATTTGCAAGGTTGATTATTGTACTAAGAGAGGTGGTTCAATTAAATCGAGAAATAGTTTATGGATCACATGAAAAAATGATAGACTGTATCTTCTTTCTATATTTAAACGTTCACTAAGTGGATCAAATGCTTTGTTTCATTTTGTTCATGTGTAGAACTTGATAAATCTTTGATTAAAATTTCGCTTTCATTTACTCGTTTGATTTAAAACTTATGAAATTATATTATTCAATGTAATAGTTGGTTGTTATAAACTCTAATAAACTTGAACTCATTTGGGTTCTTCTCTTGTTCCTATTTTCAAGTACAACAACCTACTCTAGGTTTTTGAAGGGACTTAACAAGATCGTGGGCATCTTCTTCTTTCATAAGCCTTTACTTTTTTATTAATTTGTAACATGTATATACTTCTATACTGGAGTGGCTTATGAAAATTGTATACAGACAAACCGTTAAATTAACATAATTAAGATACTTAAGGTTGCAATATGGTATTGCCTATTTTGAAATTTCACAATTCTATCATGAAATTTATATTAAACCACTACTTGATAATTAAACAAAGTTGGAATTTAAAATCAGCTTTTGGACCAAACCATCCATTTCTGTTACTTTTGCATATGGAATGTTTATATCAAGTTAAAATTTTTTAAACCCACCCAAATTGACAGATGGATGAAGTCATTTGCATTCTTTTATTATTAGTTGTTTTCCGATTTTGTATTTGGGTTGTTGGTCATCCAGTTTACTTTGAGTTTGTTACATAAAATTTCTAATCATTCCTTGGTGTCACAACACTAACTTTTGAATGGGAATAATATGGCTCCAGAGTCTGGTGTTGCGACACCACTCGTTGTCGTGATGCTGTAGTCGTCCTTCATCTTTTAAGCTTGAAAATAGGGTCCTACACACTAAATGAAGTCGTTAAATCATCCCTAGGCTCGTACTGGCCCATTAGGTCATGAAATTATTCAAAATTGCTTAAAAATACTTATTTTGCATAAATTAAAACCTAATAGCATAAAAATTGAAACAATATATAAACACTCAAAAACAAGCTCGTTAAATGCCGGAAAGACCTTTATCTACCACAAAAAATTGTGTCAGATCAGCAAGTACTGTCAAATACATCATAAACAAATCATACAAACATTCAATAAGTCATAAACACATTAACAATATGATATACAATTAATTTCGAGCCTGGCTTATGAAAACCCTTTTTGTTAGCCTGAGCATGAAAAATGACCAAATTGCAACATTTTCAAATTTAAGAACAAGTATCGATACCAATTCGAGCTTTGATGTTTGGAAGAATTGAATAAAAAATCCATAGTATCGATACTCCACATAAAGTATTGGTACCTTCCTCAAATTATTGATATTTAATCTTGATAACGATACCATTTTAAGGTTCTATGTTTAAAAAATTAATGAAATATCATTAAAGTATCAGTACTTCTTCCATGGTATCGATACCTTATAATTTAAGGTCCAAAATTTACACTTGGTACATATTTCATACCAAACCTTTAACCAAACCATACCAAAACATTCCAAACATACTTAAACGACACCAAGGCATGTTCAAAACATACCTAAACAATAATTTACCTATTTACAACCAATATCAATAATTCAATCACCATTTAGTTTACCATTTTCACATACCAAGATCTTCACTCAAGCATTAACCATATACCACTTTATTTTATACTAAAACACATCTTAAAAGTAACAATTCACCTCTCTAAGCATTCCAAAAATGGTCAAAACAAACCTATGTCAACATGGTACTAATAATTCATACCATATCACCATTCCAACTTGTATAATTCTAGTACAACATCTATCAACATTAAAACATATATTCAAATTATACCAACATTCATTTGCCAACTTTTCAAGGCCATATTAACTTCTAATTCAGACATTTCAACATAGCAAAATATAAAAGGACCCTCCAAGTATATGTCACCAAACCAACAAAAGAACTTTACCAACTTCGCTGAGTTCGGGATTTTGTCTAGATGTTGAAGTTGATGATCAGGATCTAACACTTAACCTAACCTTCACATAGAAAAAAAATCCGTACGGGGAGTATAAACTCAGTGATATTTCTACAATTCAAATATATATAATATTAGCATTAACAAAATCTATCCTAAGAAACATGTATAACTATATTCACATATCTACTATGAACTTATAACTTGGAGTTACCAAGTTTTATATCTTCAGTATGAACATGTTAAGTGTACAAACTAACACCAATTCATTCCACTTCAATACAATCTATATAGATATTTCATTATGCTTATAATAACAACATTTCAAACATATCAATATCAAAGCATGCCCTTATCAGTCCTATTTCCGATTTGCCACTTCTATCATCACCTAATTCATTTGTTTGTGGAGTCTTCCAACTTGTTTGAATCTATTTCGACCCTGGGCTCGATTTCATTTAATTCACTTACTTTATCATCTAATTACAACAATTCAATTGCATTTAATCACAAAACACATTGATATAATCTTGTTAAACTGATTTAGATTTTCAAGACGGATACTAGGATTAATCAATCTGCATCTCAAACTGGTACCGCAACGTATCATTGACTAACCCAATGTATAAACCTGTACATTTAATAGAATAACCAATTTGGAATATCATCACATAGTTCAATTCACATCTCATTATTCTCAATTCAACATCAATTCATCATGTAATATAATATATTTCTGCTCAATTTCACATCAATTTCCTGTATCTGTTAAGTTGTGCAATCAATTTAGTCCTCGATATTCAATTCCGACCACAACATTTCATTCAATGATTATTAATAGTTTACCTCAATATCGTATAATGCAGTATATCCTGAATGTGCAGTAACTAAATAGGTTTCGAGTCATAGAAAAACAAATAGAAAGCTTGTGTCACTCGTCGTCGACTCTCGCCTTTCTTTTCCCTTTCGACGATATTTTGTTGTTTTTAGCTGCGAATAATAATTCAGTAATTGTAAAATATCAAATACTATCCAAATCACATTCAATTACAAAGTCAAACATATATTACAAATTATTCAATTTAATCCCTAAAACTGATATAGCCATATCTTTCAAATTTCAGTTTTGATTTTAAAACTAATCTCAATTACATCCTTCTATAGCCCTCTGTTGTCTATCACTTCAGAATATTACACTAATTTCAAAATTTCTGCATGTTAGTCCTTATGTTCAAAAATTAACAATTAAACTTTACAAATTAGTATTTTTTTTCATATCTAAGCTTAAAATCTAACAAATTAACACCAATTTTATCAATTATTCATCAATGAAAACTTTTAAAAACTTTAAAAATTTTACTAATTGGTACATTGACTCGCTAAATGAAGCTCCCTGAGCCTTAAAAACATAAATATTACAAAAAAAACTAAATTAAACATATCAATTTTAGATCGAGAGTTTGAAGCTTGAAACCCTCTTTTCTTTCCTTTGGTTTCTTCATGTGGAGAAGAAAAGATGAGCAAAATGTTTCTTTTCCTTTTAGTTTTTTGGCTTATATACTTAATATTTAATTAATCTAATTCAACTCAATAAATCTTAATTAAGTTAATCTTTACTATAATTAATCAATTTAGTGTATGAAAAACAACATCCACCACCATTTGAAACTTTTAAAGTGGTTCAAATTGTTCATTTGGTCCTCTAATTAATTAAAAATTTATAGCGATTAACTTTTATACCATTTAAAATTTAGTCCTTATATCTTAATTAAATATCCAATTGACAAAATTAAGGTAATAAAATTTAATTAACCTTTATACTAACTCTATAAATATTAAATAATAATATTTACAAACTCAAACATCGAAAATAGGGTTTCAAAATTATCTTTTTTAGCACCACTGAAAATCGGATTGTTACACTGATGACCCCCATTAAATCAACCATCCACTAACATATACTTTAAAATGGTCTAATTGATATTTTAGGCCATTAGTTAATTGCGGGTTAAGTCCATAATTCATTTTCTAAATAAAAATCTATAGCGATCAGACTTTACAATTTAGTCTTTGAACCCTAATCAACTATCAATTTGGCAAAATTATTTATCCAAAATTCAATTCACCTATAACATATCTCCGGAAATATTTTTATTAAATATTTACGAGCTTGGCTTAAAGAAATGAGATCTCGAAACCGTATTTTCTGATACCACTAGAAACCAGGTCATTACAATTTTCCTCCTCTTTAAGAAATTTTGTCCTCGAAATTTACCTGAAGAGGGGTGGGAATACTGGGATTTCATTTTCAAATCAAATTAACTCATTTTCTATCCTTTCTTATCGGTCCTTAGACTCATTTAATTGTACCGCATAGTCTTTTGCATGTTATTGATATTCATATATTGCAATTTATATTCGAATTATCAAATCACAATATCAATTCAAATTATATTCCCTTAAATCTATTCACATATTATTACTTTATTAACTTAGTTTGGACTCAAACCAAATACATAGATTAACCAACTTATATCTCAATCTAGCATTATAATACATCATTAAATAAAACCAACTTGATCTGTGACCCGTGAAACATACCTATTGTATCACTCGTTGCAACATTCTCCATACCAAAAAGAGGACTCTCAATGTAGATTGGCCTATCATTCTTTGACAAATTAATCAGACAGTTTGCAGCCATATTGTTTTTCTATAAATATGGTCAATATGTACGAAATAAAAATGCATAATAACTTCTTTTATTTTGAATTACACAAAAAAAGTTGTTTGAGTTTTTTTTCTTTTTCTTTGTTTGATTTTTTTCAAATTATTTAAAATTAAATGAAATGTATTATGAATTTTAAATAATTCAAAAAAAATAAAAAATTGATTTTTTAAAGTCAGAAAAAATTCAAAATTCAAAATATATTTTCTTTACAATATTTTTTAATTATTCCTAACAATACATAAAAAAATTTAAAAAATTTAAAAATCCAAAATTATAAAAAAAATAAAAACACAAAAATTATAAAATATTATCTGAACTTTTATTTGAAAACCATCATTAATCTAACCCAAACCCCTAATCATTTTCAATCATTGTCTGCTACTCATCTTCATTTTCTCAACTCCCATTTACAACCATCATGAATCTTAACTTGAGTCTCTTGTCACCTACACTTATAGTTTGTTACCTATTATTAAAGCCAATTCTTTACCAGCAAAGCATCAGGCATCTCCATGATACCCATAAAATAGTGAGATCGCAGAGTTTCAACGTCATTATGGTTCTTCACTAATTTTTGTTCGAGGGTTTTTTCTTAATATTCGAAGGAGAGATTCGATTTCACCGTGAGCATAGGTTTCTGGTGGAAGCGCAAGAAAAAGAGCGTGGTGGCAGCAGTGATGGTAATGTAGGTGGTTTTGAGTAGAGGTGTTAACTTTTGGAGGAGCGAAGGCTTTGGCCTTTGGGGCTTATAGAACAAATCAGAGGAAGATGGAACCCTAATGGAGAATAATTAAAATGGTGATGAAGATGAAGACTATGTCTCGAAGAAAAGAGAGGGTTGTTGAGTAATATTTTGATTGTGTCTTATTGATATAAGTGTCTAGGTATTTATACATGTTGTTACTGGTACTATTACAGCTCATGATAGGGCCCCACTATTTTTTCTTGACTCCACTGCCTCCAGTACTGACATTTTCTATCCTAAGTACTAACATTCTCTTCGAACTCCAGGTTTGTTGGCACATATCTATGGAGCACACGATACTTTGTGCTCCTAAGACTGGCATTCTGGGTGAGCTCCGTACCTACTGGACACGTGTCTAGGTGGCCTATAAAACACATGGCACTTTCTATGAGTTACTTGGGCAATACAAAATGAGACTTTGACCTTCCATATGTCCCCGCGAGCTAGGTCTATAACCTTATCTTGCGAGCTAGTTCTGCAAGCTATACCTATGATCCTACCCTATGAGCTCACTCAAGGTTCCTATGAGATGGGTCTATAACCTTGCCTTGCAATCTAGTTCACCTTGTTGTCCTCTAGTGGTCGGGTCATGGGTCAAAGGATTGATTCTTTTCTAGGATTCGGGTCTCAGGTTAGTGACGTACAACAATCTACTCCCCCTAAAATGGGCCTAAGCAGTGTCTTAAAGTGGTGTTCCTTAGGTCTATCATATCAGTATTAAATCCAGCTTGTTAGGTATGCTTGCAAGCTATAACAGCTCGTTTTCAATGAAATTGGAAAAAGTGGTCTTGGGACCACAAATCCAAGTCAGAAAGAAAAATTATTTTAATATTATTGTATGGTTTGCATTATGATAGGAAAGATGTATGAAAATTTTTATAAGAAAATTTTACCAATTTTATGTTTAATTAGGAGGAAAGGACAAAATTGCATAAAGTGCAAAAGTTGAATTCTAGTAGTTAGAATTAAATAACTATGGAATTCAAAACTTGAGGTCCTTAAATGATAATTAGACCATTAAATGGAATTAGTAGATATTTATGATGAATCATCCATGGAAAATTAGAAAAAGAAAAGGACTAAATTGGAATTAGGAATAAATAAAGATGATAATAGCTTAATATCATCTTCTTTCATCATCTTCCCCAGATATTTTCTACGGAAACCCTAGCTAAGAGAGAAAACTTCAGGCAAGCTTAATTGGGTAAGTATTCTTGTCCCGTTTTTATTAATTTTTATATTTTTGATATCGTAATAACCTAATATATCTATTTTGGGGATTAATTTGTAAAGATATCAAACTATCAAAATTTTTCCATGGATGAATATGCTGAACTTTTGAAATTTATGGTAGAAAATGAAAGGTTGTAAATATATAAACAACTTTTGTAAAGTGAGTTTTGATGAAATTGTGATTTAGGGACTAAATTGTAAAGATGTAAAATTCATGGAGAATTTCTGATTTTTGTGAAATACATGAGTTGTAAATGTTATATGAAAAATTCGGCAAGGCTTGGAATAAGGATTAAATTGCATAAATTTCATTTTCCAAGCCTAGGGACGAAATTGAAATTAATGAAAAGTATAGGAGCAAAATGGTACTTTTGCATAAGATGTGAATTGGATTGATTTGAATATGTAATGTAATAAATTGATGTTTAAATTCATTTATATAGATTCAGAAATACCAAATAAGGAGTTAGATCGAGGAAAAGAAAAAGTTTCAGATTAGTAGATTCTCATATACGAACAAGTATCGAGGTAAGTTCGTGTAACTAAATTATGTACATTTATATGTTTAAATTAAATGTTGTATATGTGGATTATATTATTGATATGTATATGAAATTGATTGAATATCCGATAATGCCTGGCAAATATTAAGTCCCGTTTGGACAAATGAAAATTGATGGATGCAAGTTTCTCGTGTTGGTTGTAGTTCTGCATATGTTGCGACACACCATTGCTCAAAAGAGCATCCTGTTATTAGCCCTCTTGAGCTTCCTGTATTATATGGTTCTTGCGAGCTTCCCGTTATAGCCCTTCAGAGAGTCTCGATAGGTTGTGATCCTACATTTGTTGTGGACACATTTTAGCTCTTATGATCATCTCTTTGTGAGCTTCCTATTAATTTATCTCTTTGTGAGCTTCTCGGTAGTGCTTGCTTGAACTTCTTGATGTATGCCTATCTAGAGCTCCTAATATGGTCCTTTGGAACTTCCTAATATGGTTCTTTATGAACTTCCCGATTATGGCCCTCATGAGTTTCCCGTTATACAGCCCAGATACGCTTCCCGATACATAGCTTACATGAGCTTTTCGTTACAAGGCTCGAGAGTGTGCTCCCAGTTATGTGCTCTAATGAGCACCCCTATATAAGAATTGACGACTTATTGATAAGTACACCTTGTGTGTACTATCTGGGTATCCATCGATATTTCAATCATTCAACGGACAAAACTCGTGATGTAAGAAAATATGAGAATTAAATGAATTTTATCTTAAATATTCCTTGAAGTACCAGGAAATGGTTGCATGATGAGCTCATCTTTGTTTTCTTGATATTTATGTAAATTTCATGACTAACTTGTTTGATGAGAGCATGTGTCTAGGCAATTGGCCACAATGTTTTGGATATATGTTTGTATGCTTACTTTAAATGAAAATGATTGGTAAGTTAAATTCTTGTTATACGAACTTACTAAGCATAATATGCTTACTTTGTTTTACTTTCTCTGTTTTATAGTGCTCAGAAGCTCGTGAAGTTGGAACTGGTCGAAAACACATCACACTATCCCTCAGATTTCTCAGTATATAAAACAAGAAAATTTTTGGTATTGGTATAATGGCATGTATAAGCTAAATAGGCATAATGATAAAATGTTTTAGTTATAACTTGCCATTAGAATGGCTAGTGTTAATCATATTTTGATGTAGTTATATAAGGCCTTATCATACTTGATATGTGTATTGAATGGTTGAATGATGGAAGATACATAAATATATTAATGGTTACATGAATGGGTAAAGTATACTCATATGTTTATATCGACAATTAGGTAAGATCAAATATTTGGTTAAATAGGATGTTTTGACATGTATTGAACTTGTAATTGGCTTGAATTGAATGTTCTATTATGACTTGTAATGGTACAAAAATTGGTTGGATATGATGATTTCAGGTTGGGTGAGAAATAAGGCTTGGAAATGGCCTTATTTTGCCCACACGAGCATGTGTCTCAGTCGTGTGTGACACAAGGCCATAGGCACGGGCGTGTGTGTAATAGTCATTTTTAGTAAAAATCAAAATAGTGGTTTCGAGACCACAAAGTCGATGTAGAAATATTTATTTTATTATTATTTTAAGGTTTATAGCATGTTAATAGAGTCATATGAAAATTTCGTTAAGAAATTTCAATGTTTGCAGGCTTAATCTAGTAAAAAGGACTAAATTGAAAAAGGTGCAAAATTAGAGTTCTATATGTTAAAGGTACTAAATGGCTATGAAATTAAGTATTTAGGGAAATTATGTGGTAATTTTACCATTGTTATTATGAGTGGACTTTTATGACCATTAAAATGAAATTATAAAGGTTGTATGTTAAGGTTAAATTAGTAAATAGCCAAATAACTTAAAATTAAAATAAGTAAAATTAAGGTATCATCTTCTCAAAAGAAAACACCACTGAATTTGAAGGTTGAGAAACCATGGTTAGGGTTTGAAATATTCGGCCAACATTTCTGGTGCATATCAAGTTAAGCCTCGTACGGAATTAGATCAAGGGAAAGATAAAGTATTGGACTAGTTAATCTTATTTCGTCATTTTTGTGACCGAGGTAAGTTCATATGTTTAATAAGCATTAAATTATATGTGTTGTAATAGCCCATTTTTGATAAAATTGGAACAGTGGTTTCAGGACCACAGATCCAAGTCCAGATTTAATATTATTTTATGATCTACAGTATGATAATAATATTGTGTGAAAATTTCGTAAAGAAATTTTAACGATTACATGTTTAATTTGATAAAGGACCAATTTGCGTTAAATGCAAAAGTTGCATTCTAGTAGCTAGAAGGATGAAATAGCTATGGAATTCAAAACTTGAGGTCCTTATATGGTAATTAGACCATTAAGGAAAAGTTAGTAGATATTTTTGATGATTCATCCATGGAAAAATTAAAAAAGGCTAAGGACTAAATTGGAAAGTGATAAAATTAAAAGATGATAAATAATTAAATAGAAATAAAAATCATTTTCTTCCCCAAATATTCCATGGAAACCCTAGGAAAGAGAAAACAAGCTTTCTTGGCCAAATTAGGTATGTATTCAAGCCACGTTTTTAGTAATTTTTATATTTTTGAAACTGGGATAATTTAATCTATCTATTTGGGGAATTAATTTGAAAAGTTATCAAAGTATAAAATTTATTTCATGGATGAATATGATGAAAATTTGAAATTTATGGTAGAAAATGAAAGGTTGTTGATAGAATAACAACTTTTACAAAGTGAATTCTGATGAAAACATGATTTAGGGACTAATTGTAAAGTTGTGAAAATTGAAGAAAATTCTAAATTTTATAGAATACATGTGCTGTAAATTTTATATTGAAATTTTGGTTAGGCTTGGAATAATAAGTAAATTGCATGAATTTCATTTTCCGAGCCTAGGGACAAAATTATAATTAATTAAAAGTTTAGGGGCAAAATGGTAATTTTTCCTAAGATGTAAATTGGATTGAATTGTGTTTAAATTGTATTGAATTGATGTTAAATTTACTCGTATAGATCTGGATAGATCAAATTCGGAGCTAGAACAAGGAAAAAAGAAAAATATCAGATTAGTAGATTTTACGTACACGAACATTTGTCGAGGTAAGTTTGTGTAACTAATTGAATAGTTATATGCTTGAATTATATTTTTTGCATGTAATTTATATAAATATCATATATATATATATAACATTAAAAACATATCTGGTAAAGCCCAATCAATGATAATGCCCGATAAAGGATAAACGAGAAAAATGTTACTTTTATGCTTGGAATGAATGTGGAATGCGTTTATTTAAATTATATGAATGTTATAGATGTATGAAATAATCACATGTCAGGTAATGCTTGAAAATGTTAAATCCCATTTGAATAAATGAAAATCGATGGATAAATGTAATTTCCCAAAATGAATGAGATCCTGCATTTGTTGCTGATGGGATTTAGCTCGGACGAGTAATCATTATAGATAGGATTTAGCCTGGACAGGTAATCCTGATATAATCTGTAACGCCCCAAAAATTGGGCCTAGAAGAGTTGGACTTTGAGTCTGGGATCCTGATATAATCTGTAACGCCCATGCAGGTCGTGGCTAGAATAAGGGTTAAGAGGAGTTGCGGGTATAATTTAATATAAAGAGCGCCTGTGGCGCAGTGGCAGCAGCGTGCTGGACATATGGAGAGGGCGCAGGTTCGATTCCGTACGTGAGCGAATCCTGTTTTATTTTTAAAGTGGGCCAGAACTGAAGCAGGTAAGGTTTATAATTTATTGTGACATATATTAGCAAGGAAGGAAGCCTGGTGCAGTGGCCAGCAGCACGGGCATGGGCGCAAGGCGGACGAAGGTCTGGGGTTCGAGTTCAGGCGAAGGTATGTTTTAATGTTATATTTTTAAAATGAACGGGACTTCAGAAGGTAACCTTTAAGATAAAATGTGACGGTATATTATTGAAAACAAATGTGCGTCCCAATGGCCAGCAGCGTGCTGGGCAACCTGGAGGTCCCAGGTTCGAACAGCGTTATGCGCAAAAGGGTGTTTCTTTTTGCTGAACGCGCGTGGGAAGGACCGTATGGGATTGAAACGGTACCAGCTACAGGAGGAGTCAGCTGAGTGGTGGACTGCTGCTCAGCAGTGGAGAGTTTGAATTAAATTCAAACTTTGATTTTGGCCATGAATTAAGGAGAAGGAAGGAATTAAAATTGGAAAAGGATTTTATTTTATTCTAATCTTATCTTATCTCTTTTTGCTCATATTCTTTTCTATTTTTTCCCAAAAGCTGAACAATTCTCTCATTTTTTTATTATTTTCTTTCCTTCTCTCATCTCTTCCCCTCTTCTCTTTTCTTTCTCCTCTTGCCGATTGTTCTTAAGCTAATCCCTCTCTTTTCTCTTCCATTATTTCTTCCACAAACTCTCTACCTCTCATTCTTCCTCTCTTTCATTTATAGTAAAAGCCGAACCTATCATTCTTTTCATTGCTAATCGAATAGCAACAAGCCAAATCCCGAAGGAGTCAAAGGAAGTCGATTTCTTTATAAAGGTATACACTTGTTCTTTTTCTTTTTAGCCGATTCTTGTTATTTTAAAAAGCCTTTCAACTCTTTTGTCAACACCCTTTTTTGGTCCATAACCACTTTTTCTTCAGTGACCTAAAAGCCGAAATCAGTGAAGGTAGTGGGGGTGCCGAATCTTTGTTGACCAGCAACTCTCTATTTCCTTTTCACTTGTTGGTGTTCAATTCCCTCATCTTTTAGGCATAACGGATTCAAGAGGAGAAAGACTGTGGTAAGTGCTCGAACTCTAAACGATTCCTAGAGTATCTAGTGGCCAAAAGCTGAAACCCCTCTAGTTTAGGGAAGTGGCCGAATATGGGTATAGGCCTTATAGGGTTCTTCTTTTAATATTTTTATGGTTTCTATAGTGGAGGAGTAGCAAGGCATAGTGTCGACTTGGATTAGCTTGGATCACCGGAGTAGCTAGATCTCGTCATAAATCTCGGCAAAGGTAAGGTTCCTAAGGCCATTATGGATGGTGGCCGAATGTGTAAGTATTAATATTAGAGGGTTCTTGATTTGGTTCAATTATTGTGAGCTAATCTATTAACGGTTGATTATAGGAGAAATCACATAGGAGATCTCGACGAGGAATATCGCAAATAGGTGTGTAACGAACCCTTTTTCATAGCTTAAAGCGATAAATGCCGAAAAGCCGAAATGCCAAAACTCTGGCATTTCAAGGACTTGTGAGCAAGCGAATGCTCATTAGTCAGTTAGATTTGTTGAGATGATGATCGGGAAGGTTGGAAAAGGTAAGAGCGTGATTTTTGGCATTCACGGTAAGTTGGGCCTCGAGGGGCTGAAATAGGGCCCAATGGGCATTCGGGCCCATTTGAGTAAAATTGGTAGAATATGGAAACTTGTTAAATTGTGCATCGAGACTGATAAAACCGTTATGGAATATAGGCTGAATAGGCCTAGATGACAAAATCGGCTAAGTAGGGCCATTAGGGGTTTTTAGGCCCAATAACTCGATTTCGCTAAACATGGGCCAGAATCACTGTTTGCACCCATGAATTGTTAGTAACCGTTAATGAACATGGAAACCCTAATTTTCGGTAAAAATTACAGAATTACCCTTATAAGATGAAAATGACCGTTTTGCCCTTAGGTAAAAATGACCATTATACCCCTAGGGTTTAAATATGAATTTAATACATGGGATTTTGATAAACATGGTATGTATGATATGCACATGACATGTATGATATGCACATGATATGTATGATATGCACATGGTGTATTCATAAATGCATTGGGTTGGGTTTATATGGATGGAGGAAGTGCAAAAGGGCTTATGCCCTAGTTATTAAAGGGCTTATGCCCCAGTTATTGAAGGGCTTATGCCCCAGTTATTAAAGGGCTTATGCCCAGTTATTAAACGGCTTATGCCCCAGTTATTAAAAGGGCTTTCGCCCCAGTTATTAAAAGAGGCTAGGCCTCCAGTTATATGATAAAGCTGCTATGCTGCCAGTGGAGAGTTATGGCGGGGTGGGTCGAGTTAATCCCCACATGGTGTGTTGGTTGGTACGGGTGGAGAGTAGCGGATGGTGGGTTGAGTAGTCTCCCCAAATGGGCTTGCATTCTCTCATTGACATTACATGTGATATTGAAATGGGCCTGTGGGCCATACCGTTTACAGTAAAGGCTTCGGCCCAGTAATATGAAATATGAAAAGGGCTACGCCCCAGTACATGTTGACTTTGGATTTGGGCTTAGGCCCAATAGGCTGTTATTATTTTGGGCTCTGAAAGGGGCTTGTTGCATACTGAGTTTCCAAACTCACCCCCTTGCCTTAACCTTGCAGGTGAGCCTTGATGTGGGGACTTGGGCCGGAGGGGATTCAGAGTAGCCACGGTGATCGCCTTTGGAGTTTTAAATAAGCATTGGTTTTCATTAAATTTCCTTTAATTATTATTTATTTTTGGGTTGTAATAAGGCCATTTTAACTTTCCTTTTATTTCTTTTCGGGATTATTTTAATTTTAATAACTTTAAACCTGGTTGATAATTATTCAAATGGGCTATTGATGATAATAACTTTTAAATAGCATGTATAGGTTATATTGGCCATATTGGCATGTAAATGTAAATGATTATCATAATCTAGCCATTGGAATGACTATTGATGATTATGTTTTGGTATATACATATATTAAGATTATTTTATGGTGATAACATAAGTGTTTATTATTGATTGATTAAGAGAGGTTAAACAAGTATGCTTATAAAAAGTAAGATTAAAAGCATGAATGCATGTAATAATATATCATGTTAAATTAATAAAATTAACTTGGTTATGATGCTTGAATTGGTTGGTATATGAATGAAACTTTTGGTGTAGGTCATTGGCAAAGTTTGGGTGAGAAATAAAGCTAGAAAATAGCTTTATTTTGTACACACAGGGTAGACACATGGGCATGTGTCTTGACCGTGTGTGACACACGGCCTGGCACATAGGCATGTGTTTTGGCTATGTGTCCCCTGCATCTTAAATTCGAGAAACAGAATGCTCAGAATTGAGCACACGGGTAGAGACACGGACGTGTGTCTCAGCCATGTGTGCTAAATGGCCTAGAACATGGACTTGTGTCTTGGCCATGTGAAAATTGCACTTAATTTTAAAAAATTTAACTAACCACACAGTCTAACATACAGGTGTGTGGCTAGCTGTGTGGCACAAGTTAGAGAGCTACATGATTTCGAACACGGCCTATAGCACAGGCGTGTCCTAGGGTCACATGGGCATGTCCCTTGAAGCACAAGGGTGTGTGAGCCCTGCACCTTGGAAAACTTTTGGAATTTTACGAAAAATTCTTAGATTTTTCGATTAAGTCCCAACTCAATTCTAATGCTCATGTTAGGCCTCGAGGGTCCACTTAAAGGACGTTATGAATAATCTCTGTAAATGAATAGTAACTGTTATGAATTATTTGTAAATGTTTTGAAAAGTTTAGTAATCCTCTGAAAACCCTATTCGGCGATGGATACGGGTTAGGGGTGTTACATGTGTTTGAATGCTTAATTATTATAATTTAGATGATAAGACACCACGAAAATTTTCGACGAGTTATCGACAATGTATAATTCCCGGTTGAACCTTAGGAATAGATAGGATACAAATGACAAGTCATTAGGGATTATCGTGTTTTGGCTGCTGGTCTTGTACGTTCTACTAGTGGTTGAGTTTTTCGGCATGTGTTACGGTTACTTGTCAGCTTGTGTGAGCAACACTGTGTAGTTACGTCTTGACCATCATCTTGTGTGAGCAGACTCAGTGATAGCTCGAGAGTGAACATTTATATGAGATATGAGATTGAGATGGTTTTGACCATGTATTGCCACTTAGTGTGCGAGATTCCCAAGTATCCAATATTATTCCAAATGGTTCAACGAGTGAAAGAGGAAGAGATTGATATGTACCAGTACATGTATGATCATGAATTGTATAAGCATTGAATCTATGAGATTTGTGAATTCATGTCTAACCTTTTGATTTAATATGTATTAGGCTTTTGGATTCAAATTGAGTTGCATTATGCTATGTTTATTTACTTAAATTATGAATGAACGGTAAGATGTACTCTTTAGCCGTACGAGCTTACTAAGCTTAATAGCATATTTTGTTTATTTTTTTGTGTTTTATAGTGATTTTGAAGCTACTCGAATTGGAAGTTGTCGGAGATCTCATCACACTATCCAGCAGTTGTTTTAGTACTTTTAGACTTAATGTATTTTGGTTATATGGCATGTATAAGTCTTTGGCTAATGAAAGCCTATATGTTTTGGTTATGTAAATAGTCATTTAATATGGCTTGATTTGGTAAATGATGGTATGTAAACATTTGTGTTTAGCCATGTGATTTGGCTTATTTTAATATACTTGGTTATATAAACATGTATAAATGATCCTTTTTGGTATGTGATGTATAGATGCTCGGTGAATGCCTTAATTTTGTATTTGGTATTTTGAGTGCCAATTGATTGAATTTGAGATGTGGTATGCATGTTGAATTGGTACAAAGCGTAACAGCCCAATTTTAGGCCTAGTCAGAATAGTGGTTTCAGGACCACAAATCTGACGAGGAAAAAATTTCTTTTTATTATATTTCTATGGTCTACAGTTTCACGAAATGATTTCGTGAAATTTTCGTTCAAAAATTTCGACGTTTGGGCACTCAATTTAGTCAAAAGGACTAAATTGTAAAAAGTACAAAAGTTGAGTTCTACAAGTTAGAGGTGTCCAATTGTTATGGAATTTTAAATTGGAGGTCCTTAAATGGTAATTAGACTATTGGTTAATTTGTTGGACAAAAAAGGACATGAAATAGATGAAATAGAATATTTTTAAGTTAGGGGCATTTTGGTCTTTTAGTAATTAAAATGAATTAAAAACAAAATTAAAAGCCAATTTTTGTCCATCTTCAACCCCATGGCCAAATTTCACAAGGGGAAACCATGGCTAGGGTTTTTCAAGCTTCCAAGCTCGATTGTAAGTCCGTTCTAGCCCCGTTTTTAATGATTTTTACATTTTTGAAATCCTCGTAACTCGGTTTAGCCATTTCTACCATTATTTTGAGCTAGGGTTTGTGTTTAAAAATATACCCATGGATGACATACATGTTTTTTGATGTTTTATGGAAGAATATGAAAGTTTGGAGTGTGATAATCAACTTTTACTAAGTGATTTTTGATGAAATTTCATAAAAGGACCTATTTGTAAAAGTTGTAAAACATGTGTAGAAAATGTGATTTAGTGAAAAATGTGGGCTTCTATAAGTGGGAATATGAACTAGGCTTGGGTATTGAGAAAAATAGAAAAATGTAATTTTGCCATAATATTATTTTTGGACTGATTTGAATAGTATAATAATTTAATAAGTTGAATATGACATTATAGATCAAGAAAAACGAAGTTCGGACTTAGAACAAGGGAAAAACGAGTATTGGACGATTTGGTCCTTTTCGCCATTTTATGTCGAGGTAAGTTCGTATGTTAATAAACGTTATTGATTTGTGTTAATTATGAATATTATTATATATTTTATTAAATTGTGAAAACTAAAGTAAACGTTCGAAATGAGTAAAAACCCAGGATCGATCACAATCGTTCCGTAGAGTAGTATGAATTGATAGTAAAAGACCATGGTTAGACCATGGCAATATGCTAAGTGAAATAAGTGATTCACATGTAAGACCATATCTAGGATATGGCATTGTGCTAAGTGAAACAAGACCGTGGCATCGAAGTGAAATAAGTCCATGGCAATGTGCTAAGTGAAATAAGTCCATGGCATCTAAGTGAAATAAGTCCATGACATGGTGCTAAGTGAGAAATTTCCCGGTTGAGCCTTAGGAATAAAATAGCTTTGGACACAAGTGTGGTACTATGTGAAGGCCACTTTGTGAATAAAATAGCTTTCGCTACAAGGGTGGTATTATGTGAAGGCCACCGTGTATCCGTTATTATTCCGATGTGTTCAACAGGAAATGACTAAGTGTAAACGAATATGACTATGTGATGATTAAATGTGAAAGAATTATGAACCAATAATATTATTTGATGTTGAATTGAAATAATGTGTTTTCATTGAGGTTTAAATGTATCAACTGACATAGCCAAGATGAAAAATGAAAGTATAACTGATTTAAGTGATACAAGCATGTACAAAATCTATGTGAATGTTGAATGAAAGTTAATACAAAGAAAACGTGAGAGAGTAAAATTAGCAATAAAACAATTTTGGACAGTAGCAGTTGTGTGACTGAAAAATCATCAAAAAAGGTGGAAATCAAATTAGAGGTTGAATAAGATATGAAATTAAATCTTATTGGGTCCATTTTCACATAAAAGAAATGGTGTAAGCAAAAGAATTTCATATTAAAATATATTTGAATTTTTGTGAGACGGGGTCAGAATGATTATGAAATCCCCTGTTTTGACTTTGGAAAATCATTAAAAATTTTATAAAAATAATTATTGGTTAGAGTTTATATTTTATAAATTTCTTATTGAGTCTATTTTCAAAAGAAATAAACGGGAACATATCTGAATCCCATACGATGAGATAATTAATTTCTAGTGAAGAAGGGTTGAAATTGTCAAACAACAGAACAAGGGAGACTTTAAAGAATAAATTGTACTTTTTGGCTAGACCAAAAATTCTGAATATTTTATGGTAATATATGTGAGTCTAGTTTCAGGGAAAATTAGCGGATCTTAATTTGGAGTTCCGTAGCTCATGATATAAATAATTTAGTGACTGTGACTCGAGTAGACAGCTTGAGATGAACAAGAGTAAATAGTGGAACTATGTGCAATTACGATTGTATTATCTTGAGAACATATTGTGAGAATTGGTAAAAACATGTTAATAAATTTCTTATTATTTACATACCAACTTACTAAGCTATATAGCTTATTCTGTTTTTTTTTTCTATGTTTATAATGTTCTCAGGTTAGCTCAGGTTGGAAGTCACTGGAGATCCTATTACACTATCAAACTAACAAATTGGGTATTGATGATTCTTATACTTAAGGTCATGGCATGTATAGGGGACTTGGTTATTTTTACATGTGTGCTATTTGAAAGTTCATTGTTGTGTAACGCCATTTGATGTTGGTATATTAGCTATATTATAAGTCCATGATGCTGCATTTCAAGGATGTGTATGCTTACATATGTGGATGAATGAGTGGTGACATCTATTTGTGACGTAAATTTGTACGCAACGACAAGTCAGATTAGTGCAGGGGCTAGGGACATGACCATGCGAGTGATACGGTTGTGTCCTAATATCATATGGGAGTGTGCCCCTGTTTTTCATAAAATTTTTCAAAGTTTTCTAAAGTTCTCGGTTTGGTCACGAACCATTCCCAAAGCATGATTTGGGCTTCGTAGGCCCATATTAGAGACTTTAAGATGAAATGTGAAAAGTTTTAAATTTGAACGCAAATTCATGACCCGATTTTATACGATTGCATGTTTTTATGTCCGGTAATGCCTCATACCTTGTTCTGATGTCGAAAACAGGTAGGGGGTTTTACACAAAGTCCATTAAATGAGTTTGATCATTTAGGTGACTTTTGGAAGTAATATTACTATGATTATGAATGGCCAATTGTGATGTTTATGAGCATTTCTGTTGTTGGTATTGGTATTGCATGATTTGGACTTGGTTTTGATTGGTTTGAATGCTTATTGATGTTATGGTCATATACTATTCGATGTGTTTAGGTTGTTGCAAATTTGGGTGAGAAATATGGCTTGAAACATAGCCTATTTTTGTCCACACGGGTAGAGACAAAGGCGTGTGTCTTAGTCGTGTGTGACACAGCCAGGTGAAACGATCGTGTGTGACACACAGCCAGGTGAAACGGCCGTGTGTTCCCTGGTATTTATTTAGAAACCAAGTCAGTAACTTCACACGGCTTGACACACAGGCGTGTGTGACCATTTCGAAGGGTACACGGGCTAGTTACATGGGCATGTGATTGACCGTGTGACCCAAGTCAGTGAGTTACATGGGGTCAGACACTGGCTGGGACACGGCCATGTGATCCCATTTTGAATGTCCACACAGCCTGTGACACTGGCGTGTCTCTTGGCCGTGTGAGACACACGGCCTGGCCACACGAGCATGTGTCCCCTGTACTTTAAAATTTTCTATATTTTTTTTAAAAAAATTATTACGTATTCGATTTAGTCTCGAACCACTCTTAATGCTTATTTTGGGCCTTGAGGGCTCGTGCTAGAGACTATATGATTGAATTTGATTGACTCTTTTTTGGATTTGGGAAATGAATGTGAAATGTATGATTGTTTAATATATAAGTCCGGTAATACTTTGTAACCCTATTCTGGCGACAGATACAAGTTAGGGGTGTTACATTTATTGGTATCAAAGCTACGGTTTAGTCGATTCTCGGACTAACGTAACGTGTGTGAGTCTAGCTATACTTGCCATATTTAACCTTTGATAGTGTGATATCTCTTAACAGTTTTAAATTATGTTTTCATATTGTAATGGATCACAATCGAGCAGTTTCTGATGATGTAAAAAGTAAAGCGCCAGCCTCCATTCACAGAGTAGCGCCATCTGAATCGAGACCTGTATCTGAGGGTCATGGAGGAGAGGCCAAGGAAGCCTTCTTCAAAATGATGAATGAATGGTTCACTGATTTTTTTCGAACGAATCCTGCTGCTTAGAAACCTCCACCACCACCTTTTCCCCAACCGATTCCCGTAGCTCGTCAAGTTTTGGAACCTTTGTGTATGAGTAAGCTACCTATTGATAAAATTCGAAAGCATGGAGCTGAAGAGTTTAGAGCTACAGTTGATGATGATCCTGAGAGAACTTAGTTTTGGCTAAAGAATACAATCCTCGTATTTGATGAATTATCTTGTACTCCAGTAGAATGTGTTAAATGTGTTGTATCACTTCTGAGAGATACTGCATACCAGTGGTGGAGCACCTTAATATCTGTGGTGCCAAGGAAATGGGTCACGTGGGAATTCTTTCAGACTAATTTTAGAAAGAAATATATAAGTCAGCAATTTATTGATCAAAAGTGTAAAAAATTTCAAAAATTGAAACAGGGTCGTATGATCGTAACAGAGTACGAAAGAGAATTTGTGAGACTGAGTAAGTATGCTCGAGAATGCATTTTGTAACACCCCGTACCCGAGACCGTTGCCGGAGTCAGACACGAGGGGTTCGCAGACTTAAATCACTTATTTGCACAGTCCATTTTAAATTTCCAGATGAGCTGGCTAACTGCGTCACTGTCACCTTAAAAATCATATCTCGAGTTACAAAACTCGAAAACCAGTTCCGTAAATATTTCCTGAAACTAGACTCATATGTTCATCTACAAATTGTTTTCTAGAATTTTTGGTTGAGCCAATTAGTACAGTTTATTAGTTAAAGTCTCCCCTGTTTCAGGGTTCGACTACACTGACCTTTGCACATTATGACTTGGATATCTCCCTGTACAGGGCTTCAATACTGATGTCGTTTGTTTCTATAGAAACTAGACTCAAAAAGGAATCTATAAATATATGGCATGACTTCTAATTATCTCTGGTTAATTTATAATGAATTTACAAAGTCAAATCAGGGGATCCAGAAATCACTCTGGCCCTGTTCCATGAAAACTTAAATATCTCTTAAAATCCGACTCATATGACCGTTTCGTTTCTTCCATATGAAATTATATTCAGCAAGGTTAGATTACATAATTTATTCACTATTTAAATCCATTCCTACTATTTTTAGTGATTTTTCAAATTCACACCGCCGCTACTGTCAGCATCTGCCTTTAGGGTAGACTTTACATATTACATAGTTTCCATGATTTAACCAACCCTTTAGCATATATAGCACAAAATATGATTGTGATTAACCATTCCAATGGCCAATCATTGCCAAGCATATCCACACCTCTCAATAACCATATACATACAAGATGATTATAACATTATGCTCAAAATATGTATATAAGCCATTTTCGCATGGCTATCCAAATTTGTACAATACCGAAAGGTACATGACCAACATCAAAAAAGGTAGTCCTATACATGCCATTTCAAAGTTCAACCAAAAGTGTACCAAAAGGGGGTTTGATAGTGTGGACAACTTCAACTTCGACAATCCCGAGTCCGATAGCTGACGAACCAAAATCTATAAAACAGAGATTCAAAGAACGGAGTAAGCATTTAATGCTTAGTAAGTTTTGAGCAATGGAATTAGACACAACCAAAGTATAGCATTCATATGGCTAAACGGATAATCTCATATGCGCAAATTCTCAATATCATACTTACTTCACATTACCAACCCTTATATTCATACACAAAAGATCAACTTAGCCAAGGCCGGAAGCTCATTAATTTACTGAGCGAATATTATTTAAACGGAATCACCACCCTAATGCATATACGAAACGTACCTCATCGTTGGGTTTTACGAGCGTATCATTTTAAATTATTACAGCAAGATCACTCGTTCTCAAACCAAGTACCTTCGAAGTTTAGCCGGATATAGCCACTAGCTCAAATGCCTTCGGGACTTAGCCCGGTTATAGTAACTTGCACAAATGCCTTCGGGACTTAGCCCGGTATAATAACTCGCACAAATGCCTTCGGGACTTAGCCCGGACATAATAGCTCGCACAAACGCCTTCGGGACTTAGCCCGGATATAGTAGCTCGCACAAATGCCTTCGGAACTTAGCCCGGAATTAGCCACTAGCTCAAATGCTCTCGGGACTTAGCCCGGTTATCATCCGAACATTCATGCACATATCAATAAATCATGACACATCTAATTTCATTTTCACAATTAGAGTTCAAACACAAGTCACGTATTAAGCATTCTCATTTTGGCTCACTAGCCACATACAAACAGCATGGTTTAGTTTGCTTTATAACACGATCTCTATGCACATACATTATGACTTAATCAAATCATAAACTAAGTCTCATTGCTCGAAAACTTACCTCGGATGTTGTCGAACGATTTCGATGGCTATTCGATCACTTTTTCCTTTCCCTTATCCAACTTTGGTCCTCTAAGCTCTTGAGCTAATTCAAACAAATTTAACTTATTAAAGTCTCATTATGCTAGCTTATGGCCGAACATGACAATGAATTTGATGGGTCATATGGCCACCTTTAGCTCAAATACAAAATGGTCATACGCATTTTTAATCACATTAAGCAATTTAATACAATTCATTCGAACATCAAAAGAGAAGCTCAAGGTACTTAGCCCATATATACATTAGACATTAGAGTCACATATGTACGAAATCACGAATCGAATTCAACATATTAGCTAATATTCCCCTTAGCCAAATTTTCTAAGTTAAGATAAAGCCATCAATATGCTTACCTATGGCCGAACATACACATCAACTTATGTACTCATTCATGTGGTCGAGTATACATATTCCAATATGATATCATTTCCATTTCGTTTAACACTTAACTTTTACCACATATCAAATAACCCATTTCTTTACTCATGTGGCCGATTATATTCAGTCATGCATACTCACATAAAATCAATTTGGAGACTCTATCAACCCAACATACATTCGGCAATAGTCTATAGTTCTCTCTCTCGGCCACTCATTTCACACTTAACAAAGCTTCCATTCGAAATCATTAGTGAGTATCGATTAACTTAAGCTACCTTTAAACCTTTATTTATCACCTCATGCCAAACCAAAGACCACATTCGGCACTTTCATCCACCATTCTACCAAGCATGTAATATTCAACCACAACCAACTCACAATCGGCCCTAGTTCATAACAAGGTAGCCGAATTCTTTTTATGGTTCAAACACTCATCTATCATCATTCACCTAACTTTAACATGAAACAACAAAACTCACCATTTTTTTAGCTACCATAGTCGAAAACCTTACTCAATCCAAAAATCAAAATTTCATCATGGGTTACAAAAAAATAACTTGATATCTCACTCAAGATCAACTAAAATTTCAAGAACTAATATGAACACCTTACCTTAATATTGACCTAAGATGACCGATGGCTTCACTCCCTTCTTCCTCCTTTCAATTCGACCAAGAAGAACCAAGGAACACAACTTGTTTTCATCACCGAATGCTCTTGTTCCCCTTTTTTTTTCTCTCTAGATTCGGCTAGGAAGAAACATGAATGATGATCTCTTTTTTTTTCTTTCACCCATCCTTTCCTTTAGTTATCATTTCTTTATTTTATTACATCCTCCATACTAATATGGCACCTAGTTAATTAAAGTTAATATAAAATTCACACTTGATTATACAATTTGTAGCATGGCCGGCCACTACCTATAGTTTGGCTAATTTGACATGCAAGGACAAGCACTTTCCCACATATATTAATAGGCCACTTTAGCACTTGCCTAGCATATTCCTAAATTGTCTCACATAAGTCCCTACTAATAATTTTCACATACACTGACCAAATTGAAGTATGGAACTATCACACAAGCATTTACTCACATCATAAACACAAAATATAACCTTTAATTATTTATAAGACTCAGTTTCGTGGTCCCAAAACCACTTTCCGACTAGGGTCACTTTAGGGCTGTCACACATTTCCACTGAAGAAATTATGTGTAAGTGGTTCAAAGGCGGGTTGAATGAGGATATCAAGCTTTTAGTCAGAATTTTGGAATTTAAAGAATTTGTTGTTTTAGCCGATAGAGCTTGCAAAGCCGAGGAGCTTAGCAAAGAAAAGAGAAGAGTCGATTTTGTGGCTAGAGACTCAAGAAAGAAGTCAATGAGTAAACCCTGTCATTATTCTTCAAAGAAATCAAGGGATTCTTATAACCGTTCGACTGCTTCATTGGGGGTATTCCAATAGAAATCGTGGGAAGCAACACACGAGTCCAAAAGCTCAAGCTACTACAGTATTGAGCGTTAATAGTGTCAAACTCAACAAACCTGGGTGTCAACAATGTGGAAAACAACATTTTGGAGATTGTTGGATGAATAATAAAGCCTGTTTCAGATATGGCTCGCAAGATCATTTTATTCGTGATTGTCACAAGGCCGAGTAGTACGGCTGCCAAAGGGAGACCACCTCAAAATACTAGAAATGTGACTAGTAGCAAAGGTGCAACAAAGGATTCTATTGTGAGATCAGAGGCTCGAGTGCCACTTAGAGCCTATGTTGTTCGTGCTCGCGAAGATGCATCGGCACCAGATGTTATCACTGATACATTTTCTCTTTATGACACTGATGTAATTGCTTTGAATGATCCTGAATCAACTCATTCATATTTATGTATGAATTTAGTGTCTAGTAAGAGTTTACCTGTTGAGTCCACTGAATTCGTGATTAAAGTATCGAACCCCTTAAGCCAGTATGTCTTAGTTGAAAAAGTTTGCAAGAATTGTCATTTGATGACTTGGGGTTACTATTTTCTGGCCGATTTGATGCTTTTACCGTTTGATGAATTTAATATGATTTTGGGTACGGATCGGTTAACTCTGCATGATGCTGTTGTAAACTGTAGACAAAAGATTATTGAGTTGAAATGTCAAAATAGTGAAATTATTCGCATTAAATCCGATGATTCGAGTGGATTGCCTATTATGATATTGACTATGCTAGAACAGAAATATGTGAGAAAGGATTGCAATGCTTACCTTGTGTATGTACTTGATACAAAAGTATCTAGATTAAAGATTGAATCAGTGCCAGTGGTTTGTGAATATCCAAATGTGTTTCCAGAGGAATTACCCAGGTTACCAATGATCAGAGAGATTGAATTTTCTATTGAGTTAGTACTGAGAACATCATTGATATCGATAGCTTCGTACAAAATGGCTCCTACAGAGTTAAAAGAGTTGAAATCTCAATTGCAAGAGTTAACAGATAGAGGTTTTACATGAACTAGTTTTTCGCCCTAGGGTGCACCAGTTCTGTTCGTAAAGAAGAAAGATGGATCAATGAGATTATGTATAAACTATCGACAGCTTAATAAATTTACGATCAAGAACAAGTATTCGTTGCCTCGAATTGATGATTTTTTTGATCAGTTAAAAGGAGCAACAATATTTTCTAAGATTGATCTAAGATGTGGTTATTATAAGTTACGGGTTAAAGATTCGGATGTGCTAAAAACTACGTTTAGAACCTGGTACAAACATTATGAATTTCTTGTTATGCCGTTCGGATTAACTAACACTCTTGCAGTTTTTATGGATTTGATGAATAGAATTTTCAGACCGTATTTAGACATATTCGTAGCTGTATTCATTTATGACAGTCTGATATATTCTTGAGACGAATCTGAGCATACTGAGCATTTGAGGATTGTGTTACAAACATTGAGAGACAAGCAATTTTTTTCTAAATTCAGTAAATGCGTGTTTTGGCTCTAAGAAGTTGGATTTTTGGGACACACTGTTTCAGTTGAAGGCATCCGAGTTGATCTGAGTAAAATTTCAGTAGTTGTTGACCGGAAACCACCGAGAAATGTTTTTGAGGTCAAAAGTTTTCTAGGATAAGCTGGCTATTATCAGTGTTTTTTAAAAGGCTTCTCAATGATAGCTACACCGATAACTCATTTATTGCAAAAAGATGTGAGTTTGAGTGGTCTAAAAAATGTCAATAGAGTTTTGATTAGTTGAAAGCACTGTTAATCGAGGCACCAGTTTTAGTTCAACCTGAGCCAGATAAAGAGTTTGTAATTATAAGTGATGCGTCATTGAATGGTTTCGAATGTGTTTTAATTTAAGAAGGTAAAGTGATCGTGTATGCTTCTAGACAGTTTAAACCACATGAAAAGAATTACCCGACGCACGACTTAGAGTTAGCCACTATTGTTTTCACATTGAAAATTTGGCGACATTATTTGTTCAGTGAGAAGTGCCACATATTTACTGACAACAAGAGTTTGAAGTATTTGATGTCTTAGAAAGATTTGAATTTTAGACAACGAAGATGGCTTGAATTATTGAAAGACTCTGAGTTAGTGATTGATTATCATCCGGGGAAAGCAAATGTAGTTGCGAATGGTCTAAGTAGAAAATCTTTGTTCGCTTTGAGAGTGATGAATACACGATTGACATTATCTGATGATGGTTTGATTTTAGCTGAGTTAAAAGCTAAACCAATATTTCTCCAGCAAATTTGTGAGGCTCCAAAATGTGATAATGAATTGCAAGCTAAAAAAGTACAGTACGAGTTGACTACTGATTCAAAGTATCATATCGAATTCAATGATTGCTTGTTATTTCGAGGAAGAGTGTGTGTACTGAAAAATCCAGAGCTTACACAAAAATTTTACACGAAGCACACAGTGGTAGCTTGTCTGTTCATCTGGGGAGTACTAAGATGTATAATGATTTGAAACAGTTCTATTGCTGGTCAGGTATGAAACGTGATATTTCTGAATTTCTGTCGAGTTGCTTGATTTGTCAACATGTTAAAGCTGAGCATCAAGTACCTAAGACCTGAGTGGAAATGGGATAGCGTTATGATGGATTTTGTATCGGGGTTACTCTATCTCCGAAAAAGAAAGATGTTATTTATGGTGTTGTTGATCATTTAACGAAATCTGCACATTTCATTTCGGTATGTACAGACTTTTCACTTGATAGATTAGCTGAATTATACATCTCTGAGATTCTTAGATTGCACGGGGTGCCAGTTTCTATTGTTTTGGATAGATATCCGCAGTTTATGTCACGATTTTGGAAGAAATTGCAAGAGTCTTTGGGCACATGGTTGATTTCATCCTCAAACTAATGGTCAATTTGAGAGAGTGATTCAGATTCTCGAAGATATGCTTTATTGTTGTGTTTTAGAGTTTGAAGGCAACTGGGAAAATTTATTTACCATTGGTTGAATTTGCGTATAATAATAGTTATCAGTCGAGCATAAAGATGGCACCATATGAAGCTTTATATGGTCGTAAATGCCAAACTCCGTTGTACTAGACCGAGCTTAGTGAGAAAAAGATTCACGAGGCTGATTTGATCAGAGAAACTGAAGAGAATGTAAAAGTAATTTGTGATAATTTGAAATCAGCTGTAGATCGACAGAAATCATATGTGGATTTGAAACGTAAAGATATTGAATTTCAAATCAACGATAGAGTGTTTCTCAAAGTACCACCATGGAAGAAAATTCTTTGATTCGGTCGCAAAGAAAAGTTGAGTCCGTGATTTATCAGACTGTTCGAGATTATAGAGAGAATTGGGTGAGTGGCTTATTGACTTGAGTTACTGTCAGAGTTGGAAAAGATTCATAATGTATTTCATGTATCCATGTTAAGACGGTATAGATCAGATCTGTCACACATAATTTCTCCGGAAGAGATTGAAATTCGGCTAGATATGACGTATAGTCAAGAACCAATCAGAATCTTGCCCCGAGAAATTAAAGAGTTAAGAAACAAAAGCAAAGCTCTAGTGAAGGTACTTTGGCAATGTCATGGTTTAAAAGAAGCTACATGGGAACCCGAAGAAGCTAAGAGGAAGTATTACCCTAACCTATTTTCTGGTAAGATTTTTGAAGATGAAAATTCCTAAGGGGGGAGAGTTATAATAGCCGTTTTCAGTGAAATCAGAACAGTGGTTTCGGGACCACAAATCCAATGTGGAAATATTTATTTTATTATTATTTTAAGGTTTACAGCATGTTAATAGAGTCATGAAAATTTCGTTAAGAAATTTTGACGTTTTCAGGCTTAATTTAATGAAAATGACTAATTTGAAAAGGGTGCAAAATTAGAGTTCTATAAGTTAAAGGTACTAAATGGCTATGAAATTAAGTAGTTAGGGGATTTATGTGGTAATTATAGCACTGTTATTATGAGTGGACATTTATGACCATTAAAATGAAATTATAAAGGTTATATGTTAAGGTAAATTAGTAAATAGCCAAATAACTTAAAATTAAAATAAGTAAAAACTAAGGTATCATCTTCTTAAAAGCAAAACACCACCAAATTTGAAGATTGAGAAACCATGGTTAGGATTTGAAGAATTCGGCCAACATTTCTAGTACATATCAAGTTAAGCCTCGTATGGAACTAGATCGAGGGAAAGATAAAGTAACGGACTAGTCGATCTTATTTCGTCATTTTTTGTGGTCAATGTAAGTTTATTTGTTTAATAAGCATTAAATTATATGTGTTTGAATGCTTAATTATTATAATTGAGACGATATCACACCACGAAAATTCTCAACGAGTTATCAATGATGTATAAATCTCGGTTAAACCTTAGGAATAAATAGGATACAAATGACATGTCATTAGGGGTTACCGTGTTTTGGGGGCTAGTCCTGTACATTCTATCGGTGGTTGAGTTTTTTGGAATTTGTTGCGGTTACTCATCAGCTTATGTGAGCAGCACTGTGTAGTTACGTATTGACCGTCAGCTTGTGTGAGTAGACCTAGTGACAGCTTGAGAGTGAGCATTTATATGAGATATGAGATTGAAATGGTTTCGACCATGTATTGCCACTTAGTGTGCGAGATTCCAAAGTATCCGATATTATTCCTAATGGTTCAACGAGTATATTGATGTTATGAAAGAGGAAGAGATTGATATGTACTAGTACGGGTATGATCATGAATTGTATAAGCATTGAATCTATGGGATTTGTGAGTTCATGTCTAACCTTTTGACTGAATATGTGTTAGGCTTTTGTATTCAAATTGATTTGCATTATGCTATGTCTATTTACTTAAATTATGAATGAATGGTAAGATGTACTCTTTAGCCATACGAGCTTACTAAGTTTAATAGCTTACTCTATTTATTTTTTCATGTTTTATAGTGATTTTAAAGCTTCTTGAATTGGAAGTTGTCGGAGATCTCATCACACTATCCAATAGTTGTTTTGGTACTTTTGGACTTAATGTATTTTGGTTATATGGCATGTATAGGTCTTTGGTTAATGAATGTAACAACCCGATTTTGGGCCTAGCCGGAATAGTGGTTTCGAAACCACTAACTCGAGGTCGGAGAAATTATTTTCAATATTATTTTATGTATTGTAGCATGATTATATGAGTTCATGAAAATTTTGGTGAAATAATTTTAGTGATTTCATGCTCAATTGCGAAAAATGACTAAATTGCATAAGGGGCAAAAGTTTTATTTCATTAGCTGAAGGTGTCAAATAGCTAGAGAACCAAAATTAAGGGTCTTTAAAGAGAAAATAAGCCTTTATTAATGGCATGGCCGGCCATAGGGACAAAAAAATCAAAAAGGGTCAAAATTAGGTGAAATTTGGTGACCAATTTGACTAGAATAAAATAAAATAAGGAAAAGCTATCATCTTTTTTTCTCTTCTTCTCTTCTCCACTGAAATTTTTAGCAAGAAAAGGGTCTTGAAAGCTTGGAATTTTCAGCCATTGAGTTCTCTCATAAGTAAGTGATTTTGATGACTTTTCTTGATAATTTTTGTACTTTTGGGACCCTTGTAGCATAAGCTAACTAATGAGGGGACTATTTTGCAAAATGGTTAAGGGTCTAACATTTTGTCATGAGAGTATTCATGTTGTTTGCTGAATTTTTATGGAAGAAAATGAATCATGGTTGTTAAACAAATAACTTTTGTCAAGTAGTTTTCATGAAAACCCTAACTAAGGACCATTTTGCACAAGTTATAAATTATGGGGTAAATGTGTGAAATAATGGAAATTTTGGGCTGCTTCTAGTACAAAAATAATTTGGCTAGCCTTGGTTAATGAGAAAATTTGATAAAAATCGATTTACGAGCCTAGGGGTAAAATAGTAATTTTGTGAAAGTCTAGGGGCAAAATGGTCATTTTGCCAAAAAAATGAGTTATGAAATGCATTAATTAATATGATGATTAAATTAGTGAAATTTTATCATTTTAGATCAAGAAATATGAAAACCGGACCTAGACCGGGGAAAGGCTAAGCAAGTAGATTAAATCCAACTAGTCGCCCACTTTTTGTATACCAAGGTAATTTGTACGTAAGTAAGGCAACTTTATAATTATTATGTGTCGAATGATTAATTTTGCATAATTTGGTTGGAATTGCTTATGAATAATGCATAATGAAATTCAATGTAGTAGAGTCCCGATTGAACCTAGGAATAGATTGGATATCTATGCTATGACATTTGGGTGATATGTGTGCCAGTGTAAGACCATGTCTGGGACATGGCATCGGCCACGATATGAGAGCCAGTGCAAGACCATGTTTGGAACATGGCATCGGCGATGTTGTGAGAGCCAGTGTAAGACCATGTCTGGGACATGGCGTCGGCATTGATATGTGCGCTAATGTAAGACTATGTCTAGGACATGACATCGACCACATTATGAGAACCAGTGTAAGACCATGTCTGGGACATAGCATCTCCATAGAGATGAGAGCTAGTGTAAGACCATGTCTGGGACACGGCATCGACCTCAACATGTGAGCCAATGTAAGACCATGTTTGGAACATGGAATTGGCAATTCACCCTATTATGTAAAGCTTGTCAGATATCCTTTAGTATTCCAAATGGTTTCACGGGTTATTTTAAAAGTTTATGACAACGATATGGAATGATATGATTAGGTTGTGAGTGGTATAGGTTCTTATTCAAAACACATGAGATATGACTCTAGTTATGTTCCCTTGATGGTAAGAATGACATAAGTATGTTCTAGCTATGAAATGATCTTGGGACGATATTGAAATCTTTGGTTTATACTTGCGATATATATATAAACATGTAGTGATTTTTACCCGTGTTCACTCAAGAATGTTGTGTTGATTTATAATATGCATAGTTGATGTTACTTATTTATATGTAACTTACTAAGCTTTATGCTTACTCCCTCTCCTTTCCATTTTCTTATGATAAGTCGTAATTTATACATATTTTTATCCCATGCTTAGCATATTTTTGGATGAATTATCATCAGATTTGTGGAATTCGATGCTTCTGATCCTTTAATTTCATGTTTTATACTTAGGTGAGCATAGGAAAGTAAAAATAGCAAGAAACGGGCCAAAAACTGAGAAAATGGGTCAACGTAGGAAATAAACACGGCCTGGATTTCCTCACACGGGTAGTTCACATGCCCGTGTCTATTTAACAGATTGCAACACGGCCTAAGCCACCTCACACGGGCATGCCCCTGTCGAGCCCAAGTCTAGTCCTATTCGAAAAAGGCCACTCTAGAGGGTTTTGAAGCCTTCTAAAGCCTATATAAACACCCTAGGAGGTACCTAAAAGAGACACAGGGAGTAGGAGGAAAGGATTTACTCGAAGAACGCCGATTGATCCATCTCAGAAGCCAGATTATCCTTCAAGACTAAAGATCTCCCTTCAATTTTCTTCAGGAGTTTTTGGGTTTTCTTTATGTTTTGTTATCATTATTCTTTTGAGATTTTTTCTTTTACATTTATGAACTAAATCCCCTAAATACCTGAGGGGAGTGAAACCTAAGACGGATCTTGTTATTATTTTCTGAATTATATGATAAATATTTGACTTGTTCTTAATTATGAGTTCTTAATTCTTGATTTATATTCCAGGATATTGATTCATGTATTGATGTGCTTTTTCTGAGGAGCAAAATTCCCTGTCTAAAAGTAGATCTAGCATAATTAAGCAGAGTTGATTGCACCTTAGACATAGGGCGACATAATTTTGCTGGATTAGGGTGAAACCTAAAAAGGGAATCCATAGAACCAAGGCCAGAAACGGTGGTAAGCATAGGTAAGGACGAGGTAGGCCACAATGAGCCAAAGCCGGTGATTACAGAATATAAACCTCGCGTGCCATACCCCAATGCGACAAGGAAAGATCGCTTACACGAATAATTTGGTAAATTTCTTAAACTTCTAAAGAAAATGCATATTAACTTACCGTTTATTGAAGCCCTTTCGCAGATGTCAAATGCAGTCAATTTTTAAAGGAGCTTTTAGCAAATAAATAGAAATTAGATGAAGCATCGCATGTGGAGCTGAACGCGGTCTGCTCAGCCATTCTACAGAATAAGCTACCTAACAAACTAAAATATCTAGGGAGTTTTACAATTCCTTGTTTAATTGGTAGTTTAGATGTTAATAATGTGTTGGCTGATTTAGGGGCTAGTATCAATGTTATGCCTTACAAATTATTTAAGAAACTAGGTCTAAGGAAACCCAAACAAACTAGGATGAGCATTCAATTAGTAGATAAAACCATCAGATTTTCTAGGGGTATTATTGAGGATGTACTCGTTAAAATCGACAAATTTATATTCCCACTTAATTTCTTTGTTCTAGACATAGAGGAGGATAGCAACGTCCCCTTAATTTTAGGAAGGCCCTTTTTAGCAACCGCTAGAACAATTATGACGTTGGCACAGGTGAACTCACACTTCGTGTGGGAGACGAAACAATCACCCTTCAAGCCCGTAATTTGAATAACACATCAAAAATTGAAGGTTACTATACAAATCATTTGGCTAAAACTAACCATATAGTGCAACCTTCTTTGTAAAAAACAGGTTCGAAGAACATACATAAGCCAAGCAACAACAAAGAACCTATCCATGAAGAACAAAGGTTACAAATTGAGGAGCTAGACGAATGGCGAACACATAAACCAAGAGAACACGATAAACCAAAACCACGCCATGAAGAGCTTAATTCCTCCAAAAATCAACTTAAAGTTAGAGACAAAGTACTACTCAATGCAGCAGATCCTCGAATCGCCACTTCTGAACCAAATGAAGAAACCTCTCTTACGGTAATTAGTATTTTTCCATACGGTATGGTCGAGGTAAACCACTCCAAATTTGGCACGTTCAAGGTAAATGGTACTCGTCTTAAACCTTATGTTGAAAAAATTGATAGTAGGGATAAGGAGTGTAAACTCCTCGATTCTCCATGATCACGCACCAGAGAAGTAGAGTCGAGCTTAGACTATAAACAAGCGCTTCTTAGGAGGTACCTCGAGCACTAATGATGCTAACTTCTTTAAATTTTAGTCTTTAACATTTAATTAACTAACTGAGTCACTGAACATAGGATTTTCAGAACCACACGGCCAGGAACACGGGCGTGCCGTAGGCCGTGCACATACCACGGGATGAAACACGGCCGTGTGATATGGCCGTGTGAAAATAGGGAAAAAATTTCTTCCCTAACACGGGATGCGATAAGTTGCCACGGCTGTGCGACATAGCCGTGGGCAAAACTACCAAAATAACACGGGCGTGCGACACACCCGTGTTTTGAAACTGTAGGCAAACCTGTCAATTTAACACGGGCGTGTGCCTTCATACACGGGCGTGGAAGAAGCAAAAAAATATTGACACGGTCGTGCAACATGGCCGAGTACACCGATGCGCCCAATTTTGAAAACCACGAAATGCACGGGCTGAAACGAAGGCATACGGGCATGCCCCACGGCCGTGTGCCCCAATTTCTCTATAAACACCTATTATCTATCTTAGCTTTATCTTTATATGTTGAAATTACTTTTTATTTCATGTTTATACTATTTTATCTTGAGTTTTTTACAAATTTCAATTTCAGCTATTTCATTACAAGTAATTATGCTTCCTCATAGTTCCTGATTCTGTCACAATTATAAAAAGCTCCAAATCTCTTCATCGTAGAGGAACTAAAAACTCCACCGGGAAAGGTTCTCCACGACTGCCATGTCCTGTTCGACCACGACCATAGCTACCACCAGATATAATATTCTTTTGGAGCAGGACTTATGGACTAATAAACCTCTACCACCACCGGAGCATCCTCCTCCACTCTCACGCTGATTATTCTCCGAAACTCCAGTTCAAGGAATTCATTCATCATTAGTAAGTTTCACTTCTCTCATTATCTTATGATTATCAATCTATCTTTTTCAATATATCTACCTTTGTACATTGAGGGACATGTACATCTTAAGAGTGGGGGGTCTTTTATATCATCATTAGAAATCCCTAAATTATGCCTTATTCTCACATAAATCACTCATATCACTATTAGAATGAATTGTAATTAACTTATGATTTTTATTGATATGTCTTGAATTAAAACTTAGGCATTTATGCATTGATTATTTAAACTTTAAGATATTAAAGAATCAAGCATGATAAGTTGAATTTTGAATTTAAAATTTTATAGGTTGTTTCTCCCAAGTTTAGGTATTATCTTGAGTTGAAATTCACAGGTTTAAACTTCAAAAAGCCGTAATTTTTGTAAGATTTTGAGCCTTTAGAGCATCTACTATATCTTTCATGCTCACTTTTATTGTTGCTTTGAGTGCATCAGTATTGAATTGTTATTCTAGAACTTGCTTGACTATGCATGTCAAGACCACACCATTTGATTTGATATGTCAAAATGATAAAGGCACATAGGTTTAACTCACTCACTCCACAAAAGCCTACCTTCATAATTAACCCTTAGTAAACCCCTTTGAGCCTAACAAGCCATTAATTGATTTACCCTTAATATTAACCCATAAACCATTATTGTTGAAATCCCCTAATTTGATCTCTATTTTTTTCGAGATTTGATTTGAACTAATTGCTTAGCTATGCTTTGCTCTTCTATGTATTTGACTTGCTCTTAAAAAAAATTCATACTTACATATTAGTAGTAATTCGGTAATGTTGAGCCGTAGTATCTAAATTCCATCTTCTGAGAAGAAGCTCACTTGTACTCAATTGATGTTTAATTACTTTTTCTAGTTAGGTAATTTTTCAATTCAATCTCGATTCTAACCTTTTCTTTCAGCTTGTGACCACACCCCCTAACCAAAGCCACGTTACAACCCTTTAAAGTCTTTTTGATTGATGTTCATTTCAATATATAGTGGTGGAGATTTGATTTTCATGCAAGCCTATGGTAATGACTTTTCATTATTGACTATTGAGTGCTTCATGTATTATCCTTAAACACCTCGAGTGATTTGAGTGAATCTTTAGTGAGGATGTGAAACTCTGTGATATTTTGAGTCGAAGGTAATTATTTAGATGAGGGGAGACACCTATGCTTTCATGATAAAATACTCAACTTGGAATCTTCTGGAACTTTGATGTTCTTTCAATCAAATTCTCAATATATGATTACTTATAGATTATTTTGAGATATTATTAACAGGAATTACAAGTTAAGAAGAATTTATTTTGATTGTGAGTTGAGGGTTTTTCTTGAGGACAAGCAAATGCTTAAGTGTGGAGGTATTTGATAAACCATAATTTATACATATTTTTACCCCATGCGTAACGCATTTATGGATGGTTTCTCCTTAGATTTGGTGAATTCGATGCTCCTAATCTTTTAATTTCATGTTTTATACTTAGAAGAGCATAGGAGAGTAAAAAGAGCGAGAAACTGGCCGAAAACGGAGAAAAATGGACCCATATAGGAAAACAACATGTCCTGGACTTCCTCACACGGGCATGTCACACGGCCGTGTCAATTTGGTAGGATTGAAGCACGACTTACAAGGGTGGATCATATGCCCGTGCCCATTTAACAACCTTGACCATGGCCTTCAATAATCGCACACGGGCGTGTCACACGGGCGTGTCCCTACCAAACCCAAGTTTAGTCCAATTCGGAAAAGGCCAATTTTGAGGGCTCTTAGGCATTCCAAAGCCTATTTAAACACTTGAGGAGGCACTTAGGAAATGGGATGTAGAGTAGGAAGCAAGGAATTACTCAAGGAAAGCTGATTAATCCATCTCAAGAGCTAGATTCATCATCAAGACTGGAGATCTCCCTTCAAGTTCCTTCAGGAGTTTTTGGGTTTTCTTATGTTTTGTTATCTTTATGCTTTTGAGATGTTTTCTTTCATAAGTATGAACTAAACCCCTAAATACCTAAAGGGAATGAAATCTAAGACAGATCTTGTTATTATTATCTGAATTGTATGATAAACATTTGACTTGTTCTTAATTATGTGTTCTTAATTCTTATTTTGATATTCCAGGATATTGATTCAAGTTAAGCTCTTATTCAGAGGAGGAATAGACCATGTCTAAGAGTAAATTTGTCATAATTAAGCAGAGTTGATTGTGTGCCTAGAGATAGGGTGACAAGATTTTGTCGGACTAGGGTGAAACCTAATAAGGGAATCCATAGATCGAGTTAATGCAATTCTAGGGTGTTAATTAGAAAGAGATTTCAATTATTCAACCTAGGGTTAGACGTTATTAGTCTTGAGAGATACAATAATATAACTTAGGGATTTTTACGGATCAAGTCAAATGAATAAATCGTCTGATTCAGAGTCAAATAACAAGTGAAGTCTAGGTGGATTTGTCCTTAGGTATTGTCTCAATCAATCGAATTTTCCTAAAAGTATTTTCCCTAGTTTTTCTTTCTGTGCATTCTTAGTTAGTAATTAGTTTAGACAACCAAACCTCTTAAATTTTAGGCTAGATAATAAAAAGGAAGTAAATTCTAGTACTCGTAGTTCCTTTGGGTTCGAAAATCCTGTCTTGCTGAACTATAGGTACACTAATGTTAGTCTCAAGAACGTTTCATTTATAAATCTTTAAAACCTCTTACGAATATCACGCATCACCTAACATGATCTGAAGGGGCTCTAGTGGTTGTCGCTATATTTTGGCATTCCTTTGGCAAGAATCTTATTTGCAAACTAATTGATAGGCGTCTTCCTGTACGGTAGGCCAGTAGTATCCATGTCTAAAGATCTTTTATGCGAGCAGTCTACCTCCTAAGTAGTCACCGCAAATTCCTTCATGGATCTCTCTCATAATGTATTCAGCTTTAGTTGTTATCAGGCACCACAACAGTGGGTGTGAAAACCCTTTTCTATAAAGTAGGAACAATGGAAATGTGCAAGTGTACACAATCGCAACAAGTAAAAAAGTGACAAGTAAATGTTTAGTTATTTTACCCACGGGGACTGTGAAAAGAATTATTTATGAATGCAATTACAAACACTTTCGTGATGAAAAATATTTTGATTTGAGGAGGTGATTAAAACTAAGATTTTAACTAAGTAAAATACATAAAAATAAAATAAAAGTTTCAATGCACGATTTCAAAAGATGATTTTAATCAAGATGACATAATTGTGTTAGATTAATTACATTTCTTAACTTAGAATTATTAAACTTATGTTCATGTTGTTATGAATAGATTCACAGTAACTCGATAATTTGCTAACTTATGAACATACTCACCTACAAAAATCCATTTATCTCTTGACTATATCTCTATGTCAATTCAACCGATCAAACAAATTTTAATAAGCAAATGTGTTAATGCACATACATACTTATGAAATTAAAATAATCTCTTGTACATATCTCTATGTCAATTCAAAATATTAATTCAATCTCATAAGCACATAAAAGATTACATGAGGTAACAATGTATTTCTACCTTAAAACAGTTTAATCATGATAATCTTGCAAGTTATGCAAGGCTAATGTATTGTTAGATACCGTTGCTAATTTAACCTTCAGCTATCTTAGATGATTAAACATACACTGATTAAGTATCGTGTCAATTAATTACAATTTCAATCCGTTTAAATAATTAATTCATTAGTTACCTTACAATTGTAATGCAAGAATAACTTAGTCATGGTTTTACTTAGTCAAACATCTTACCAAGGCCTATAACAATGCAAAAACAATTTTAATAAATTAAGTGGACAAAATGCAATCAACCTAACACGAATTAAATTTAAATCATATTAATTAAATTAAACATATCAACATCACAAATAGTCATAAACATGTTCATCATAACAACAACAAAATTAAAAGGATAGGGAACAAGAATCAAATCTCTTGTTTCTCCGAGGCTTTACTAGTTTGCTCCGCTCCTCCTTCTCTGCTTCTTCTTGTTGAACTGAGGCTTCCATGAACACTTGAATGCTACTCCAAATGGTGGCTGAATGACTCTTTTTGAAGAGATGAAATCAAAAAAGGAATAGGGGAAGAAAATAAAGAACAATGGAAGGGAATGAAGAGAGAAAAGTGAGAGAGAAGTGAAGAAATGAATGGGTTTTGAGATGTGTTTGAAGTGAGCAGCCAATGGGATATTTATAGGTTGAGAATACTTATAAAAATAGAAAACAAAACAGCAACTATAGAGTTCCCCCATGGCCGGCCACACATGTGGCAAGTTTGAAGGTTTCAAACTTGCTATTTTAAGGTAGGGCAAATCTAGAAAGGCATAAATACTATAAGGGTTTGAATGCAAATTGAATGAGTCTTCAAGGGATATTTTTCAAGCCAAATAATCAGCCAAACAAGCTGATTGGGTTAGCGTGTGGGATGGTTTTGGGTTGCCCAGTGCTCAGTTGGATCGATTTTCTCAATTCAGCTCAATTGGGCATTTTTTTATAATTTAATAATAATTTATTTAACCCAAATTAAATTGGATTAAAATTAAATTAATAATATTATGAATTAATATTCATAATTTGGACCATCTTCGACTAAAAAATTAATTTTCCTAAAAAATTAATTTTCTTTAATACGTCAAAATCGATTATCGGTTTTGCACTTCTAGCAATGTCTGCCAAGCCGATTTTTACCCTTTGTGCGAATCTGTCGAAAATGATCAAATTTTATTATAAAATTAACTAAAATTAACCATGTTAATAATTTAAGTATAATTTAATTATTTATAATAATTATATATTTTTCGACCAGAATTTTACCGAAACTACATGAATTTGATTTTAAAATGGCATGAAAAAGTGTGTATATTTTTGTGTTTCCAACAACACACCCTCCAGAAGGGTGTACCTCGCAGCCTTGCATTGTAGCTTTGTGAGCTCTTTCCTATCTTGGCTTTCTTATTCACCTTGCAATGCGCAAATTATTGGCATCATCCATGTCTCCTCTTGGGTCATATAGAGTATGTAGGGCGCATCATAGCTCGGGGCTTCCCTGTGCTCGAGCAGGATTTTTCCTCTTTGTTCCATAATGATGGAGGATGCTAATTTTGACAAAGTATTAATGCACGTGTTGTCATTTCGTGGGAGTTGTTTAACCTCAACTTTGTCGAATCCTAGGAGCAGATAAGTTGCCATCACATTGTATTTTTTCAGCACTACTTCTTTTACATCGTATTCATCATTTATTTGCTTCACCACTAATTGGGAATCAGTGGGATGATCAAATCCCTAGCTCCTAATTGGCGTGCCAATTGTAATCTTGATATCAACGCTTCATATTCGATAACGTTATTCAATGTTTGAAACCCGAATGATAATCCATATTGCCATTCATTGCCATCAAAGTCAATCACGAGTGTGCCTACCCCTGATCCTATTTTGGATGTAAAGCCGTCAATATAGACTAGCCAAAATTTTGGATTGTCAGTTGTATGTGTACTTTCTAGGGGTATATTTACTATCAACGGTGTTCAACAAACGAAAAACAATTTTTAGTACAAAATATGAGACACATGATACTTCACCATAAAATTCAAGAGTTGCTAGCATGTTATGCCTCATCGTAAAATATATTTGATTAAATTGCTAACTTTCATCAATGTTCATACATCACATAATCTTCAAAAGGTATTTTACTATCTGATATTGTAATAGCCCAATTTCGGTTAAATCAGAACAGTGGTCTCAGGACCACAAATTCGATCTGAAAATAAAATTTATTTTTATTTTATTATATGATCCGTAATATATTAGAAATGTCATGTGAAAATTTTGATAAGAAAATACTAAATCGCATAAAATGCAAAAGTTGAATTCTAGTAGCTACAAGGATTAGGTAGCTATGGAAATCAAAACTTGAGGTGCTTATATGGTAATTAGACCATTAATAAAAAGTTAGTAGATTTTTTTGGATGATTCATCCATGGAAAATCATAAAAAGGCTAAGGACTAAATTGGAAATCAAAATTATTAAAGATGATAAATTAATTAAATAGAAATAAAAAATCATTTTTATCATTCCCCAAAATAATACATGGAAACCCTAGGAGAGAGAGAAGAAACTTTCATGGCTAAATTGGATAAGTTTCCTTGGCCCGTTTTTAGTAATTTTGATATTTTTGAAACCGAAATAGCTTAATCTATCTTTGGGGGATCAATTTGAGAAGTCATCAAAGTATGGAAAATGGGTCATGGATGTATATGCTGAAAATTAGAAATTTATGGTAGAAAATGAAAGGTTTTTGATAGATAAACAAGTTTTACAAAGTGATTTTTTATGAAAGCATGATTTAGGGACTAAAATGTAAAGTTATGAAATTGAAGAAATATGATGAATTTTTATGAATACATGTGCTGTAAATTTTGTAATGGGATTTTGATTAGGCTTGGAATAGGAAGTAAATTGCATAAATTTTATTTTCCGAGCCTAGGGACGAAATGGGAATTTATCGAAAAGTTAGGGGCAAAATGGTAATTTTTCCTAGGATGAAAATTAAGTCCACTTGAATTTACTCGTATAGATCCGGATAGACCAAATTCGGAGCTAGAACAAGGAAAGAGGAAAATGTCGGATTAGTAGATTTTATGTACCCGAACATTATCGAGGTAAGTTCGTGTAACTAAATTGTATATGTTTTTATGCTTAAATTAAATGTTGTGTTTGTAAATTTTATAAATGCTATAAATATGTTAAATGATCACATACTCGTTAAAGCCCGATAAATGAAAGTGCCTGATCAATTATAATGCCCAACAAATGATAAATGATAAAAATGTTAATTTTATGCTTGAGTTGAATGTGAACATTTGAATTGCATAAATGCATAAATATATGAGATTGACCACATGCTAGATAATGCTTGAAAGATGCTAAATTTCGTTTGAATGAATGGAAAATTCGATGGATATGTGATTTCCCGAAATGAATGAGGTCTTGTATTTGTTGCGGATAGGATTTAGCCCGGACGGGTAATCCTGATATGATTCCTCTCGAGCATATATTATGGTTTGGATTTAGCCCGTACGAGTAATCCAGATCAAACTCTTTAGAGCATATGTCATAAAAAAGATTTAACCCGGACTGGTAATCTTGTTGTATACATGTGTGGCTCGAGAGTGTACTCTCTGATGTAGTACCCTATGGGTACTATTGGACATAAATTGACTGATTCTAATTCGTACACCTCAAATGTACAATATGCGTATCCTTCGATATTTTAGATAAATTCAACAGGTAAAAGTTCTTGACATGAGAAGATATGACTAAGAAATGAGTTTTACACATATCGGCCTGAAATACATGAAAATGACGATAAGTGATAATTGATATATGGAAATATGAAATGATGATATTGTACATAGAATTTACTTGATGAGTATGTACATCCTTGATTCTAGACTTGTACACCGTCAGTGTCCTAATCGTGACCTTGATATTCCGAGTAATATGGGTAAAGTTCTGATATGAAATGATCTGAACTCAAGATGAACTATTATGAAATTATACTTGTAATATAAAGACACTGATTTATAAATGTTAAATGAAAACATGTTGTGGAAGGCATATGTGCATGGAAACTTGATTGTTGTTGAGCCCATGTATGTTTGTGATGTTATGATGGATTATATGACTAACAAGGGCAATGAGGAAATGTGTAGGGCTTGAAGGCAAATTGATTGAATATGCCTTACATAGTTACCTCAAAATAGAATGAATGGTAAGTTAAGTACCATGTTATATGAACTTACTGAGCATTTTATGCTCACTTAGTTTTATTTCCCTGTTTTATAGTAAATCAGAAGCTCGTTGGATTGGAAGCTTGGCGGAGATCACTCACACTATCCATTGGCCCATGTCGGTATAATATGGTAAATCAATTATAGTTGTAATGGCATGTATAGGATATGTTGGCCATGTTGGCATGTAAATGTAAATGCAAATAATGCTTGTAATCTAGCCATTGGAATGGCTAGTAATGGTTTGTTTGGATATATTTTTAATGTCATACTATGGTAGCTACATATATGTTAAGTAGATGATCAATTATGTCTATCATATGGACTAACTAAGACAATGTTATGAACATGTATGCATGTAATGGTATGCTATGTTGAATGATAGAATTTGTTTAATTTGAATGCTTGGAATGGTTGGTATTGGATGTGTGTTTCAAGTGCAGGTCATGGATGTGATTTTGGGTGAGAAATGAAACTAGAAATGGCTTTATTTTGTCCACACGGGCAAACACACGAGGGTGTGTCTACACCGTGTGTGACACACGGTCGGGTTCATGGGCATGTAGTTAGGCCATGAATTTTGAGAAATAGAATGCTCAGAATTTAGCACACAGGAAGAGACACGGGCATGTGTCTCAGCTATGTGTGCTACACAGCCTAAAACACAGGTGTCTTGGCCGTGTGAAACCTGCACCTAATTTTGAAAAGAATTAATTAACCACACGACCTAGCACACGGGCATGTGGCATGGCTGTGTGCACAAGTCAGCGAGTTACACGGGGTCAAATATGGCCTGCAGCACGAGCGTGTCCCTTAGACCACATGGGCGTGTGAACCCTGCACCTTGGAAAATTTTTCAATTAAGTCCCAGCTAGGTTCTAATGCTCGTATTGGCCTCAAGGGTCTAATTAAAGGATGTTTTGAATGATCTCGATTAATGAATAGTAAATTACATAATTTATTTGTAAAATGCTCTAAAAGTTTTGATAATACTCTGAAACCCCATTTCGATGACAGATATGGGTTAGGGTGTTACAGATATATCATGTTATAACTCATATTACCTATTGCATTATTGATCTTCTCAAACGAGCACTCCTCTATGAAGTCTGCTAGTACCTATCTTTTTATTGCTATCCGTAGGGCAAAGTCTACCCCGAATTTAGTGAGCTCAATACTCCACTTTGTTACTCTTCTCAAGGTATCTGTTTTGGATAGCACCTCTTTCATAGGGTAATTAGTAACTATGACACTGGATGGGCTTGGAAGTACGGTCGTAATTTATGAGCTGCAATAATCAAGGCATAGATACATTTTTCATTTTTTGTATACCTTAGATTGTTGTTTTGGAATACCTTGCTGACATATTATATGGGGAATTGACGGGCGCCTTCTGATTTAACTAGTATTGTTGCGACCGTCTCTTCCTATGTGGCCAAGTAAAGGTAGAGTGTCTCTCATGTCTAAGGTGTTTTCAATAATGAAGGGGGAGCTACTGTTTCAATTTCTCAAAGGTTGTTTGGAATTCTTTAGTTTATGAGAAGGAGGTTCTTTGTAATATCCTGAATTAGGGCCTAGTCGGAACAGGTTTTGAGACCACAAATCTGAGATAAAATAATGTTTTTATGATTATTATGAGGTCCATGGTATGAATGCATGCTTGTGTAAAAGTTTCATGAAGAAATTCTATGCATAAAATGTCTAATTGAACTTTAGGGACCAAATTGAATAAGATGCAAAACTTGTGTTCTAGAAGCTTTTAGCATGAAATTGCTTTGGATTATAAATTAGAAGGTCTTAATTAGCAATTTGACCAATTTTTAAAAGTTTGGACAAAAATTGACATGTATAGGAAAAATTTGGAAGAAAGGCCCCAAGGGCATTTTGGTCATTTAGTAAATAAAAAATAAAAGGGAAAATAAGTCAAAATTTGTGTCCTTCTTCCTTCCCCATTTCTGAAAATTTCAAGGAGCCATAGCTAGGGTTTTGTTCATCATTTCAAGTTCAATAGTAAGTGCTCCCTAGCCCGTTTTTAATGTTCTTTACATTTTTGAAGTTCTCGTAGCTTGATTTACCTATTTCCACCCTTATTTTGAAGTCGATTTTATGTATGAAAATTTATCCATGTGTGACATATATGTATTTTGATGATTTATGGAGGAATATGAGAGTTTAGTGTGTGATAAACATCTTTCACAATATGATTTTTCATGAAAACCACTAAAAAGGACTAAATTGAAAAAGGTGTAAAATAAGTGATAAAAATCTAATTTTGATGAAAATATAGGCTGTTATGAGAACAAGGAAAATTTGGCTAGGCTTGGGTAACAAAGAAAATGCATTCATTTCATTTTACGAGCCTAGGGACTAAATTATAAATAAGTGAAAAGTTAGGGGTAAAAGAGTAATTTTGCTAAAGTATGAATTATGAATCGATTTGAACAATGTGATTATTAAAAAAAGTTAAATTTGGCATTATAGATTAAGAAAAACGTGATTTGAGTTTTGACCGAGGGAAGAATAAAGTTTTCGACGAATAGGCTCGTTTATCATCATTTTGTACCGAGGTAAGTACTTGTGTAAATAATGTGACAATATAGTATGTTTTGATGTGTTGATATTATGTTGAAAGTGTTTTATTATTATTGTGTATGTTATGCCTAATGATGGTGTTGTAAGTACGAATGATATTATAGTTGTTATCCACAACATCACGAGCAAGTGTAATGGAGACGTTATGTACACATGAGAAAGAATCTCGTTTGAACCTTAGGAATAGTTTAGGATACAAGTGACATGTCACTAAGAAATCCGAACTCATTGATTTGGTCTAGGTTCGTGATATATATGTGGCATCTGAACTAATTGAGTTGGTCTGACTTCATGATGGATGTGATACATGTAATTAGGTTCCAGGAGTTGGTTTTGTGCGTGTTCTACCAGTGGCTAGGTAGTCCTAAGTGCGTCGGATACCTGACAGCTTGTGTGAGCAACCAGTGTAGTTTCACCTTGACAGATAGCTTATCTAAGCAAGCCCTTGAGTAGCTCTATTGCGAGTGTTACATGTTATGAGGCAGCTATGGATACGTATGTATATATGGAACTTATGTGCACGTTTTTTGTGTATCGAATAGTATTTCTTCAACGAGTAATGCAATGGATGAGGTGATGAAAGTCCCAATCAGGACATGTTAAAGAAGGTATGATCATATGATATACTACGGGTAAGTACAGGTATGTACGATAAACTCATGAGCAATGCCTTGATAAAGGATGAATTGTGATGAGAAAGTATATATATATATGAACACTTGATAAATAAGTCAAAATACTTGAATGATGAATAATCTTTATGGTTATGTTACTATGTCTTTGCATGATAATTGCTTACTATCATTGTATATTATTTGCATGTGGACGTACTAAGCTCTAATGCTTACCCCCTTTCCTTTCCATCCTTTGTAGTTCTACCAAGCTAGCTCGGGGATCGGAAGCTGTCGGAGTATTCGATCATACTATCAAAAGAATATTGGGTATAGTGAATTTGATAACTTGAGTATGGAATGTATAGTGGACTTGGTTATTTTGTGATATGTGTCATTTATTTTGTGATATATGTCATGCAAATTTGGCCAAGTTGTAAAGGCCTCTAATATTGATGATTAATTTTGTAATGGCCGTGTGACATGGCTTATATTTGATTTTTGGGTTGTAATCTAATTACCCATGCATGCATGTGCTAATGCCTTGATGATGTGATATGTTATTGCTTGGTGAATGTAAGATGAAGTATGGATTAGATGCTAGAAGATAAGAAATGACTTAATGGCTGAAGATGATCATGATCATGAATATGTACTATGGAATTTGGATAACAAATTTGGTTATGCATGAAATTGGTGTGGAATGCCTCTAAATGGTGTGACTAATTGCATGTGCTTTAGGATGACATTTTGAAGGCATGAAAATGCCATCGTATTGGATATTGAGTGTTTAAATATGCCATGTTGCATGCCATGAAACATGTTTGAGTATGTGGATGAGTGAGGGTGGCAATTGGCTTAGAAAATAGCCTCTAAATTGTCCATACGGGTAGACACACTGGCATGTGTCTAGGCCGTGTGTGACACACGATCTGCCCCCATGGGCGTGATGCATAGTCATGTGTCCCCTGCACCCTAGTTTTACAAGTCACTATGCCCAGTAGTAAATACACGGGCTAAGACACGGGCGTGTGTCTTGGCCGTGTGAGAGACACGGCCTACCCATATATGCGTGTGCTCTGGCCATGTGAAGTCTGCACAATCTTATAAAAAATTCATTTATTTTTAATGTACCACACGGCCTGGACACATGGGCGTGTGATACGATCGTGTGACCTTATTTTGATGATGACATCATAGTCGGAAAGTTGCACGGGTTGAGACACGGGCGTGTCGTAAGCCACACGAGCGTGTGACTCTCCAAACCAAGAAAATTGTTAAGTTGCCCAAAGTTTTCTGAAAGTTCTCAGTTTAGTCCTGAACCACCCTCGATATATGTTTTGGGCCTCGTAGGCCCATGTAAGGGACGAATTGTGTATGTATGAACGAAATTGATTTGAAGAAAAATTTTATAGTCTGATTTTGCATGAATGTTTGAGTACAAGTCCGGTAATACCTTGTTCCCTGTCCAGGCGTCGAACACAGGTAAGGGGTATTGCATTTAGTGGTATCAGAGCTACGGTTTAGTCAATTTCCAGACTACGTAGCATGTGTTTGATTCTAGCTATACATGCCATACATATATTATCATAGTGTGACGACTCTTGACAATTTTAAAATGTGTTTTCATATAGCAAATAGATCCCAACAGAGTAGTGGCAGATGATGTAGAAAGTAATGCACCTGCTCCCACTGAAGGAGCAATGCCATCCGATAGTAGACGTGAGACTGTTAGTAAAGGAGGAGGCAAAGAAGCCTTTCTCCATATGATGAATGCTTGGTACACAAAGTTCGTTCGAACGAACCTGAATGCTCAACCTCCCCCACCTCCTCCAAATCCTCAACCCGCACCCATGATGCCTCAACGTATAGATTTTATGAGATTCTGTAGAACACCAGTTGATAAAATTCAAAAGAAAGGTGTTGAGGAATTTAGGGCAAATGGCAATGACGATCCTGAGAAAGCAGAGTTCTGGTTAGAGAATTCGATACGGGTATTTGATGAATTATCCTGTACACCCAAGGAATACCTCCAGAGAGAGTTACTTGGGAATTCTTTCAAGAGGAATTCTGAAAGAAATATATTAGTGAACGGTTCATCGACCAAAAGCGTAAGGAATTTCGGGATTTGAAACAAGGTCGTATGACAGTTAATGAATATGAGAGAGAATTCGTCAGACTCAGCAAGTATGCTCGAGAGTGTGCATCCTCCGAGGCTAAAATGTGTAGGAGATTTGAAGATGGAATTAATGAGGATATCAAGAAATTAGTAGCTATTCTTGAGTTAAAGGAATTTGTAATACTCGTCGAACGGGCTTGTAAAGCCGAAGAGCTGATTAAAGAAAATAGGAAAGTCGAGTCTGAGGCTAGAGACACAAGAAAGAGACACATGAGTAACTCATTTCCATCTCAGTCTAAGAAACCTGGATAAATGTACTCTCATTCACATGTGTCAGCTGTACATTCATATGGGAGCCGTAGGAAGTAGAATTCATATTTTAAATCTCGGGCTACATCTGTGGCAAGCGTGGGTAACACTAAACCTTCCAAACCCAAGTGTCAGCAATGTGGTAGATGTCATTTTGGCACCTGTAGGGTGAGTGATGGATCTTGTTTCAGGTGTAGTTCTCAAAGCCACTATATTAAAACTGTCCCGAGATGGTAGAAAAAGATAGATTTTAGAATCCAAGACCAAGTGGCACAGCTTCTTGGGAAAATCCCTCGAGGAATGCTGGGAATGGGTCTGGTAGCAAAAATGTGACAAGACATATAGTGAGGTCCAAAGCTAGAACTCCAGCCAGAGCCAATGCCATATGCGCACGTAAAGATGCAACTTCTCCTGATATGATCACTGGTATTTTCTCTCTCTATAATACTAATGTTATTGCTTTGATAGACCCTGGCTCTACTCATTCGTATGTGTGTATGAAATTGGTATCTAGTATGAATATACCTGTTGAGTCTACTGAATTTATGATTAAGGTGTCAAATATGTTAGAAAAGCATGTGATAGTTGATAAATTATGTAAGAAATGCCTTTCGATGATTAGAGGTCATTATTTTTCGGCCGCGTTGATGTTGTTACCGTTTGATAAATTTGATGTCATACAGGGGATGGATTGGTTGACACTACATTATGCTATAGTGAATTGTAGACAGAAAGTTATTGAATTGAAATGTGAAAATGGTGAGATTCTTTGGGTTGAATCAGATGATGTAGATAAGTCACCAATTGTAATTTCTTCGATGTCTGCTCAGAAATGTAGAGAAAAGCGTATGAAGCTTATTTGGCATACATATTGAATACAAAGAAATTCGAATTGAAAATTGAATCAGTGCCAGTTGTATGTGAGTATGCAGATGTATTTTCGGAGGAACTGTCAGGTTTGCCTCCAATTAGAGAAGTTGAATTTGGTATTGAGTTAATGCCAAAGACGGCACCTATTTCTATTGCTCCGTACAGGATGGCCCCGACTAAGCTGAAAGAATTGAAGTCACAGTTGCAAGATTTGACTGACAAAGGTTTTGCGAGGACAAGTTTTTCGTCATGGGGTGCTCCTGTGTTATTGGTGAAAAAGAATGATGGTTCCATGAGATCATGCATCAACTACCGACAACTCAATAAGGTGACAATTAAAAATAAGTATCATCTCCCAAGGATTGATGACCTATTCGCAGTTAAAAGGAGAGACATGGTTCTCTAAGATAGATTTGAGATCCAGCTACTATCAATTACGAGTTAAAGAGTCGGATGTGCCTAAGACTGCCTTTAGAAGGAGGTATGACCACTACAAATTCCTAGTTATGCCATTTGGATTAACAAATGCTCCTGCGGTGTTTATAGACTTAATGAACCGAATCTTTCAGCCATATTTGGACAAGTTTGTTGTGGTATTCATCGATGATATCCTGATTTATTCTAGAGATGAGGCAATGTAACACCCCTTGCCCGTATCTGACGCCAGGACAGGGTTCGATCACTTAAACTCAATCAATCACATAAAATCTGAGCCGTAAAATTTTAATCAATTTAAAACTTCTCATTTCACATACATTTTGTCCCCCAAACGGGCTCATGAAGCCCAAAACATGCATTAGAGGCGGTTCGGGACTGAACCAAGAACTTAAGAAAAACTTGAAAAATTTCATGCTTTAAGGCTCCACATGCCTGTATGGGTATAGACCGTATAGTCACACACGTCCGTGTGGCTTGGGACACGCCCGTGCCCTTAGCTCGTGTGCAACACTGACTTTAAAACACGGCCATGGCACACACCCATGGGGGCAGACCGTGTGTCACACACGATCTAGACACACGCCCGTGTTTCTACCCGTGTAGACAATTACAAGGCTATTTTCCAAGCCATTTGTCACCCTCACAACATATGTACACATACTTATCTAATAATATACAACATGGCATAAATGAGCTCTTAAACATCTACAAACATGTTATGCTCATGTCAATTTTTTATGCAAATAATATCATAGAATTTACTCACATCAGTACCACATACTTGTCATAAGTATCATTACGTCACAAACCTGTTATGCTCATGTCAATTAACTATTTACCAATCACTTAATCTTGCATCAGTTACTAACTCATCAATAAATCCCAATTCAATCTCTAGGCATACAGGTTGTAAGCCACATCACAAGAGATAATAACAACATGCATAAGAATAATCATATAGGCCCATAACGTTATTGCTGACATAGGCCAATTTACATGACTACATACTACCTTAATAACAAGCCAATGCATTTGGCTAAATCATAATATCACATACTCAACATTAAAACCCTATACATGCCATGGACTCAAAACACTAGGATTTACTTACGCAGATAACATTAACTCGACAGTGTGATAATATCTCTGACGGCCTCCAACCCGAGCTAACCTGGAAACCCTAGGGAACATGGGAAAGAAAGGGGGGTAAGCTTTACGCTTAGTAAGTTCATATGAAAACAATAAGCAACTCATTAACATGTTTTATCAATGTTTACAACATATTCTCAAGTTCACAACAAGATGTCTTCCTAAGTAATAGTCACTAAATTATTTATATCTAGAGTTAAGAAAATAAAAATTAAGTTCCGTTAATTTTCCTTGAAACTAGACTCATGTAACTTTCTACCATAAAATTTTCAGAATTTTTTGTTTAGCCAATTAGTACAGTTTATTTCTCAAAGTTACCCCTGATTCACTGTCTGACAGTTCCGACCCTTCTGCACTAAAGTTAAATTATCTCATAACACAGGGCTCAAATAATGTTATCATCTATTTCTATTGAAACTAGACTCATCGAGGATTCTAAGAATATAAATCATAACTCATAAACATTTTTTTACAATTTATAATGATTTTCTCAAATCAGAATAGAGGATCTCGAAGTTATTCTGACTCTGTCCCACGCAACTTCAAATATCATTATAGGAAATTATTTTGCTTACACGGCTTCGTTTATAAGAAACTAGACTCAATAAGCTTTATTCTCATATTTTTATTCAGCTTCTAACTCATTTTCTACTATTTTTAGTGTATTTTCACAATTACAGTACTGCAGTAACTCAAATATGTCAAGGCTAAGTTACTCATTCATGATCATTGTTCACAAAATTAATACAACATCATTTCATCCATCATGGTAAGAACACATATTTATGCATCATAAATCATTCACATACCAATGCATTCTCATAGGCTCAGTGTACATACCTGCACAACTCATAACATAACTCAAGTGCATACTCACCAATGACTTACCTCGTTGGGACCATCATCAACTCTTTCCTCGGATTACTCGTTGAACACTCGGAATACTAATTGGATGCTCGGAAAAACCTTTGCACATAAGTTCCTCAATTGTAGCTAAAGCTACCTCATATTTCATGACATTAAAATGCTCACTGTTGAGCTAGTCATCTAGACTCATAATTCCTAGTGACATGTCACTCGTATCCTATTCTATTCCTAAGGTTCAAGCGGGATTTTTCCTTGCCTATTAAGGCTTTGTCTATTTCTATTAATCACATACACTTAGTATTTATACAATTCATGTAATGATAACATTTAAATACATGTATAGCATAGTATTGTTTACATACGAACTTACCTCGATACCACAAAGGTGAAAAAGACATAATCGTCCATAAATCATTTTTTTCCCGTTCTAGGCCCAAATCGCATTTTTCAACATCTAAAACATCACATTTAGCTAATTAAAACAATGTACTAATCAAATTAGTCCATTGACACACTTTGGCAAATTTTACAATTTTGCCCCTCTATTTTGCCAAAATTACCAAATTTCCCCTAGGCTCGAAACAAGATTTTTATTCAACTTCTTTACTTTTTAAGCCTAGATAAACCATTTTCATAACTATGACAACTCACAAAAATCATTATTACACCCACTAACACCTTATCTTACAACTTAGCAAACTAGCCCTTTTTAAGGTGTTTTTTAATGCAATTTCTTTCACAAAAGTTGTTTATTAGACAACTAGGACTCATAATCTTCCATAAAAACACAGAAAACAACACATTTATTCTCATGGAAAAACCCTAGACTCTTCATCATTTTGCAAACTAGACCCCTTATTTGAAAGCTTAGGCTTTAGGGATTCCAAAAATGTAAAAATCATCAAGAAACAACCAAAGATCACTTACTTGTTAGGGCTTAAAGTGGCTGAAATTTTAAAGCTCAAAAACCCCCATTCTTTGCTGCCATTTTCAGCGGAGAGAAGATGAAGAATGAAAGAGAAAATGACAACTTTTTATTACCCAAAAAGTCACTTTAAATCCCATAAAATATGGCTTTTTGACCTATCTTTTCCTTGGCCAGCCACCTTAATAAAACGGGTCTAATTTCCATTTAAAAGCCCCCCAATTTTAGTTATCTAGCTATTAAACACCTTTAGGCCTCAAAACACAACTTTTACCTTTTACGCGATTTAGTCCATTTTTGAAATTGGACTAGAAACCACTAAAATTAACTTACCAAAATTTACATGCACTTATAAAATTATATTATAACATATAAAATAACATCAAAATAATTTTCTCCGGCCTTGGAATAGTGGTTCCGAAACCACTATTCCGACTAGGCCCGAAATCACTGTTTTGCAGACTTTAAGAGATAAACAGTTGTATGCTAAGTTCAGTAAAAGTGAGTTTTGGCTTCGAGAGGTCAGATTCTTAGGCCACATTGTTTCAGGTGATGGTATCTGAGTTGATCCTAGTAAGATTTCTGCTATTGTTGAATGTAAGCCGCCACAGAATGTAACTGAAGTTAGGAGCTCTTTGGGTTTAGCCAGTTACTATAGACGTTTTTTGAAAGGATTCTCTATGATAGCCACTCCTATGACGAGATTACTTCAAAAGGATGTCAAGTTTGAATGGTCGAAAAAATGTCAATAGAACTTTGAGAAATTTAAAATGTTATTAACCGAGGCACCAGCGTTAGCACAATCGGAATCAGGGAAAGAATTTGTAATTTACAATGATGCATCCCTAGGTGGACTAGGTTGCGTACTTATACAAGAAGGCAAGGTAGTAGCTTATTGTAACAACCCAAAATAGGGCTTAAACAGAACAGTGGTTGCGAAACCGGGAATCCGAGATAAAAAATTTTATTTCGATTAATTTTTATAATTTACCGAGTGATTAGATGTATGTGTTAGAGTATCGATGCAAAATTTTATAGATAGCATGCTTAATTTACCTACTAGAGCTTAATTGGAAAAGTTGATAAATATGAGTTTTAGATGCTAAAGGATTAAACTGAAGAGTATAATTGATGTAGAGGCCCTTAAATGGTAATTAGATCATTAGGTTTTCATGGACAAAAATGGACAAACATAGATAAAAATAACTAAAGTTTTAATGAAGGGTATTTTAGTCATTTGGTAATTAAAAGATTAAAAAAGGGAAAAAGATGGCAAAATATGCCCATCTTCTTCATAGGCCGAAATTTCAAGGGTTCTTCATAGCTAGGGTTTTTTCAAGCTTCCAAGCTTCAAGTAAGTGATTCCAAGCCCCGTTTTTAATGTTCTTTACATTTTTGAAATCCCGGTAACTTGATTTAGCTTATTCTAGCAATAATTTAACCTAGGGTTCCTATTTGGAAAAGTACCCATAGGTGAAATGTGTTTATTTTGATGTTTTATGGTAGAATATGAAGCTTGAAATTATGTTAAACGACTTGAGCTAAGCGATTTTAAGCGAAAACGAGTAAAATGACATAATCGGTAAAAATACCTAATGGTCATAAGTACATGTTAGAGTGGGAATTTGATGTTGCCGTAGGTAAATAAATGATCAACATGTCATAAAACATAAGAATTACGGATAAAGTTTCATTTCCAAGACTTGGGGCAAAAGTATAAATATGCAAAAGTTTAGGGGCAAAATTATAATTTTGTTAAAGTTAGAGTTAAGGACTGTTTTGATAAATGTGAATATTAAATAATTTAAATTTTTTATTATAAATCAAGAAGAACGAAATTCAGGGTTAGACCAAGGAAAGAAAAAGGTTGAGGACTAAATCAAAATATTTGATCGTATTTTGTATCGAGGTAAGTTTGCGGTAAATAAATCAATGTTTTATTATTTATAATTAATTATTTTATTTTTCAACATCTATAAATTTATTTTGTAAATTTATTTCTTGATGATTCAAGTAAGAATTGACGGAGAAATTATACTTAAAAGTCCTAGTTGAACCTCAGGAATGTGTAGGATACCAATGTCATGACATTAGGGTTTAAGGATACCAAGTGAGACCATGCCAAGGCATGGCATTGGTAAGTTTTACAAGGCAAGGAAATCATGTAAGACCATGTCAAGACATGGCATTGATAAACTACTATAAGGCAAAGATCCCATGTAAGACCATGCCAAGGCATGGCAATGGTGAGTTCATAAGGCAAGGATACCACGTAAGACCATATCAAGACATGGCAATGGTAAGTATAAAAAGGAAAGGTACTCGTGTATCCTTATTATTCCAAGTGGTTCAACGGAAAATTTAAAGAGTGTACCAAAGGAAAGGTAAGATAAGTCCATGTTCGAAAGGTTCAGGTTATCTTGATAATTCATTTAGAATGTTGTTATTTATTTACACGCAAACTTACTAAGATTTATGCTTACTACCTTTCTTTTCTCTCTTTTTTATAGTATCTCAAAGCCAACTCGAAAAATTGTAAGGGCATCGAAGATCGCTTCACACTATCAACGAGCTATCTCAGTATTTTGTGACTAGAAATACTTTAAGTTATGGCATGTATAGGGACTTGGCTATTGTGTGTGTATGTCCTTATGATATGATTAAAGAATGGCATGTGAATACTTGGTAATGATTAGCTTATGATATAGTTAAATAAGAACATGTTTTGGTATTATGTATGCCTAAATGAGGTTTGATGCAAAGAAATTATGGAGTAAGAGTTGGCCATGGAACAGTAGGAAATAGCAGCAATGGCGTGGATTTGAAAAATCACTAAAAATTTTAGGAATGGAATTAAATGGTGAATGAGATATATAATTAAATCTTATTTAGTCTATTTTCATAGGAAAGAAACATAGCAAGCAAAGGAAGTCTATATTCTAAGATATTTAAATTTTTGTAAGACTAGTTTAGAGTGACTTTGTGATCCCCTATTCCAACTTTGGAAAATCACTAGAAATTATAAAAACATAATTATAAGTCATAGTTTACATTTCTAGATTTATTAGTAAGTTTATTTTCATTAGAAAGAAATAGAAACATTATCTAAATTCTGTATAATGAGATAATCTATTTTTAGTGAAGAGAGGTCAGGTCCGCTGAACTGTAAAATAGGGGAACATTTAATGAATAAACTGTACTAATTGGCCAAGCCAAAAATTTTAGAAAAACTATGGTAAGAAGATATATGAGTCTAGTTTTAGGGAAAATTTACAGATTTAAATTTAAAGTTTTGTAACTTGATTTATAATTAATTTAGTGACTATTATGCAGATGGACAGTTTTATTATGAATCTGAAATAAATTGTTTTGATTTGTGTAAGTAATTGGAAAATTTTTAATATTCCCGGTTTGGTCCTGAACCGCTCCAATTACATGTTTTAGGGTCTAGAGGGCCCTTTTTAGGTTTTTATTGGATGAATGCGAGTGAATTAAATTTTAAAAGTAAAAAAATAAAAAAAATTTATGCCCCGAATAAGTAAGATAAGTCTGGTAACGCCTCGTGCTCGACTCCGGCGACTATTTTGAGTAAGGGTTGTTACATTTATTTGTATCAGAGTAAGATTTTAGTCGGTTCTCGGAATATTCAGTATGAGTAAGAATCTAGCTATACATGTCATACTTATATTTTGATAGTGTGACGACTCCTGACAATTTTAAAATGTTTTTCTTTTATAGTTATGGATCCCGAACGAGTTGGTGCAGATGATGTAGAAAGTAACACAGTCGCTCCCACAGAAGGGACGGTGCCACCATATAGTAGTGAAGGGCCCGTTAGTTAGTCAGAGAGGAGGGGCTCGAGAAGCCTTCTTCCAAGCTATGAATGAATGGTTTGCTGAGTTCATTTGTACGAATCCAGACGTTAGACCTCCACCCCCTCATGAGCCTCAGACTACCCATGTAGCTTTGCCAGTCACAGATATAGTCAGAAGAAAGAATCCACCAGTTGATAAAATTAGAAAACAAGGGGCAGAAGAGTTTCGGGCTACTAAAGATAACGATGCAGAGAAAGCTGAATTTTGGCTTGAGAATACTATCAGGGTCTTTGATGAGTTATCCTACACACCTGAGGAGTGCATGAAGTGTGTTGTATCACTTTTATGAGACTCAGCCTACCATTGGTAGAAGACACTTGTGTCAATAGTACCAAAAAAGAGGATTCCTTGGGATTTCTTTCAGGAGGAGTTTCGTAAGAAATACATTAGTCAGAAGTTCATCGACCAGAAAAGAAAAGAATTCCTTGAATGAAAGCAGGGTAAGATGACAGTGACTGAATATGAACGTGAATTTGTGAGATTCAGTAATTATGCTCGAGGGTGTGTGTTTACTGAAACTATTATGTGCAAGAGATTTGAGGATTGGCTCAATGATGATGTTCGACTGTCAGTCGGTGTTTTAGAAATAAAAGAGTTTGTTATTTTAGTTGAAAGAGCTTGTAAGGCAGAGGAGTTGTTGAAAGGAAAGGGTAAAGCTGAAATTGAGATACAAGACACAAAGAAAAGATAGATGAGGAAGTCGTTTCAGTTTACATCCAAGAGGCCTAGAGAGTTCTCTACGAGATCTAATTTTTCAACAGGGTATTCTAGCCGAAACAGAGGTAGAAGATTTATGGGTCAGAAAGATCAGACAACTTCAATTGCGAGTGTTGGCAGTATTCAACCTGATAGACCCTAGTGTCCTCAATATGGTCAACGTCATCCAGGTCAATGTCGAGCAACTGAGACTAGTTGTTTCCGATGTGGTGCATCAGATCATTTCATTCGGGAGTGTCCTGAGATGGTTAAAAAAGAAGTAATACCGAGTGTAAGATGAGGCAATGCCCCCATTAGAGGTAGACCTCAGAGAAGTTTGGGAATAGGAGCAAGTAGAGGTGCATCTAGTGATTCAGCAGTGAGACCAGATGTTAGAGCACCTGCAAGGACCTATGCTATCCGTGCTCGTGAAGAGGCATCCTCCCTCGATGTAATTACGGGTACATTTTCTCTTCATGATGTTAATGTTATTGCTTTGATTGATCCGGGTTCGACCCATTCCTATGTTTACATGAAATTGATGTCTAGTATGAACATGTCCATAGAGTCTACGGGATTTGTGATTAAAGTATCGAATCCATTGGGTCAGTATGTATTAGTAGACAAAGTATGTAAAAATTGCCCTCTGATGATTAGAGGTTACTATTTTTCGGTCGTTCTCATGCTATTGCCATTTGATGAGTTTGATGTGATTCTTGGTATGGATTGGTTGACTGCGCATGATGTAATAGTGAATTGTGGAAAGAAATTCATTGAGTTGAAATACAAAAATGGTGAAATTCTTCGGGTTAATTCAGATGAGTCAAATAGTTCAATTGCCATGATTTCTGTTATGTCTGCTCAGAAATGTTTGAGAAAAGGATATGAAGCTTATCTTTCTTTTGTGTTGAATACTAAAGATCCAGAGTTGAAAATTGAATCGGTGCCTGTGGTATGTGAGTTTCCTGATGTGTTTCCAGAAGAAATACCAGGTTTGCCTCCTATCAGAGAAGTTGAGTTTGGTATTGAATTGGTTCCGGGTACAACACCTATTTCTATTGCTCCTTATAGAATGGCTCCAATGCAATTGATAGAATTGAAAGTTCAGTTGCAGGAACTAACAGAGAAAGGCTTTGCAAGACCTAGTTGTTCACCATGGGGTGCACCAGTGCTCTTTGTGAAAAAGAAAGATGGTTCGATGAGATTGTGTATAGATTATCAGCAGATTAACAAGATGACTATTAAGAATAAGTATCCGCTACCTAGAATTGACAATTTTTTTAATCAATTGAAAGGAGCTACTGTGTTCTCCAAGATAGATTTGAGATCCAGATATTATCAGTCGTGAGTTAAAGAGTCAAATGTTCAGAAGACCGCTTTCTAGACTAGGTATGGCCATTATGAGTTCTTTGTGATGTCATTTGGCTTGACTAATGCTCTTGCCATTTTCATGTACTTAATGAATCAAATTTTCAAACCTTACTTGGATAAATTTGTAGTTGTGTTCATTGATGATATCTTGATTTATTCTCATGATAAGACTGATCATTCAGAGCATTTGAGAACAGTTTTACAGACTTTGAGAGATAATCAGCTTTATGCCAAGTTTAGAAAAAGTGAGTTCTGGTTACGGGAAGTTGGTTTTCTTAGACATATAGTCTTAGGTGAAGGAATTAGAGTTGATCCGAGCATGATTTCAACCATTGTTGATTGGAAGCCTCCCAGGAATGTATAAGAGGTCAGAAGTTTTCTTGGTCTCACTGGTTATTATAGACAATTTGTAGAGGGATTTTACATGATAGCTACTCCATTGACAAGATTGCTACAGAAAGATGTCAGGTTTGAATGGACTGAAAAGTGTCAGTAGAGTTTTGACAAGTTAAAGGCATTGTTGACTGAAGCTCTTGTCTTAGTAGAACCAAAACTGGGTAAAGAGTTTGTGATTTATAGTGATGCGTCCTTGAATGGACTAGGCTGTGTACTTATACAAGAATGAAAGGTAATTGCTTATGCCTCTAGATAGCTAAAGCCACATGAGAAAAATTATTCGGTACATGATTTAGAACTAGCTGCCATTGTATTTGCATTGAAAATCTGGAGACATCACTTGTATGGTAAGAAGTGTCGAATATTTACTGATCATAACAGTTTGAAATACTTGATGACTCAGAAATATTTGAACTTGAGGCAAAGAAAATGGCTAGATTTTATTAAAGATTATGAACTAGTGATCGATTATCACCCAAGTAAGGCAAACGTAGTTGCTAATACTTTGAGTAGAAAATCTTTATTTGCATTAAGAGCTTTGAACACTAGTTTAACCTTATCGGATGATGGTTCTATCTTAGCTGAATTAAGAGCTAAGCCAATGTCAGTGAGTTGCAAGTCAAAAGAGCTCAGTGTGAGTCGGGTATAAAGTCAGATTTTTAGATTAGTTCTGACGGTTGTTTAATGTTCAGAAATCGGATATGTGTACCAAAGAATGATGAGCTTATTTGAAATATTTTAGAGTAAAGACATAGTAGTTCCTTGTCTATTCATCCAGGTAGTACAAAGATGTATAATGATTTGAAGAAAATGTATTGGTGGGTAGGAATGAAGAGAGATATCTCAAAGTTTATTTCTAGATGCTTGATCTGTCAGCAGGTAAAAGCCAAACATCAGGTACCTTCAGGTTTATTGCAGCCTGTGTTAGTTCCTGAGTGGAAATGGGACCGAGTTGCCATGGATTTTGTGACAGGATTTTCATTGACACCGAGAAAGAAAGATACAGTATGGGTTGTGATTGATAAGCTAATGAAGTCGGCTCATTTTATTCCAATTCATATGGATTATTCACTTGACAAGTTGGCCGAGTTGTATATTTTAGAAATAGTCAGACTACATAGAGTACTGTTATCGATTATTTTAGATAGAGACCCGAGATTCACTTCACGGTTTTGGAAGAAGTTACAAGAAGCTTTGGGCACAAAGTTGAGTTTTAGTATAGCTTTCCATCCTCAGACCAATGGTCAGTCAGAAAGAGTTATTCAGATACTTGAAGATATGCTCAGATGTTGTGTCTTAGAATTTCAAGGTAGTTGGGAGAAATATTTGTCATTGGTAGAGTTTGCTTATAATAATAGTTACCAGTTGAGTTTGAAAACGGTACCTTATGAAGCTTTGTATGGACGTAAATGTCGCACACCTTTGTATTAGACAGAGCTTAAAGAAAATCAGATTTACGGGTTGATTTAGTTAAAGAAACTAAAGAGAAAGTGAAAGTTATTAGAGATTGCTTGAAAGCAGCTTTAGATAACAGAAGTCTTATGCAGACTTCAAAAGAAAAGAGATTGAGTATCAAGTTGGTGACAAAGTTTTCTTGAAAGTATCCCCGTGGAAGAAAGTCTTTAGATTTGGCAAGAAAGGCAAACTAAGTCCACGTTTTATTAGACTGTTTGAGGTGACTGAAAGAGTTGGACTATTAGCATATCGGTTAGCTTTGCCGCTAGAGTTAGAGAAGATTCATGATGTGTTCCATGTGTCCATGTTACGTCATTACCATTCTGATCCTTCACATGTGATTTCACAGACAAAGGTTTAGATTCAGCAAAATATGACTAATGGTGAAGAACCGATAAAGATTTTAGCTCGAGAGGTCAAGCAACTAAGGAAAAAAAGTATTGCACTTGTGAAAGTATTATGGAATAGGCACGGGGTAGACGAGGCTACATGGGAGCCTGAAGAGGTTATACGAAAACAGTATCCAAATCTTTTCACAGGTAAGATTTTCGAGGACGAAAATCCCTAAAAGGGGGAGAAATGTAACATCCCAAAATAGGGCCTAAATGGAACAGGGGTTGCGAAACCACGAATTTGAGATAGAAAATTTTATTCCGATTAATTTTTATAATTTACTGAGTGATTAGATGCATGTGTTAGAGTATCGACGGAAAATTTTATAGATAGCATGCTTAATTTACCTACTAGGGCTTAATTGCAAAATTGATAAATATGAGTTTTAGATGCTAAAAGATTAAATTGAAGAGTATAATTGAAGTAAAGGTCCTTAATGGTAATTAGACCATTAGGTTTTCATGGACAAAAATGGACATACATAGATAAAAAATAACTAATGTTTTAATAAAGGGTATTTTACTCATTTGGTAATTAAAAGATTAAAACAGGGAAAAAGATGGCAAAATGTGCCCATCTTCTTCATTAGGCTGAAATTTCAAGGTTTCTTCATAGCTAGGGTTTTGTCAAGCTTCCAAGCTTCTTAGTAAGTGATTTCAAGCCCCGTTTTTAATGTTCTCTACATTTTTGAAGTCCTGGTAACTTGATTTAGCTTATTCTAGCAATAATTTAACCTAGGGTTCATATTTGGAGAAATAGCCATAGGTGAAATGTGTTTATTTTGATGTTTTATGGTAGAATATGAAGCTTGAAATTATGTTAAATGACTTGAGGTAAGAGATTTTAAGCGAAAACGAGTAAAACGACATAATCGGTAAAAATACCTAATGGTCATAAGTACATGTTAGAGTGGGAATTTAATGTTGCCGTAGGTAAAAAAATTATCAGCATGTCATAAAACATAAGAATTACGGATAAAGTTTCATTTTTTAGACTTGGGGAAAAATGTAAATATGCAAAAGTTTAGGGGCAAAATTGTAATTTTTCCAAAGTTAAAGCTAAGGACTATTTTGATAAATGTGAATATTAAGTAAGTTGAATTTGTTATTATAGATCAAGAAGAACGAAATTCGGGGTTAGACCGAGGAAAGAAAAGGTAGAGGACTAAATCAAAAAATTTGATCGTATTTTGTATCGAGGTAAGTTTGCGGTAAATAAATACAATGTTTTATTATTTATAATTAATGATGTTATTTTTCATCATCTATATATCTATTTTGGAAATTTATTCCTTGACGATTCAAGTAAGAATTGACAGAGAAATGATACTTAAAACTCCCGGTTGAACCTTAGGAATGTGTAGGATACAAATGTCATGACATTAGAAACACTTTGTCTCCCACCTGATACTTAAAACTCCCGGTTGAACTTTAAGAAACACTTTGTCTCCCACCTGATACCCAATGTCTTTTCGTTTCAAATCCGCGTACGACTTCTGACGATCTGTGGCTGCCTTCAGACTTTCACGGATTACTTTTACTTTCTGTTCAGCATCTTTAATCAAATCAACTCCGAAAATTTTACTTCCACCGAGCTTGGTCCAAAACAATGGTGTACGGCATTTACGACCGTACAAAGCCTCGTAAGGTGCCATCTTAATACTTGATTGAAAACTATTGTTGTAAGCGAATTCAATCAAAGGTAAATACCGCTCCCATGAACCACTAAACTCGAGGATGCAACATCTCAACATATCCTCAAGTATCTGAATTATCCGCTCGGATTGACCATCGGTTTGGGGGTGAACAGCGGTGCTAAAATGCAACTTGGTACCCAAAGCTTCTTGCAATTTCTTCCAAAATCGTGAGGTGAATCCCGGATCTCTATCCGACACAATAGAAATAGGTACCCCGTGTAATCTCACAATCTGAGAAACATACAATTCAGCTAGTTTATCCAAAGAAAAATCCGTGCGTACGGGAATAAAGTGAGCCGACTTAGTCAGTCTATCAACAACAACCCAAATCGCATCTTTCTTACTTGCCGACACTGGCAACCCAGATACAAAATCCATCGTGACTCGATCCCATTTCCATTCAGGTATCATGATCGGCTGAAGTAAACCCATAGGCACTTGATGTTCCGCCTTCACTTGCTGACATACTAAGCACTTCGAAACAAAATCGGAAATGTCTCGTTTCATACCATGCCACCAAAACTGACGTCTCAGATCGTTGTACATTTTCGTACTCCCCGGGTGAATTGACATTCGGCTACAATGAGCTTCGTTCAGAATCATCGAAATAAGTTCTGAATTTCTTGGAACACACAAACGACTTCTGAACCTCAAACAATCGCCATCATCAAATTGAAACTCTGATTCCATATTCGAAACACATTCAGCCTATTTTTCAACCAGTTCATCATCGACTTTCTGAGCTTCACGAATTTGATGAATCAACAATGGTTTGGCCTTTAATTCTGCCACTAACACATTCTCGGATAGAACAGACAAGTGTACATTCATCGCTCATAAAGCAAACAGTGATTTACGACTTAAGGCATCCGCAACCACATTAGCCTTTCCCGGGTGATAGTCAATGACAAGCTCATAATCTTTCAACAACTCAAGCCAATGTCTTTGTCGCAGATTCAAGTCTCTTTGAGTCATCAAATATTTGAGACTTTTGTGATCCGAATATACATAGCACTTCTCTCCAAATAAGTAATGTCGCCATATTTTCAAAGCGAACACGATGGCAGCTAGTTCAAGATCATGGGTCGGATAATTTTTCTCATGTGGCTTCAGTTGTCTCGACGCATAAGCTACAACTCGACCCTCTTGCATCAATACGCAACCCAACCCAAGTAGGGATGCATCACTATAAATGGCAAACTCTTTGCCTGATTCGGGCTGCACTAGTACTGGAGCTTCAGTCAAACAAGTTTTCAGTTGATCGAAACTTTTCTGACACTTTTCTATCCATTCAAACTTAACACCTTTCTGAAGTAGTTTCGTCATTGGTGTGGCTATCATCGAGAAACCCTTTACAAAGCGTCTGTAGTAACTGGCAAGTCCCAAAAAGCTCCGAACTTCAGTAATATTTCTCGGAGGCTTCCAGTTAAGTATGGCCGAAATTTTGTTCGGATCAACTCGAATACCCGATGCAGATACCACATGACCCAAGAAGCTAACCTCTCTTAACCAGAACTCACACTTACTAAACTTAGCATATAACTGCTTATCCCGTAAAATTTGCAACACTAATCCCAGGTGTTCAGCATGATCAGTTTCATTTCTCGAATAGACCAAAATATCATCGATAAACACAACTACAAACCGATCCAAATACGGTCTGAAGATCCGATTCATCAAATCCATAAATACTGCGGGGGCATTAGTGAGCCCAAACGGCATCACTAAGAATTCGTAGTGACCGTATCTCGTTCTGAAAGCAGTTTTGGGTATATCCGAATCTCGAATTCGCAACTGATAATAACCCAATCTCAAATCTATCTTTGAAAACACCGAAGCTCCCTTTAGTTGGTCAAACAAATCATCAATACGCGGTAACGGATATTTATTCTTTATTGTCACTTTATTCAGCTGACGATAGTCGATGCACAACCTCATGGTTCCGTCCTTCTTTTTCACAAACAATACTGGTGCACCCCAAGGTGAGAAACTTGGTCGAGCGAAACCCCTATCCGTCAACTCTTGCAACTGAGCTTTCAACTCTTTTAACTCGGTTGGTGCCATACGATACGGAGCTATCAAAATCGGTGTAGTCCCAGGTACAAGCTCAATACCAAACTCTACCTCCCGAACAGGTGGTAAACTCGGTAATTCTTCGGGAAAAACATCCGGGTATTCACAAACCACTGGCACAGATTCAGGCTTCTTTTCTAACTCTTTGTCATCAAGTACATAGGCAAGGTATGCTTCACACCCCTTTCTTACATATTTCTAAGCCAACATCGATGATATTACAGCTGGCAACCTATTCAAGTCAGTAGACTCAACTCAGATTATCTCGTTATTTACACACCTTAAATCGATGGTTTTTCTTTTGTAATTTACAATTGCATCATATACGGTCAACCAATCCATACTGAGGATAACATCAAATTCGTCAAACAGTAAAAGCATCAAATCGGCCGGAAAACAGGAACCTCAGATTACTAGGGGACATTTCTTGCACACTTTGTCGACAAGCACGTAACAACCCAAAGGATTTGACACCCAAATTACAAACTCAGTAGACTCAACAAGTAGAGTCTTACTGGATGCTAAGGTTTCACATATATAAGAATGAGTAGAACCAGGGTCAATCAAAGCAATCACATTAGTATCAAAGAGAGTAAAAGTACCGGTAATAACATCTGGCGAGGAAGCATCCTCGCGTGCGCGTATAGCGTAAGCTCTAGCAGGAGCACGAGCCTCAGATCTGGTTGTAGCATCTCTAGATCCTCTCTGACCGCCACTAGCATTGCCCGTATTTCTAGATGGTCTACCCCGAGCAGTAGTAGCACCAGGTTTCCCACTCTGATTTACGTTCTGTTCAAACAATCTCGGGCAATCTTTAATAAAGTGGTCAGCTGATCCGCACTTGTAACAGGAGCGGTCATGGAATCTACAACTCCCCGAATGCCATTTACCACAATACTGACACTCCGTTCTGTCTCGACGATCATTTCCAACACTAGCGACCGAAGTGACTCGTGCATTCACAGGGGGTCGATCACGATCTCGTCTAAAAAAACCCGAAGTGTCTCTAGATCAGCCTAAATCATCTCTAAATTTCTTCGATGACTGTTGAAAGGGCCTCCCCGACGACCTCTTACGAAACTCCTTTGCTCCCATATCAGCTTTTCTTTTCTCCATACTGAGCTCCTCGGCTTTGCAAGCTCGCTCGACAAGTACCACAAATTCTCGGATTTCCAAAATGCCAACATACAGCTTTATATCATCATTCAGTCCATCCTCGAAACGTTTACACATCACGGCTTCTGAAGAAATGCATTCTCGAGCGTACCGACTAAGCCTTACAAACTTTCGTTCATAATCAGTAACCGACATGGAACCTTGTTTAAGTTCAAGAAATTCCTTCCGTTTTTCAACCATGAATCTCTGACTGATATACCTTTTCCGAAACTCGGTTTGGAAAAACTCCCAAGTTACTTGCTCTCTGGGCACAACAAAAGTCAATGTATTCCACCAATAGTAGGCAGAATCACGTAGCAATGAGATAGTACACTTGAGGCACTCATCGGGTGTGCAAGATAGCTCATCGAGTACCCGAATAGTGTTGTCCAACCAAAATTCAGCTTGCTCGGCATCATCGCTGTCCGTAGCTTTAAATTCAGTAGCCCCGTGTTTTCGGATTCTGTCAATTGGGGGCTTATTTGACCTTATTTGGTCAGTTGCCGGAGGTATTGTAGGTGCAGGGGTGGTATTAGTCGGGAATGGAGGTTGTGGAACAGCCGTATTAGTTCGAATGTATTGGTTGAACCAATCATTCATCACGCTATAAAAAGCTTGTCTAGCTTCATCATTCGGATTACTAGCAATAGGTTGAGAGTCCGCCGGCACTGTCCCTTGTGCAGGAGCAGGCGCTACACTCTCAAGATCATCAGCTACCGCTCGGTTGGGATCGGGATCCATTACTATAAGTAAACACATTTTCAATTGTCAGAAATCACCACACCATCAAATAATCACATAATGGCATGTATAGCTAGACCCAAACGTATTACGGTAGTCCTAGAATTGACTAAACCGTAGCTCTAATACCAATAAAGTTGTAACACCCCGTACCCGAGACCGTTGCCGGAGTCGAACACGAGGTGCTAACAGACTTAATTCATTTATTTTCACAGTCCATTTTAAAAATTTCCAGACAAGCTAGCTAACTGCGTCACTGTCACCTTAAAAATCATATCTTGAGTTCCAAAACTCAAAAACCAGTTTCGTAAATTTTACCTGAAACGAGACTCATATATCCATCTAAAAATGTTTTTCTAGAATTTTTGGTCAAGCCAATTAGTACAGTTTATTAGTTAAAGTCTCCCCTATTTTAGGGTTCGACTACTCTGACCTTCATGCATTACGACTTAGATATCTCCTTGTACAGGGATTCAATACTTATGCCGTTTGTTTCTAAAGAAACTAGACTCGAAAAGGAATCTGTAAATATAGGGCATGACTTCTAATTATCTCTGGTTAATTTATAGTGAATTTCCAAAGTCGGAACAGGGGATCCAGAAATTGCTCTGGACCTGTTTCACGAAAACTTAAGCATCTCACAAAATAAGGCTCATATGATCATTTCGTTACTTTCATATGAAAATAGATTCATCAAGGTTCGATTACATAATTTACTCACTATTTAATTCCATTCCTAATATTTTTAGTGATTTTTCAAATCCACACCACTGCTGCTGTCAGCATCTGTTTTTAAGGTAAACTTTACCTATTTCATGGTTTTCCATGAATCAACTAGAATTTGTCATACAACGCACCAAAATGATCATGATTAACCATTCCAATGGCTAATCGTTACCAAACATTTCCATACCTCTCAATGAACAACATACAAAACGATTATAATGCTATGCTCAAAGTATATATATAAGCCATTTTCGCATGGCTATCCAAATTTATACAAAACCAAAGGGTACATGACCAACAACAAAAAGGGTAGTCCTATACATGCCATTTTCAGAGTTCAACCAAAAGTGTACCAAAAGGGCTTTGATAGTGTGGATGACTTCGACTTCGACAATCCCGAGTCCGATAGCTGACGAACCAAAATCTATAAAACAGAGATTCAAAGAACGGAGTAAGCATTTAATGCTTAGTAAGTTTTGAGCAATGAAATTAGGCACAACTGAAGTATAGCATTCATATAACTAAACGGATAATTTCATATACACATATTCTCAAAAATCAGTCCTACTTCACATTTCCAACCCTTATATTCACACATAAGGGATCAACTTAACCAAAGGCCGGAAGCTCATTAATTGACTGAGCGAATAATATTTAAAAGGAATCAACTACTCCAATGCATATACGAAACGTACCTCATCGTTGGGATTTTACGAGCAAATTAATTGAAATTATTATAGCAAGATCGCTCATTCCCATACCAAGTACCTTCGGAATTTAGCCGGATATAGCTACTTGCTCAAATGCCTCCGGGACTTAGCCCGGTTATAGTAACTCGCACAAATTCCTTCGGGACTTAACCCGGTTATAGTAACTCGCACAAATGCCTTCGGGACTTAGCCCGGTTATAGTAACTCGCACAAATGCCTTCGGGACTTAGCCCGGATATAGTAACTCACACAAATGCCTTCGGGACTTAGCCCGAAATTAGTCACTAGCACAAATGCCTTCGGGACTTAGCCCGGTTATCATCCGAATATCCATGCACATATCAATAAATCATGACACATCTATATTTCATTTTCATAACTAGAATTCAAACACAAGTCACTTATCAAGCACTATCATTTTCAGCTCAATAGTTACATACAAAGAGCATGATTTTGATTTACTTAAAACATGATCTAATCGAATCATAATCTAAGATCCATTACTCAAAAACTTACCTTGGATGTTGTCGAACGATTTCGGCGGCTACTCGATCACTTTTTCCTTTCCCTTATCCAACTTTGGTCCTCTAAGCTCTTGAGCTAATTCAAACAAATTTAACTTATTAAAGTCTCATTATGCTAGCTTATGACCGAATATGACAAGGAGTTTGATAGGTCATATGGCCACCTTTAGCTCAAATACAAAATGGTCATACGCATTTTTAATCACATTGAGCAATTTAATACAATTAATCTAACATTTCCTCATGTGCACCTTTATGACCGAATACACACATCATTAACCTAATATCAATTAACTAAGCACTTTAACAAATTCTCCTTGAGCCGATTATCTAAGTCAAGATAGATTCATCATTATGCTCGCCTATAACCGAATACATGCAACACCAATCGATCTCATGTGGCCGAATATGCATGTCTATATTGAGGCCAATTATATGCTTAATACTTCCTACAAATATGGTTACTTGTATTGACTACATACCATTTTGTTTCAAGTTCAAAACTCGGCTAATACACATATATACACTAGTAATCAAATACTAACATTTGCACTTCACCTTACTACCATTTTTCATCCAAATAACATGAACAACAACCATATTTCTCTTCTACTTCCTACCATGGCCGAATGCATCAAGACACCATACCATTTCAATTTTGATCATGGGTTAAACGAAGAACTTAATGTCTAACTCAAAAATGCTAAAAAGAAAATCCAAGAGTCATCAATCCACCATCACATGTATCATTACAAAGCTTCACATTTAGCATGCAAATGACATCAACACAAATCCACCTTAGCCGAAACTTAACTCATCTTCATGCCTCATCACCACAACATCAAACACCAACCAAGAAGACAACACCCATGGCCGAATATCATCTCCATCACATAGCAAAGATTTAAACCATGGGCTAGGTAGAACTCAAGCTAACAACTAAAAACATGCATGAATCTCATGGAACAACATCAAACATACCTCCTCCTAAACACCAACCAACCGAACATGAAGCAAGAAAATCCTCTTCTTCTTCCTTCCTCAAGTCACGGCAATAGAGGAGTAGCCTAGCTCATTTTTTTTCTTTTTCTCTTTCTCCTCCTACTAACCACTATTATTTTATTACCCATGCTCCTTATTTTATCATTCCTCCCATAAAACACTAACATAACATGTTTATGACATGTTTTACCCATCACATTTTGTCCACCCTCATTTTCATGGCCGGCCACTACCAATTAAGTGGGGAAATTGACATGCAAGTCCACCCTTTTGATTACATGCACTAATAGATCCTTATAGATTAACCTATCACATTTCAAAAGTGTCACACATAAGTCCTATTAACTAAATTCACATGCAATTAACTAAATCGAAGCTTAAAACTTTCACACATTCATATTCACATATTTTAGACAATAATTATCATATTCAAATAATTTGGTGACTCGGTTTAGCGGTCCCGAAATAGCTTTCCGACTAGGGTCACTTTAGGGTTGTCACAAATGTTGTTATTTATTTACATGCAAACTTACTAAGCTTTATGCTTACTCCATTTCTTTTCTCTCTTTTTTATAGTATCGCAAATTCAACTCGAAAAATCGTAAGGACGTTGAAGATCGCTTCACACTATCAACGAGCTATCTCGGTATTTTGTGACTAGAAATATTTTAAGTTATGGCATGTTTTGGTATTATGTATGCCTAAATGAGGTTTGATGCAAAGAAATTATGGAGTAAGAGTTGGCCATGGAACAGTTAGGAAACAACAGCAGTGGCGTGGTTTTGAAAAATTACTAAAATTGGTAGAAATGGAATTAAATTGTGAATGAGATATAGAATTAAATCTTATTGAGTCTATTTTCATAGGAAAGAAACATATCAAGCAAAGGAAGTCTATATTCTGAGATATTTAAATTTTTGTAAGACTGGTTCAGAGTGACTTCGTGATCTCCTGTTCTAACTTTGGAAAATCACTAGAAATTATAAAAAAAATTATAAGTCATAGTTTACATTTCCAGATTAGTGAGTCTATTTTCATTAGAAAGAAATAGAAACATTATCCAAATTCTATATAATGAGATAATCGATTTTTAGTGAAGAGAGGTGAGGTCCGCTGAACTGCAAAATAGGGGAACCTTTAATGAATAAACTATACTAATTGGCCAAATCAGAAATTCTAAAAAATTATGGTAAGAATATATATGAGTCTACTTTCAGGAAAAATTCACAGATTTAAATTTTGAGTTTTGTAACTCGATTTATAATTAATTTAGTTACTGTTACGCAGATGGACAGTTTTATTATGAATTGTGAAATAAATTGTTTTGATTTGTGTAAGTAATCGAAAAATTTTTAATGTTCCCGATTTGGTCCCGAACCATTCCAATTGCAGACTTTAGGGAATCGAGGGCCCCTTTTTAGGGATTTATTGGATGAATGTGAGCAAATTAAATTTTAAAAGTAAAAAAAAATAAAAATAAAATTTTTTTTGCCCCGAACAAGTAAGATAAGTCTGGTAACGCCTCATGCTCGACTTCGGAAACGGTCTCGGGTAAGGGTTTTTTATAACAACCCGTACCCGAGACCATCGTCGGATTCGAACACGAGGTGTTAACAGATTTAATTCATTACTTAAACAGCTCAAACAATTTATTTTTAAAATTTCCAGTCAAGCTAGCAATCTGCATCACAGTCGCTTAAAAATTCATGTCTCGAGTTCCAAAACTCAAAATCTAATTCCGTAAATTTTCCCTGAAACTAGACTCATATATCTCTTTAATAATTTTTTTCTAGAATTTTTGGTCAAGCCAATTAGTACAGTTTATTAGTTAAAATCTCCCCTATTTCAGGGTTCGACTACTCTGACCTCTGTATATTACGAATCAGATATCTCTCTGTACAGAATTTAAATCACTATGAAGTTTGTTTCTCTTAAAACTAGACTAAATAAGGAATCTCTAAATATAAAGCATGACTTCTAATTATTGTTTTACAATTTATGATGAATTTTTCAAGTCAGAACAAGGGACCCAGAAATCACTCTGGCTCTGTTTCACAAAAATTCAAATATCTCATAAAATATAATTTATATACCTGTTCTGTTCAATCCATATGAAAATAGACTAATTAAGCTTCAATTTCATAACTTACTCATCATTTAATTCCATTTCTACTATTTTTAGTGATTTTTCAAATTTACATCACTGCTGTTGTCAGATTCTATTTTATGGCAAATTTCACTTTACTAAGGATTTCCATGGATTAAATAGCATTTTAAACATACATAACATCAAATATGACTTAGATTGGCCATTCTAATGGCTAATCATTTACAAACCCTTTTTTTACCAAACCATAGCCATATCATAAGATCAATTACACAAAGTGAGTGTTTTGCCATACATGCCACATTCAAAATACACAAGCCATTTTACCAATTTAAGCCTTCGGATAGTGTGAACGAGTCTTCGACCTATCCCGATTCTCAAGCCAGCTTGTCAAAACTATAATGAAAGAAAAGGAAGGAGTAAGCACAAATGCTTAGTAAGTTCACATGCAAATAGCAAGTAACATAATCACACAATCTCACATAAAACATCATTTGCATAAACAACACCAAGACATTCATGTTTCATTTACATTTAATATCTTTCTACGATTTCATCATACCAAGTTTTCAACCCGAGGGTTTAAGCACATACCTGTCAAATTTTCTCATTTACCACACTTACCAACATGTCACCTTTGTTTTAGGCCTTCTCCTTATTCACTTAAGATTCACCCGTTGAACACATCGGAATATAATTCGAATACACGGATTTCATGAACGTAAGTGTCATACCCACAGCTAGACAAACTCAATAGCCTGCGGAACTTATGTAGCCAAGCTACCATGTAACCCGCCCATAAGTGAACTCAGACTCAACTCAATGAGCTCAGGCATTCGCATCCATAAGTGAACTCGGACTCAACTCAACGAGCTCGGATGCCTAGTTACATCTCACGAACTCGGACTCAACTCAATGAGTTCGAAACTCAACCATCCTAGTGACATGTCACTTGTATTCTAATCTATTCCCAAGGTTCAAACGGGCGTTTTCCTCGATCCCACATCTTTACCGTCTTCCACGGAATATTGAAACCGATACTCGGTAGCAATTCATATTTAACAAGTAATAAACATAATTTGCATATTACTCAACAATAACCACAAAGCATAATATTTCATAATAATAATCATCATATCATATAAATATCATTAAGTTACTTAAAATGACAATTATGTTACTACATTTACACATGAACTTACCTCGGTATAAAATTATTAGCAATCGAGCCTATTCTTCGTAAACTTTATTTTTCCCTCGATCGCGACTTGGATCTCGTTTCTCTTGATCTATAATGCCAAATTAATCTTATTTAATACATACATTCATCAAAACAGATTTTAATACGAACTTTGGCAAAAATTACATTTTTACCCCTAAACTTTTGCATAATTACACTTTTGCCCCTAGGCTCGGGAATTAAACTTCATCCCTTATTCTTATGTTCTATCACATGCTGTCATTTTTCCCTTCTATGGCAACATCAAATTCACACTCTAACATGTACTTATGACTATTAGGTATTTTTACCAATTAAGCCCTTTTACTCATTTTCGCTTAAAACCGAGTAGTACAAGTTGTCTAACATAATTTAAAACTTCATATTCTATCATAAAACACCAAAATACACAAATTTGACCTATGGGTATTTTTCCAAATATGAACCCTAGGTTGAATTATTGCTAGCATAAGCTTAACTACCGGGATTCCAAAAACGTAAAGAACATTAAAACGGGGCTTGGAATCACTTACTATGGAGCTTGGAAGCTTGAAACAAACCCTAACTATGGAGAACCCTTGAAATTTCGGCCTAATGAAGAAGATGGACAAAAATTTGCTTTTAATTTTGTTTTTAATTCATTTTAATAACTAAATGACAAAAATGCCCTTACTACTAAACTTTCCAAAAATTCCATCCATGTCCAATTTTTGTCCATAGACTTAGAATTAAGACTTCCTCATTAATATTCCAAAACAATTTCATACTAAAAACTCCTAGAATGAAAGTTTTGCAAATTATTTGATTTAGTCCCTAATTTCAATTTAAGCACTTTAGGCATAGGATTTCATCACGAAATTTTCACACAATCATGCAATCATATCATAAACATCAAAATAATTATAAAATAAATATTTCTATCTCAAATTTGTGGTCACAAAACCACTATTCTGATTAGGCCCTAATTCGGGATATTACAACTCTCCCTCCCTTTAAGAATTTTCGTCCTCGAAAATCTTACCGGTAAACAGGTGTGGGTATTGGTTTCTCATAGTTTCTTTAGGTTCCCATGTAGTATCTTCTACCCTGTGCTTTTTGCACAATACTTTCACGAGAGCGACACTTTTATTTCTTAATTGTTTGACTTCTCGAGCTAAAATCTTAATCGGTTCTTCTTCGTAAGCCATATCCGGTCATAGTTCAATTTCTGTCGGTGAAATTATATGTGAAGGATCCGAACGATACCGACGTAACATAGATACGTGGAACACATCATGAATCTTCTCTAATTCAGGTGGTAATGCTAGCCGATATGCTACCGGTCCAACTTTTTCAATTATTTCATATGGTCCAATAAAATGCGGACTTAACTTGCCCTTCCGTCCAAATCTAAGGACTTTCTTCCATGGAGACACTTTCAAAAATACCTTACCACCAACTTGAAACTCGATTTCCCTTCGTTTCAAATCCGCATAAGATTTCTGTCTATCTAAAGCAGCTTTCAAACAATCTCGAATCACTTTCACCTTTTCTTCGGTTTCTTTTATTAGATCAACTCCATAAATCTGATTTTCCTTGAGTTCAGTCCAATACAATGGCATCCGACATTTACGACCATACAATGCTTCATAAGGTGCCATCTTCAAACTCGTCTGATAACTATTATTATAAGCAAATTCTACCAACGGTAAGTACCTTTCCCAACTACCTTGAAATTCCAATACGTAACATCTAAGCATGTTTTCAAGAATCTGAATTACTCTCTCTGATTGTCCATCAGTTTGTGGATGAAAGGCAGTGCTAAAATTTAACTTTGTACCTAATGCCTCTTGCAACTTTTGCCAAAATCGTGAAGTAAATCTCAAATCTCCATCCGAGATGATTGACAAAGGTATTCCATGAAGTCTAACAATCTCACGGATATACAATTCAGCCAACTTGTTAAGAGAATAATCCGTACGTACCGGAATAAAATGAGCCGATTTAGTCAGTCTGTCAACTATTACCCAGATGGCATTTTTCTTCCCCGGAGTTAACAGCAACCCTAATATAAAATCCATAGTAATTCGATCCCATTTCCATTCAAGAACCATGATAGGCTGGAGTAATCCCGAAGGTACTTGGTGTTCAGCTTTCACTTGTTGACAAACTAAGCACTTTGATACAAACTCGAAAATATCTCTTTTCATTCCACTCCATCAGTACATTTTCTTCAAGTCATTATACATTTTCGTACTGCCTGGATGAACCACCAAACAACCGTTATGTGCTTCATGCAAAATATTTTGAATCAACTCATCATTTTTCGGTACACAAATCTGATTTTTAAACATCAAGCAACCATCAGAACCGATTCTGAAATCTGATCCCGTATCAGCTTCACACTGCTTTCTCTTGGCTTGCAAATCTTGATCATTTTTCTGAGCTTCAGAAATATCTTGTAAAAACATCAGTCTTGCTCTTAACTCTGCTAGAATCAAACCATCATTTGATATCTTTAACCGAGTGTTCATAGTTCTCAAAGTAAATAGCTATTTTCTACTTAAAGCATCGGCAACCACATTTGCTTTTCCTAGATGGTAATCAATAACAAGCTCGTAATCTTTCAATAACTCCAACCATCTTCGCTGTCTCAAATTCAAGTCTTTTTGTGACATCAAGTACTTAAGACTTTTGTGGTCGGTATATACTCAGCACTTTTCACCATACAAATAATGTCGCCAAATCTTTAAAGCAAACACTATAGCAGCCAATTCCAAATCATGAATCGGATAATTCCTTTCGTGAGATTTTAACTGCCTCGAAGCATAAGCCACCACTTTTCCTTCTTGCATAAGTATACATCCTAAGCCATTTCGAGAAGCATCACTATACACCACAAATTCTTTACCTGATACGGGTTGTACCAACACTGGTGCTTCAGTTAATAACTTTTTCAATTCTTTAAAACTCTGTTGACATTCTTCCGTCCATTCAAATTTAACATTCTTTCGGAGTAGTCTAGTTATAGGAGCAGCAATTATAGAAAATCCATTTATAAACCGCCGATAATACCCAGCTAGCCCCAAGAAACTTCTAACCTCGGTTACATTTTTCGGTGGTTTCCAATCAACAATGGCTGAAATCTTACTAGGACCAACCCGTATACCATCACCTGAAACAATATGACCTAAAAATCTAACTTCCCGGAGCCAAAATTCACTTTTACTAAACTTAGCATACAGCTACTTATCTCTCAAAGTTTGCAAAACTATCCTCAAATGCTCAGCATGCTCTGTCTCATCTTTTGAATAAATTAAAATATCATCTATAAACACCACAACAAATTTGTCCAAGTATGGTCGAAATATGCGATTCATTAAATCCATAAACACAGCAGGAGCATTTGTCAACCCGAATGGCATAACTAAAAATTCATAATGACCGTACCTTGTTCTAAAAGCAGTTTTAGGCACATCCGACTCTTTTACTCGTAGCTGGTAGTACCCAGATCTCAAGTCAATCTTTGAAAACCATGTCGCTCCTTTTAGCTGATCAAACAAATTATCAATCCTTGGCAACGGATACTTGTTTTTTATTGTCACCTTGTTTAACTGCCGATAGTCAACACACAATCTCATAGAACCATCCTTCTTTTTCACAAATAACACGGGAGAACCCCAAGGTGAAAAACTCGGTCTCACAAAGCCTTTATCAGTCAACTCTTGCAACTGTGACTTTAATTCTTTCAACTCTGCTGGTGCCATTCTATATGGAGCAATCGAGATCGGAGCTGTTCCCGGTATCAGATCAATATCAAATTCTACTTTCCTGACTGGAGGCAAACCCGACAATTCTTCTGGAAATACGTCCGTAAATTCACACACAACCGGCACTGATTCAACTTTCTTTTCAACTTTGTTTGTATTAATTACATAAGCCAAATAAGCTTCATAACCCTTTCTCAAATATCTCTGAGCCGACATCGAAGAAATCATACTAGATAATGCCTCTGATTTGTCTGGTTCAACCCACAGAATTTCACCAATTTCACACTTTAATTCTATAACCTTTTCTTTGCAGTTTATTATAGCATCATGCAATGTCAACCAATCCATACCCAAAATAACATCAAATTCGTCAAACGGCAACAACATCAAGTCAGCCGGAAAGTAATGACCCTGAATCATTAAAGGGCATTTCTTGCATACTTTATCAACTATCACACATTTGCCTAACGGATTCGACACTCTAATCATAAATTCTCTGTTCTCAATAGGTATATTCATACTAGACACCAGTTTCATGCATACATATGAATAAGTAGAACCGGGATCAATCAAAGCAATAACATTAACATCATAAAGAGAAAATATACCAGTAATCACATCAGTTGATGAAGCATCTTCACGTGTCTTTATAGCATAAGTTCTAGCTGGAGCCCTTGCTTCAAATTTAGCTGCTGAATCTCTGGCTACATTTTTGCTGCTTGCTTCATTTCCAACTTTTCTCGAATATCTTCCCCTCGAGTCTGCACCACTAGCTTTTACATTCTGAAATTTTTATTTCTCAGCTCTCTCTGGGCAGTCTCTAATAAAATGATCCGGAGAACCACACAGAAAACATTCATTCGCTCTACATAGGCCAAAATGATTTCTGCCACACCGCTGGCACTCAGGCTTAACAAATCTCGTATTTCCCACACTAGTCGCAGAAGTAGTCTGAGATTTAGAACCCATATTTTGCTTCTTAGAATTTCCATATGATTGTCCATCCGAAACCTGTGAACGAGGATTCGTATTTCTAGATTTTTTGGATTGCTGTGAGAATGAACTGCTCGTCGGTCTTTTCTTCCAATTTCTAGTCTCAACCTCTACCTTTTTCTTCTCTTTAAGTAGTTCTTCAGCCTTGCAAGCTCGATCAACCAGTACTACCATTTCTTTTAATTCAAGAATCCCAACAAATACTTTGATGTCTTCATTGAGTCCGTCTTCAAATCGTCTGCACATTTTAGCTTCTGTAAGAATATATTCTCTAGCATACTTACTCAACCTGACAAACTCCCTTTCGTATTCAATAACTGACATATTCCCCTGCTTTAATTCAAGAAACTCTTTACGCTTCTGATCAATAAATCTTTCACTAATATATTTCTTCCGAAATTCTTCTTGAAAGAACTCCCAAGTTACTTTCTCTTTCGATACTACTGAAATCAATGTCTTCCACCAATGATAAGCTGAATCCCTCAACAATGATATAGCACATTTCAAGCATTCCTCAGGTGTACAAGATAATTCATCAAATACTCGAATAGAATTCTCGAGCCAAAACTCTACTTTCTCGGCATCATCATCAATATTTGCCCTAAATTCTTCGGTCCCTTATTTACGGATTCTGTCAACTGGAGTTCTGTGAAATTTCATCAGATCTACACCTTGAGGCATTGAGGGTACAGGTTGAGGAATCGGGGGAGGTGGGGGAGGTTGTGCATTCGGGTTCGTACGAACGAACTCAGTATACCAGGCACTAATCATCTGGAGAAAGGCTTCTCGAGCCCCTTCTCCTCGTCCTTGACCAACAGTAGGAGGTGGATTTTCAGTTGGCATCGTCCCTTCAGCCGGAGCTGGTGCATTACTCTCTACATCATCAGCCGCAACTGGATCAGGATCCATTTACTATAAAAACAATCATTTAAAAGGTCAGAAGTCGACACACTATCACAATATATATATGGCATGTATAGCAAAACCCGTACATACAATAAATTAGTCCAAGAACCGACTAAACCTGCTCTGATACCACACTATGTAATGCCCCGTACCCGAGACCATCGCCGGAGTCGAACACGAGGTGTTAACAGACTTAATTCATTACTTAAACAGCTCAAACAATTTATTTTTAAAATTTCCAGTCAAGCTAGCAATCTGCACCACAGACACTTAAAAATTCATGTCTCGAGTTCCAAAACTCAAAATCTACTTCCGTAAATTTTTCCTAAAACTAGACTCATATATCTCTTTAATAATTTTTTTCTAGAATTTTTGGTCAAGCCAATTAGTACATTTTATTAGTTAAAGTCTTCCCTGTTTCATGGTTCGACTGCTCTCACCTCTGTATATTACGAATCAGATATCTCTCTGTACAGAATTTAAATCACTATGAAGTTGTTTCTCTTAAAAATAGACTAAATAAGGAATCTGTACATATAAAGCATGACTTCTAATTATTGTTGTACAATTTATGATGAATTTTTCAAGTCAGAACAGGGGATCCAGAAATCACTCTAGCCCTGTTTTACAAAAATTCAATTATCTCATAAAATATAATTTATATACCTGTTTTGTTCATTCCATATGAAAATAGACTAATTAAGCTTAAATTTCATAACTTACTCATTATTTAATTCCATTTCTACTATTTTTAGTGATTTTTCAAATTTACATCACTGCTACTGTCAGATTCTGTTTTATGGCAAATTTCACTTTACTAAGGATTTTCATGGACTAAATAGCATTTTAAACATAGATAACATCAAATATGACTTAGATTGGCCATTCCAATGGCTAATCATTTACAAACCCTTTTCTTACCAAACCGTAGCCATATCATAAGATCAATTACACAAAGTGAGTGTTTTGCCATACATGCCACATTCAAAATACACAAGCCATTTTACCAATTTAAGCCTTCGGATAGTGTGAACGAGTCTTCGACCTATCCCGATTCCCAAGCCGGCTTGTCAAAACTACAATGAAAGAAAAGGAGGGAATAAGCACAAATTCTTAGTAAGTTCACATGCAAATAGCAAGTAACATAATCACACAATCTCACATAAAACATCATTTGCATAAACAACACCAAGACATTCATGTTTCATTTACATTTAATATCTTTCTACGATTTCATCATACCAAGTTTTCAACCCGAGGGTTTAAGCACATACCTGTCAAATTTTCTCATTTACCACACTTACCAACATGTCACCTTCGTTTTAGGCCTACTCCTTATTCACTTAAGATTCACCCGTTGAACACATCGGAATATAATTCGAATACACGGATTTCATGAACGTAAGTGTCATACCCGCAGCTAGACAAACTCAATAGCCTGCGGAACTTATGTAGCCAAGCTACCATGTAACCCACCCATAAGTGAGCTCGGGCGTTCGCATCCATAAGTGAACTCAGACTCAACTCAACGAGCTTGGATGCCTAGTTACATCTCACGAACTCGGACTCAACTCAACGAGTTCGAAACTCAACCATTCTAGTGACATGTCACTTGTATTCTAATCTATTCCCAAGGTTCAAATGGGATTTTTCCTCGATCACACATCTTTACCGTCTTCCACGGAATATTGAAACCGATACTCGGTAGCAATTCATATTTAACAAGTAATAAACATAATTTGCATATCACTCAAAAATAACCACAAAGCATAATATTTCATAATAATAATCATCATATCATATAAATATCATTAAGTTACTTAAAATGACAATTATGTTACTACATTTACACATGAACTTACCTCGGTATAAAATTATTAGCAATCGAGCCTATTCTTCGTAAACTTTGTTTTTCCCTCGATCGCGAATTGAATCTCGTTTCTCTTAATCTATAATGCCCAATTAATCTTATTTAATACATACATTCATCAAAATAGCATTTAATACAAACTTTGGTAAAAATTACATTTTTTCCCCTAAACTTTTGCGTAATTACACTTTTGCCCCTAGGCTCAGGAATTAAACTTCATCCATTATTCTTATGTTTTATCACATGCTGATCATTTTTCCCTTCTATGGCAACATCAAATTCACACTCTAACATGTACTTATGACTATTAGGTATTTTTACCAATTAAGCCCTTTTTACTTGTTTTCGCTTAAAACCGAGTAGTACAAGTTGTCTAACATAATTTAAAACCTCATATTCTATCATAAAACACCAAAATACATAAATTTCACCTATGGGTATTTTTCCAAATATGAACCCTAGGTTGAATTGTTGCTAGAATAAGCTTAATCGAGCTACCGGGATTCCAAAAATGTAAAGAACATTGAAAACGGGGCTTGGAATCACTTACTATGGAGCTTGGAAGCTTGAAACAAACCCTAAATATGGAGAACCCTTGAAATTTTGGCCTAATGAATAAGATGGACAAAAATTTTCTTTTGATTTTGTTTTTAATTCATTTTAATAACTAAATGACCAAAATGCCCTTACTACTAAACTTTCGAAAAATTCCATCCATGTCCAATTTTTGTCCATAGACTTAGAATTAAGACCTTCTCATTAATATTCCAAAATAATTTCATACTAAAAACTCCTAGAATGCAAGTTTTGCAAATTATTCGATTTAGTCCCTAATTTCAATTTAAGCACTTTAGGCATAGGATTTCATCACGAAATTTTCACACAATCATGCAATCATATCATAAACATCAAAATAATTATAAAATAATTATTTCTATCTCGGATTTGTGGTCACAAAAGCACTATTCCGATTAGTCCCTAATTCGGGATATTACATTGTTACACTTATGCTTCATGAAAACTGAAGCTCCATGAGAAGAACCATCCGACGCATGATCTAGAATTGGCTACCATTGTATTTGTTTTAAAGATTTGGCGACATTATCTATTTGGGGAGAAATGCCATGTCTATACAGACCATAAAAGTCTTAAGTATTTGATGACCCAAAAGGACTTGAATTTGAGGTAACGAATATGGCTTTAATTGTTAAAAGACTATGAGCTTGTGATCGATTATCACCTTGGTAAAGCAAATGTGGTCGCTGATGCCCTGAGCAAGAAGTCTTTAATTTCCTTGAGAGCTATGTACATGCGGCTAACCTTGTCTAATGATGGTGTAATTCTAGAAGAGTTGAAGGCTAGATTGATTTTTCTACAACAGAATTGTGATGCTCAGAAAACTGATAAAGAGTTACAAGCAAAGAAAGCTCAATGTGAGCCGAACAATGAACTAGATTTTTAGAAAGACTCTGATGGTTGTCTGAGATTTTGAGGTAGAATTTGTGTTTCGAAGAATACTGAGTTGAGCCAAAATATTTTATATGAGGCTCATAACGGATGTATGTCAGTTCACTCGGGTAGCACGAAAATGTACAATAATTTGAAGAAAATGTATTGGTGGAACTGTATGAAAAGAGATATATCTGAGTTTGTATCGAGGTGCTTGATTTGTCAGCAAGTAAAGGCTGAACAACAGGTACCTTCAAGTTTACTTCAGCCTATTTTGGTTCTTGAATGGAATTGGGACTAAATTACCATGGATTTTGTGACAGGTTTACCATTGACACTAAGAAAGAAAGATGTCATTTGGGTGGTAGTTGACAAGTTGACTAAATCGGCTCATTTTATACCGGTATGCATTGATTATTTACTTGACAAGTTGGATTAATTTTATGTTTCTTAAATTGTAAGACTTCACAGAGTACCTTTGTCAATTATTTTAGATAAAGATCCGAGGTTCACATCACGATTTTGGAAAAAGTTACAAGATGCTTTGGGCACGAAACTAAACTTTAGTACCGCTTTTCACCCGCAGACTATTGGCAATCTAAAAGAGTAATTCAGACACTTGAAGATATGCTCAAATGTTGTGTTCTTGAATTCCAAGGTAGTTAGGAAAAGTACTTATCGCTGGTTGAATTTGCCTACAACAACAGTTATCAGTCGAGCTTGAAAATGGAACCTTATGAGGCATTGTATGGACGTAATTTTGTACACCTTTGTACTAGACTGAACTTAAAGAGAATAAGATTCATGGAGTTGATTTGATTAAATAAACTGAAGAAAAGGTTAAGGTAATTCGTGATTGTTTGAAAGCGGCATCGGATAGACAAAAGTCATATGCGGATTTGAAAAGAAAGGAAATCGAGTATCAAGTTGGTGATAAAGTATTCTTGAAAGTATCTCCATGGAAAAAAGTTTTGAGATTTGGAAAAAAGGGTAAGTTGAGTCCTTGTTTTATAGGAGCGTATGAGATTACCGAAAGGATAGGTCCGGTAGCATATCAATTGGCTTTGCCATCTGAGTTAGAAAATATTCATGATGTATTTCACGTGTCCATGTTGCACCGATATAGATCTGATCCCTCACATGTGATTGTTCTAACAGAGGTTGAAATTCGACCGGATATGACTTATGGTGAGGAATCAGTTAAGATCTTGGCTCAAAAAGTCAAACAATTGAGAAGCAAAAGTATTGCTTTTGTGAAGGTCTTATGGAAAAAACATGGGGTCGAAAAAGTTATATGGGAGCCAAAGGAGGCTATGAGGAAACAATACCCAAATCATTTTACCGGTAATATTTTTGGGGACGAAAATCCTTAAAAATGGGAGAGTTATAATATCCCGAATTAGGGCTAATCAGAACAGTGGTTTCGAGACCACAAATTTGAGATAGAATATAATTTTATGATTATTATGAGGTCCATGATATGAATGCATGCTTGTCTGAAAGTTTCATTTAGAAATTCTATGCATAAAATGTCTAATTGAACTTTAAGGACCAAATTGAATAAGATGCAAAACACTTGTTCTAGAACCTTTTAGCATGAAATTGCTTCAGATTATAAATTACAATGTCATAATTAGCAATTTGACAATTTCTAAAAGTTTGGACAAAAATGGACATGTATAAGAAAAATTTGGAAGAAAGGCCTTAAGGGTATTTTGGTCATTTGGTAAATAAAAGAATATAAAGGGAAAATAAGTCAAAATTTGTGTCCATCTTCCTTCCCCAATGCCAAAAATTCCAAGGAGCCATAGCTAGGGCTTTGTTCTTCTTTTCAAGCTCAATACTAAGTGTTCCCTAGCCCATTTTCAATGTTCTTTACATTTTTGAAGTCCTCGTAGCTTGATTTACCGATTTCCACCCTTATTTTGAAGTAGGTTTATGTATGAAAATTTGACCATGTGTAACATACATGTATTTTGATGATTTATGGAGAAATATGAGAGTTTATTGTGTGATAAACATCTTTCACAAGATGATTTTTCATGAAAACGACTAAAAATGACTAAATTGAAAAAGGTGTAAAGTAAGAGATAAAAATCTGATTTTGATGAAAGTATGGGCTATTATGAGTACAAGGAAAATTTGGCTAGGCTTGGGTAACAAAGAAAATGCATGCATTTCATTTTACGAGCCTAGGGACTAAATTGTAAATAAGTGAAAAGTTAGGGGTAAAAGAGTAATCTCACTAAAGTATGAATTATGAATCGATTTGAAAAATTTTATTATTAAACAAGTTAAATTTGGCATTATAGATCAAGAAAAACGTGATTCGGGTCTTGACCGAGGGAAGAATAAAGTTTTCGACAAATAGGCTCGTTTATCATCATTTTCTACTGAGGTAAGTACATGTGTAAATAATGTGACAATATAGCATGTTTTGATGTGTTGATATTATGTGAAAAATATTTTATTATTATTATGCATGTTATGCCTAATGATGGTGTTGTAAGTACGAATGATATTATAATCGTTATCTATGACATCACGAGCAAGTGTAATAGAGACGTTATGTACACGTGAGAAAGAATCTCGTTTGAACCTTAGGAATAGTTTAGGATACAAGTGATGTGTCACTAGGAATTTAGAAATCCGAACTCATTGAGTTGCTCTGGGTTCGTGATATATATGTGGCATCTGAACTTATTGAGTTGGTCTGAGTTCATGATGGATATGATACATGTAATTGGGTTCCGGGCACTAGTCTTGTGTGTGTTCTACCTGTGGCTAGGTAGTCCTGAGTGTGTTGGATACCTGACAGCTTGTGTGAAAAGCCCATGTAGTTTCACCTTGACCAATAGCTTATGTAAGCAAGCCCGTGAGTAGCTCCGTTGCAAGCATTACATGTTATGAGGTAGCTTTGGTTGCGTATGTATATGTGGCACTTATGTGCAAGTTTTCTAAGTATCCAATAGTATTCCAAGCATTCAACGGGTAATGCAATGGATGAGGTGGTGAAAGTCCCAACGAGGGCATGTTAAAGAAGGTATGATCATATGATATAATACAGGTAAGTATAGGTATGTACGATAAACTCATGAGCAATGCCTTGATAAAGGATGAATTGTGATGAGAAAGTATATATATATATGAACACTTGATAAATAAGTCAAAATACTTGAATGATGAATAATCTTTATGGTTATGTTATTATGCCTTTGCATGATAATTGCTTGCTATCATTGTATATTATTTGCATGTGGACTTACTAAGCTCTAATGCTTACCCCCTTTCCTTTCCATCCTTTGTAGTTCTGCCAAGCTAGCTCGGGGATCAAAAACTGTCGGAGTATTCGATCACACTATCAAAAGAATATTGGGTATAGTGAATTTGATAACTTGAGTATGGCATGTATAAAGGACTTGGTTATTTTGTGATATGTGCCATGCAAATTTGGCCAAGTTGGAAAGGCCTTTAATATTGATGATTCATTTTGTAATCGCCATGTGATATGGCTAATATTTGATATTTGGGTTGTAATCTAATTACCCATGCATGCATGTGCTAATGCCCTGATAATGTGATTTGTTATTGCTTGGTGAATGCATGATGAAGTATGGATTAGATGCTAGAAGATAAGAAATGACTTAATGGCTTAAGATGATCATGGTCATGAATATGTATTATGGAATTTGAATAACAAATTTGGTTATGCATGAAATTGGTGTGGAATGCCTCTAAATAGTGTGACTAATTGCATGTGCTTTAGGGTGATATTTAGTAAACATACAGGCTAAGATACAGGCGTGTGTCTTGGCCGTGTGAGAGATACGGCCTACCCATATGGGCGTGTGCTCTGGCAGTGTGAATTCTGCATCATTTTATGAAAAATTCATTTATTTTTAATGTACCACACGGTCTAGACACACGGGCGTGTGATACGGCCGTATGACCTTATTTTGATGATGATGTCACAGTGAGAGAGTTATAGAGGTTGAGGACACGGGCGTGTCCCAAGCCACACGGGCGTGTCCCAAGCCACACGGGAGTTTGTGACCACACAGCCTACCCCCACGGGTGTGTGACTCTCCAAAACAAGAAAATTGTTAAGTTGCCCAAAGTTTTTCGAAAGTTATCGAGGCCCATGTAAAGGATGAATTACCTATGCATGAATGAAATTGATTTGAAGAAAAATTTTATAGTCCGGTTTTGCATGAATGTCTGAGTACAAGTCCGATAGTACCTTATTCCTTGTCCTGGCGTCGGACTCGGGTAAGGGGTGTTAAATTCTTATAGCCTTGAAGAAAGAGAGGCATTTGTACGCCATTATAGATATGAATCTTTTAAGCACCACAACCCTACTTGGGAGGCGTTGGATTTCTTTTATGGTTCACGGGGGAGACATTTCCATAATGGGCTGAATCTTTTCTAGGTTTACCTCTATCCCCATTTCTAATATCATAAAGCCTAGGAACCTACCAGCTCCCACACCAAAGGCACGCTTCTTTAGATTTAGCTTCATTTCGTGAGTTCTTAGCACTACGAACGTCTCTGACAGGCTTCTTATGTGCTATCCCATGTACTCACTTGTCACAAGCATGTTGTCCACAGAAACCTCTAGGCCACAACCTATCTTATTTTTGAATATCCTGTTCACCAGCCTCTGGTAGGTTGCCCCTGCGTTCTTGAGGTCGAATGCCATGACTCAATAGGAAAAAAAACCTTTTTCAGTGATGAAAGTTATTTTTTCTTGGCCATCCTGGTCCAACAAGATCTGATTGTAGCCCAAAAAAGTATCCATGAAACTCATGAATCGGTGGCCTATGGAGGCGTCAACTAGTCGACCGATCAAAGGTAAGGAAAAGATGTCCTCGGGGCACGCCTTATTGAGGTTTGTAAAGTGGGTGCACATTCTTCACTTACCACTCACCTTCTTTACCATCACCGCATTTGAGACCCAGTTTGGGTATTCCACCTCCCTAATAAACCCTGCCACAGTAACTTGGCGACCTCCTGACTTACTGTCTTAACCACTTGCGGTGCGAACTTCCTACTTTTCTGCTTTATCGACTTTGCAAGAACATTTAACTTGTACATGATTATCTATGAATCCACACTCAGCATGTCTGTCACGAACCAGACAAAGTCATTCGAGTTTTTCCTCAGGCACTTGATCAACATGTTTTTTCATCCTCCTTTAATGTTGACAAGATCTTGACCATTCTCTCTTCATTTTCGCAGACGAGCTGCAAAGTTTTGGTGTGCTCCGCAGCTTCGGGCTTTTTATTTCGTTTCTCATTTTTCACATCTAAACTGTCCAAGTCCAAAACTTGGCTTGCTAATTCAACCTCCTGCGAACTTTGCCCCTCAATTATAGGTTCCCTTATTTGCTTGATAGACAATATGTGGCGTTGCCTCACTGTGCACTGATCAGATCACAAGAAACTAACCCCAGTCTTTGTTAGGAACTTAATTTTCATGCAAAAAGTCGCCACTACCATCTTCGCCATTATTATTATTGGTCTCTCAAAGTTGGCATTGTATGCCATTAGGTGGTCCACTATATAAAATTGGACATACTCTATGGTTGTATGCTTTCCATCCCCTAAAGTGACTGGTAGGGTGATTGAGCCTTTCATCTCAACTGGATGGTTCCCAAAACTGTATAGTGGGTTGGCTTTGGATAATGATCGTTCTTCCAACCCCATTTTTCTGTATGCTTCCCAGGGTAGAACCTCCACTACGCTTCTATTGTTGACCATTATTCTTTTTACTTCAAAGCTGGAGACTATTACTGAGGCTACCATCGGGTCTTTTCCCTCTTCGTCGTAGACTAAATCTTCATTATTGCTACCAAATTCAACATTCCACTTTTCTTGTTGTCACGACCTCTTTGGAGCACTGACTAACATCACAATTCTCATGTGTACCCATCTCTTTGTGTTCAAGCCTACCAAGTCATTGTCGGTACCAATGATCATGTGAATAGTGCCTCACGCCTTCTGTTTGCCCTAGGGTTGCCTCTCAAGCTTTGGCCCTGCTGTGAACCACTCTAATTGATGAATTCAACGAGTTTTCCATTTTAGACTGCTTCTTCGATGGCATCCTTCAATGTGAAGCAATCTTCAATTTTGTACCCCATATCATTGTGGAAAGCATATTAGTCCCTAGAGTTCGCCCTCCTACCAATGTTCTTCATCGGGGATAATTTAGGCAAGATGTCAAGGCTCTTTACCTAGCTGAAGATGTAAGTATGTGTGGTGCTTAGACGAGTGTACGCGTCAAACCTTCCCTAGAGGCATATCTCCTGGCATGCTCTTGTTGAGGTCATTGAGGGTTCCTGAATGCATCACTCTTGGTTTGATTTCTTTGAGGTCTGTCGGTTCTGACTTGTAGAGACTAGTTGGGGGGCCTACCTATTGTGAGGTCCTTCTCTATTTCTAGGCTGTCTATATTCTCTTTGAAAGGTAGCTTGCGACGCTCTTTCAATCTATTGGCCATTGGTCCTCTAAGTTCTTCGAGTTGAGGGTTGCTGCATGGAATCTTTTCACGTAGTTTTGAAGGGATTTGCCTTCCTGCTGTTTCATTGACATCAATCCCATAAGTGTGTTCATGATTGCTCGGTAGGCTCTGAACTTACATGAGAACGTCTGGCCCAATTGTGAGAAGTTGTGGATCGAACCTTGTGGGAAAGATAGGTACGAATCTTTAGCACTTCCTTTTAATATTGTCAAGAAGGCTTTACACTTTGCTACGTCCGATGCCCCTAACACGTTCATATAATTCATTGTTGTAACACCCTAAAATTTTGAGAATTTAATTGTGAGAATTTGCAGTAATTAAGTCTCTATATATATGGTTGTATGCTCTACTTTTGTGATTATGGTTTGGAGTTTGAGTCACGTAGTTAATAGTTTTATAATATTTTTAAAAACAACCCTTGTCCATGTGTTATGTAGTTAAGTTTAATTCAGTGTAAACCTGTGACAAGAATGAGCCTGCTGGTTCACTAGTTAAGCATCTGCCTCTATTATGTCTGGTTCCGAGTTCGAATTCCAGGGTATGCGATAGGGAACATTCTTTTTGCTAAAGTGTTAGTATCTGACTGGAAGTTATTAGGAATTAAAATTTTTGTCATATTTTTGTCATCTTTCACTTGTTCTTGTTTTTTGTCATCGTTCTTTTATTTTTTCTTTTTCCCTATATCCCTTTTCTTTTCTTTTCTTTTCGATTCTTTAATTTTCTTTTTCATTTTCATCATGGTTGTAAGTAAGTACGAGTCTAGACGAAGTCATACGCCGTTAGTTTCATTGATCGAAGGTTAGTAAGTAAGTTTCAATGCCAATTCGTTGAATTCCGATGTTATGTTCTGAATTAGGCATCTTGGGTGTATCATGTAATCTCTGATAATTATTCGCTTCGTTCCCTCTTAGGCAAGAGTGTCGAGAGTAACAAACCTCAACTTGACAAATTGAGTGACCTTTGTTGAATTTCCCGTAAGTTTGATTTCGTTGAAGGTTTCATGTCGAAACCTTTGACATAAAGTATTCTATGTAAAATATGTGTTATTGTCGATAATGTTGGTTGATTAAGTTATTGGGTAGTTGTTTTATGCTTCGGAGACTTTCCTTATTGTTGTTGCTTTGAAATCTCTCCATGTTTGTGCTGAAAACCTAAAATTTTGCAAGTTCTATTGTCGAAAAATGTGGTTATCGACGCAACACGGCTAGACACACGGGCGTTTGTCCAGGTCGTGTAACTTATTGTTTATCGATTTGGGGCCACGGGCAAGGCACACGGGCGTGTGTCTAAGCCGTGTGTGGCCATATTAGTATAGGGTTCACACAAGCAATGGACATGAGCATGTGTCTGGGCCGTGTAACTCACTGTTTGTGGTGCAAAACCACATGGCCAGGGACATGGGGGTTTGCCCAGGTCATCTAACTCACTATTTATGCTTTAAAACCACACAGACAGAGGACATGGGCATGTGACCAAGTCGTGTGGCATGCTATTGGGTCCCGAAACCTGTTTTTGAGGCCATGAATGTTGCTGAACACTGATACTGGCTTCCCCAATGTATGAATAATTGAATTTGATTATATGATAACTATCTGATACTCTGAGACTGATGTGTGAATAACATAGTGGTATGTATACTATGATACTTTTTCTGATGTTGAACTATCTTATCTATTTCTAAAATAATTTAGAATGACTGAATACATGCACGGGTATTTGTGCTCTGCATTTTCATGGGCTGGGATATTTTGAAGAAGGAAGTAATTTGTTTTGAATTAGTGGCTAAGCCACAATGCGTATAAATCTAATTCTGGCGCTTTGTCACATTTTGATCCAGCAACTAAGCTGCATCTCTATAAAAGTGTCAAACGGACATTCTAAGGTGTGTAGGGTTGGTTGGGCATTGAATGTCCTTAACGATGTGTTGGGATGGCCGAAGACGGTGTGTAGCGAATGGGGGTAGGAATATTGCATCTGAATTTGGTTTGTCTCATATATGAAATTGAAATTGCATATATATATATGTAACTAATCTGCTTTGAATCTGAACTGAAATTACTTCTGTATCGAACCTAATGTTTCAATTCAGAACTATTTTATAAGTGAACTTTAGTTGAACAAACTTATTTTACGCACTGAGGTTGCAGCTCATTTTGTTATTGATTGGATTTCAGGTGATTCTCAAACTTGAATGGGAAGATGCCGTGAGAGCTCGATCAAGCTTTTATCTTTATTTAAATTACTATTAGTAGGGATTTTGGTATTCTGTGGAACTGTGATGTTTTGAAATATTTCATGCTTAGTTAATTGTTGTATGGATTTTTAAGTTATGAATAGTTCCTTTTGACTGCGTTATAAATATGGTGTCTTTAGTGTCCTTGGTGTAACACTCTGGACTTGGTCTGGATATCTAGGCCTGTTTTGGGGTTTGTCAACACTAAGACTGTGTTTGGGATCATTATGTGTGATAAATGTAGTTAGGTGACAAGTTAGTATTTGAATTAATCTAGGAATTGAGACTTTAACGAATAATCGATTCTCTGAGGTTGAACCTGTAAGTATTATTATTTTATTTAATGATTGTATTACTTGAACTGTTGTCTGGTTAATTTTTTTGATGTAAATTTGTGAAATCATCCCCTTTGATGTCTGAACTGATCTATACACTCTGACATTGTAGCTAAATTACCATAATGAGTTTACACAATAGTCGTGGACACGGTGTTCGAGGGCATCGAGGACGCTGAGGAGGAACTCAAGCAGAGTCATCCTCTATGGGTAGTATGCCTAACTTAGAGACCAATGAAACAATTGGTACTCCCACTACTAAGATCAAGTCCCAGACTCCAATGGCTGGGGATGATGCACTGTCCTAGACCATGATTCGAGCACTAGAGAAGGTCGCAGGGACCCATTCGGGATCGAAAGGCCAAGGATCAATTACTAAATGACTCAGGTCAAATAGGGCTGAATTGTTCAGGGGTGTTATAGGAGTCGTTCCTACTGTTGCTGAATATTGGCTTGAGGCTACTGAGCATATTATGATAGATTTTAACTGTACTCCCACTTCGAAATTGAGGGGTGTTGTGTCCCTACTCCGGAACAAAGCTTATCAATGGTGGCTAATAGTTGAGCAAGGTGCTCAGCCCGAATAGGTGAACTGGGACTATTTCAAGAACGCCTTCCAAGGTAAGTATGTGGGGGCAGGTTATGTTAAGGCTCGACGACAGGGCGACCGATCTGTGGTTGTATATGAAGTCGAGTTTCTACGACTGAGTAGGTATACACGAACTTTGGTAGCTTTTGACTACGACAAGTGTGTGAGGTTTGAGGAGGGATTGAGGTATGATCTACGGGTTCTGATAGCTCCTCAGAGGGAGCGAGTTTTTGCGATCCTAGTTGACAAAGAAAAGATAGTGGAAGAAGTGAAGCGCACTGAGCGCGAACGGCGAGATCGTGAGAAGGATCAGAGTAAGATTAAGAGGGATTCGGGTCCCTCTGGTTTTGGTCAGTGCCCTAAGAAACGGGCGAGATTTGATAGGCCCCTGAGGACCGAGGCACCAGCTGTAGTGAATGAGACTCAGTTGTGCAATGATTGTGGGAAACTCCAACCAGGCGAATGCTGGAGGAAATTAGGGGCATGCTTCTGTTGTGGGTCGATGGAGCACCGGGTTAGGGATTGCCCCCATCGACAAGATCAAGTGCCTTCTATGATACAGACTCCAACTTTAGATTCTATTCGGCCTCCAATAGTGGTTCAGTAACCATTCAAAGGTCGTAGTACTGGTAGGGGTGGTAATGGATCTGGGAGAGGAGAGAGAGTACTGGGTAGAGGTGTGGATCAAACTTAGGCTCGTCAGCCGACTCTAGTATTTGGATGAGGTGCCACGAGGATAGCGATGATGCTGATATCATTGCAGGTATTTTCTATATTCATTCTATATTGTACTATACTCTCATTGATATTGGCTTTACTTGTGACAGCCCTATAGTGACCCTAGTCGGAAAGCGGTTTCGGGACCTCTAAACCAAGTCACCAAATTATTTGAATGTGATATTTATGGTCTAAAATATGTGAATATGAATGTGCGAAAATTTTAAGCTTCGATTTAGTTAATTGCATGTGAATGTAGTACATAGGACTTGTGTGACACTTTTGAAATGTGATAGGCTAATCTATAAGGATCTAATAGTGCATGTAATCAAAAGGGAGGACTTGCATGTCAACTTTCCCCCCCTAATTAGTAGTGGCCGGCCATGAGCATGAGGGTGGACAAAATGTTATGGCTAAAACATGTCATAAACATGTTGGGTTGATGCTTTATGTTAGGAATAATAAAATAAATAGCATGGGCAATAAAATATTAGTGTTAGTAGGAGGAGAAACAAAAAAAAAAGAATGTGTGTAGTTGTTCCCCCCCCCATTGTCGTGAGTTGAAGAAAAGAAAACAAAAAAAAAAGTGTCCATCCTTTTTCATTTCTTTTGGCCGAAAGTTCTAAGGAAGAAGGAAGGAGCTCTTGCTTCATGATCGGCTTGGAAGAGGATTAGGAAGAGGTTCGGCCATACTTGTATCTAGGTTAAGGTATGTTTGATGTTGTGCCATGAGATTCATGCATGTTTTTAGTAGTTAGCTTGAGTTCTAACTAGCCCATGGTTCAAATCTTTACTATGTCATGGAGATGATATTCGGCTAAGGTGGATTTGTGTTGATGTCATTTGCATGCTAAAAGTGAAGCTTTGTAATGATGCATGTGATGGCGGATTGATGACTCTTGAATCTTCTTTTTAGCATTTTTGAGTGAGACATTAAGTTCTTTGTTTAACCATGACCAAAATTGAAATGGTATGGTGTTGTGATGCATTCGGCCATGGTAGGAAGTAGAAGAGAAATATGGTTGTTGTTCATGTTATTTGGATGAGAAATGGTAGTAAGGTGAAGTGCAAATGTTAGTGTTTGATTTACTAGTGTATATATGTGTATTGGCCAAGTTTTGAACTTGAAACAAAATGGTGTTTAGTCAATACAAGTGACCATACTTGTTGAATGTATTAAGTGTTGCAATCGGCCTCAACATAGACATGCATGTTCGGCCACATGAATGAGTACATAAGTTGATGTGTATGTTCGGCCATAGGTAAGCATATTGATGGCTTTATCTTGACTTAGAAAATTCGGCTAAGGGGAATATTAGCTAATATGTTGAATTCGATTCGTGATTTCGTACATATGTGACTCTAATGTCTAATGTATATATGGGCTAAGTACCTTGAGCTTCTCTTTTGATGTTCGAATGAATTGTATTAAATTGCTTAATGTGATTAAAAATGCGTATGACCATTTTGTATTTGAGCTAAAGGTGGTCATATGACCCATCAAATTCATTGTCATGTTCGGCCATAAGCTAGCATAATGAGACTTTAATAAGTTAAATTTGTTTGAATTAGCTCAAGAGCTTAGAGGACCAAAGTTGGATAAGGGAAAGGAAAAAGTGATCGAATAGCCATCGAAATCGTTCGACAACATTCGAGGTAAGTTTTCGAGCAATGAGACTTAGTTTATGATTTGATTAAGTCATAATGTATGTGCATAGAGATCGTGTTATAAAGCAAACTAAACCATGCTGTTTGTATGTGGCTAGTGAGCCGAAATGGGAATGCTTAATACGTGACTTGTGTTTGAACTCTAATTGTGAAAATGAAATTAGATGTGTCATGATTTATTGATATGTGCATGAATGTTCGCATAATAACCGGGCTAAGTCCCAAGAGCATTTGAGCTAGTGGCTAATTCCGGGCTAAGTCCCGAAGGCATTTGTGCGAGCTACTATATCCGGGCTAAGTCCCGAAAGGCGTTTGTGCGAGCTATTCTGTCCGGGCTAAGTCCCGAAGGCATTTGTGCGAGTTATTATACCGGGCTAAGTCCTGAAGGCATTTGTGCAAGTTACTATAACCGGGCTAAGTCCCGAAGGCATTTGAGCTAGTGGCTATATCCGGCTAAACTCTGAAGGTACTTGGTTTGAGAACGAGTGATCTTGCTGTAATAATTTAAATTGATACGCTCGTAAAACCCAACGATGAGGTACGTTTCGTATATGCATTAGGGTGGTGATTCCGTTTAAATAATATTCACTCAGTAAATTAATGAGCTTCCGGCCTTGGCTAAGTTGATCTTTTGTGTATGAATATAAGGGTTGGTAATGTGAAGTAAGTATGATATTGAGAATTTGTGCATATGAGATTATTCGTTTAACCATATGAATGCTATACTTTGGTTGTGTCTAATTCCATTGCTCAAAACTTACTAAGCATTAAATGCTTACTCCTTTCTTTGAATCTCTGTTTTATAGATTTTGGTTCGTCAGCTATAGGACTCAGGAGTGTCGAAGTCGAAGTCGCCCACACTATCAAAGCCCCCTTTTGGTACACTTTTGGTTGAACTTTGAAATGGCATGTATAGGACTACCCGTTTTGTTGTTGGTCATGGACCCTTTGGTTTTGTGTAAATTTGGATAGCCATGCGAAAATGGCTTATATACACTTTGAGCTTAGTATTATAGTCGTCTTGTATGATGTTCATTAAGAGGTATGGAAATGTTTGGGAACGATTAGCTGATGGAATGGTTAATCATGATCATATTTTGTGCTATATATGCTAAAGGGCTAGTTGAATCATGGAAACTATGTAATAGGTAAAGTCTACCTTAAAAATAGATGCTGATAGCAACAGTAACGTGAATGTGAAAAATAACTAAAAATAGTAGGAATGGAATTAAATAGTGAACAAATTATTTAATCGAACCTTGATGAATCTATTTTCATAGGAAAGTAACGAAACGATCCTATGAATAGTATATTATGAGATATTTAAGTTTTCGCGAAACAGGGCCAGAACGGTTTCTGGATTCCCTGTTCCGACTTCGGAAATTCATTATAAATTAACTAGAGATAATTAGAAGTCATGTCATATATTTATAGATTCCTTTTCGAGTCTAGTTTCTATAGAAACAAACGGAATCAGTATTGAAGCCCTGTACCGGGAGATATCCAAGTCGTAATGCGCAAAGGTCAGTGTAGTCGAACCCTGAAATAGGGGAGACTTTAACTAATAAACTGTACTAATTGGCTCGACCAAAAATTCTAGAAAACAATTTGTAGATGGAAATATGAGTCTAGTTTCAGGAAAAATTTACGGAACTGGTTTTTGAGTTTTGGAAGTCGAGATATGATTTTTAAGGTGACAGTGATGCAGTTAGCCAGCTCGTCTGGAAATTTAAAATGGACTGTGCAAATAAGTGATTTAAGTCTGCGAACCCCTCTTGTCTGACTCCGGCAACGGTCTCGGGTACGGGGTGTTACAATTTTATTGGTATCAAAGCTACGGTTTAGTCGATTCTAGGGCTACCGTACTACGTTTGGGTCTAGCTATACATGCCATTACGTGATTATTTGATAGTGTGGTGATTTCTGACATTTGCAAATGTGTGTATTTATAGTAATGGATCCCGATCCTAACTGAGCGGTAGCTGATGATCTTGAGAGTGTAGCGCCTGCTCCCGCACAAGGGACAGTGCCGGCGGACTCTCAACCTAATGCTAGTAATCCGAATGATGAAGCTAGACAAGCTTTTTATAGCGTGATGAATGATTGGTTCAACCAATACATTCGAACTAATACGGCTGTTCCACAACCTCCATTCCCGACAAATACCACCCCCGCACCTACCATACCTCCGGTAACTGACCAAATAAGGTCAAATAAGCCCCCAGTTGACAGAATCTGAAAACACGGGGCTACTGAATTTAAAGCTACGGACAGCGATGATGCTGAGCAAGCTGAATTTTGGTTGGACAACACTATCCGGGTACTCGATGAGCTATCTTGCACGCCCGATGAGTGCCTAAAGTGTACTATCTCCTTGCTACGTGATTCTGCCTACTATTGGTGGAATACGTTGACTTCTGTTGTGCCCAGGGAGCAAGTAACTTGGGAGTTCTTCCAAACGGAGTTTCGAAAGAAGTATATCAGTCAGAGATTCATTGACCAAAAACGAAAGGAATTTCTTGAACTCAAACAAGGTTCCATGTCGGTTACCGACTATGAACGAAACTTTGTGAGGCTTAGCCGATACGCGCGAGAATGCATTTCTTCAGAGGCCGTGATGTGTAAACGTTTCGAGGATGGACTGAATTATGATATAAAGATGTGTGTTGGCATTTTTGAAATCCGAGAATTTGTGGTACTCGTCGAGCGAGCTTGCAAAGCTGAGGAGCTCAGTATGGAGAAAAGAAAAGCTGATATGGGAGCAAAGGAGTTTCGTAAGAGGCCTTCGAGGAGGCCCTTTCAACAGTCATCGATGAAATTTAGAGATGATTTAGGCCGATCTAGAAACACTTCGGGCTTTTCTAGACGAGATCGCGATCGACCCCTTGTGAGTGCACGAGTCACTCGGTCGCCAGTGTTGGAACTGATCGTCGAGACAGAGCGGAGTGCCAGTATTGTGGTAAATGGCATTCGGGGAGTTGTAGATTCCATGACCGCTCCTGTTACAAGTGCGGGTCAGTTGACCACTTTATTAAAGATTGCCCGAGGTTGTCTGAACAGAATGTAAATCAGAGTGGGAAACCGGGTGCTACCACTGCTCGAGGTAGACCATCTAGAAATACGGGCAATGCTAGTAGTGGTCAGAGAGGATCTAGAGATGCAACGACCAGATCTGAGGCTCGTGCTCCTGCTAGAGCTTATGCTATACGCGCACGCGAGGATGCTTCCTCGCCAGACGTTATTACCGGTACTTTTACTCTCTTTGATTCTAATGTGATTGCTTTGATTGACCCCGGTTCTACTCATTCTTATATATGTGAAACCTTAGCATCCAGTAAGACTTTACCTATTGAGTCTACTGAGTTCGTAATTCGGGTGTCAAATCCCTTGGGTCGTTACGTGCTTGTCGACAAAGTGTGTAAGAAATGTCCCCTAATAATTCGAGGTTCCTGTTTTCCGGCGGACTTGATGCTTTTGTCGTTTGATGAATTTGATGTTATCCTCGGTTTAGATTGGTTAACCGTGCATGATGCGGTTGTGAACTGCAAAAGCAAGACTATTGATTTGAGGTGCGCAAATAACGAGATAATCCGAGTTGAGTCTACGGACTTAAAGGGGTTGCCAGCTGTAATATCATCAATGTTGGCCCAAAAATATGTAAGAAAGGGGTGCGAAGCATACCTTGCGTATGTACTTGATGACAAAGAGTTAGAAAAGAAACCCAAATCTGTGCAGGTGGTTTGTGAATACCCGGATGTTCTTCCCGAGGAATTACCGGGTTTACCACCTATTCGAGAGATAGAGTTTGGTATTGAGCTTGTACCTGGGACTACGCCGATTTCGATAGCTCTGTATCGTATGGCACCAACCGAGTTAAAATAGTTGAAAGCTCAGTTGCAAGAATTAACGGATAGAGGTTTCGCTCGACCAAGTTTCTCTCCTTGGGGTGCACCAATATTGTTTGTGAAAAAGAAGGACGGAACCATGAGGTTGTGCATCGACTATCGTCAGTTGAATAAGGTGACAATAAAGAATAAATATCTGATGCCACGTATTGACGATTTGTTTGATCAACTAAAGGGAGCCTCAGTGTTTTCGAAGATAGATTTGAGATCGGGTTATTACCAGTTGCGAGTTCGAGATTCGGATATACCCAAAACTGCTTTCAGAACGAGATACGGCCACTACGAGTTCTTAGTGATGCCGTTTGGGCTCACTGATGCCCCTGCGGTATTTATGGATTTGATAAATCGGATCTTTAGACAGTATTTGGACCGGTTCGTAGTTGTGTTTATTGATGACATTTTGGTCTATTCAAGAGGTGAGACCGAACATGCTGAACACCTGAGATTAGTGTTGCAAATTTTACGGGATAAGCAGTTATATGCTAAGTTCAGTAAGTGTGAGTTCTGGTTAAGAGAGGTTAGCTTCTTGGGTCATGTGGTATCCGCATCGGGTATTCGAGTTGACCCGAGCAAAATTTCAGCCATACTTAACTAGAAGCCTTCGAGAAATATTACTGAGGTTCGGAGCTTTTTGGGACTTGCCGGTTACTGCCGACGGTTTGTAAAAGGTTTCTCGATGATAGCCACACCAGTGACGAAGCTACTTCAAAAAGATGTTAAGTTCGAATGGACGAAAAAATGTCAGAAGAGTTTTGATCAACTGAAAACTTATTTGACTGAAGCTCCAGTACTAGTGCAGCCCGAATCAGGCAAAGAGTTTGTCATTTATAGCGATGCATCCCTACTTGGGTTAGGTTGCGTATTGATGCAAGAAGGTCGAGTTGTGGCCTATGCGTCGAGACAATTAAAGCCACATGAGAAAAATTATCCCACCCATGATCTCGAATTAGCCGCCATCGTATTCGCTTTGAAAATATGGCGACATTACTTATTTGGTGAGAAGTGCCATGTATTTTCGGATCACAAAAGTCTCAAATATTTGATGACTCAAAGAGACTTAAATCTGCGACAAAGACGTTGGCTGGAGTTGTTGAAAGATTATGAGCTTGTCATTGACTATCACCTTGGAAAGGCTAATGTGGTTGCGGATGCCTTAAGTCGTAAATCACTGTTTGCTTTACGAGCGATGAACGTACACTTGTCCGATCTATCCGACAATGTGTTAGTAGCTGAATTAAAGGCCAAACCATTATTGATTCATCAAATTCGGGAGGCTCAGAAAGTCGATGACGAATTGGTTGCAAAACGGGCTGAATGTGTTTCGAACATGGAATCAAAGTTTCAAATTGATGACGACGATTGTTTGAGGTTCCGAAGTTGTTTGTGCGTTCCAAGGAATTCAGAACTTATTTTGATGATTCTGAACGAAGCTCATTGTAGCCGAATGTCAATTCACCCGGGGAGTACGAAAATGTACCACGACCTAAGACGTCAGTTTTGGTGGAATGGTATGAAACGAGATATTTCCGATTTTGTCTCGAAGTGCTTAGTATGTCAGCAAGTGAAGGCGGAACATCAAGTGCCTACCAGTTTACTTCAACCGATCATGATACCTAAATGGAAATGGGATTGAGTCACGATGGATTTCGTATCTGGGTTGCCAGTATCGGCAAGTAAGAAAGATGCGATTTGGGTTATTGTGGATAGACTGACTAAGTCGGCTCACTTTATTCCCGTACGCACGGATTTTTCAATGGATAAACTAGCTGAATTGTATGTTTCTCAGATTGTGAGATTACACGGGGTACCTATTTCTATCGTGTCGGATAGAGATCCGAGATTCACCTCGCGATTTTGGAAGAAATTACAAGAAGCTTTGGGTACCAAGCTGCATTTTAGCACCGCTTTTCATCCACAAACCGATGGTCAATCCGAGCGGATAATTCAGATACTTGAGGATATGTTGAGATGTTGCATCCTCGAGTTTAGTGGTTCATGGGAACGATATTTGCCTTTGATTGAATTCGCTTACAACAATAGTTTTCAATCAAGTATTAAGATGGCACCTTACGAGGCTTTGTACGGGTGTAAATGCCGTACGCCATTGTTTTGGACCGAGCTCGGTGAAAGCAAAATTTTCGGAGTGGATTTGATTAAAGATGCTGAACAGAAAGTAAAAATAATTCATAAAAATCTGAAGGCAGCATCAGATCGTCAGAAGTCGTACGCGGATTTAAAACGAAGAGATATTGAGTATCAGGTGGGAGACAAAGTGTTTCTTAAGGTATCGCCCTGGAAAAAGATACTCAGATTTGACCGTAAGGGCAAATTGAGTCCGAGATTCATTGAGCCATATGAGATCTCCGAACGAGTTGGCCCAGTTGCATATAGGTTTCTTTTACCCCCTGAACTCGAAAGGATCCACAATGTTTTTCATGTTTCGATGCTTCGACGTTACAGATCCGATCCTTCGCACGTAATAAACCCCTCCGAGGTCAAAATTCAAGCCGATATGAGTTATGAAGAAGAACCGATTCGTATCCTAGCTCGTGAAGTGAAGGAGTTGCGAAACAAAAGGGTTCCGTTAGTGAAAGTGTTATGGCTCAAACACGGGATCGAAGAAGCTACTTGGGAAAACGAGAATGCCATGAAAGAACGATACCCAAACCTATTTACCGGTAAGATTTTCGGGGACGAAAATTTCATAAGTGGGGGAGAGTTGTGACAGCCCTATAGTGACCCTAGTCGGAAAGCGGTTTCGGGACCGCTAAACCGAGTCACCAAATTATTTGAATGTGATATTTATGGTCTAAAATATGTGAATATGAATGTGCGAAAATTTTAAGCTTCAATTTAGTTAATTGCATGTGAATGTAGTACATAGGACTTGTGTGACACTTTTGAAATGTGATAGGCTAATCTATAAGGATCTAATAGTGCATGTAATCAAAAGGGAGGACTTGCATGTCAATTTTCCCCCCTAATTAGTAGTGGCTGGCCATGAGCATGAGGGTGGACAAAATGTTATGGCTAAAACATGTCATAAACATGTTGGGTTGATGCTTTATGTTAGGAATAATAAAATAAAGAGCATGGGCAATAAAATATTAGTGTTAGTAGGAGGAGAAACAAAAAAAAGAATGTGTGTGGTTGTTTCCCCCCCTATTGCCGTGAGTTGAAGAAAAGAAAACAAAAAAAAAGTGTCCATCCTTTTTCATTTCTTTTGTCCGAAAGTTCTAAGGAAGAAGGAAGGAGCTCTTGCTTCATGATCGGCTTGGAAGAGGATTAGGAAGAGGTTCGGCCATACTTGTATCTAGGTTAAGGTATGTTTGATGTTGTGCCATGAGATTCATGCATGTTTTTAGTAGTTAGCTTGAGTTCTAACTAGCCCATGGTTCAAATCTTTACTATGTCATGGAGATGATATTCGGCTAAGGTGGATTTGTGTTGATGTCATTTGCATGCTAAAAGTGAAGCTTTGTAATGATGCATGTGATGGCGGATTGATGACTCTTGAATCTTCTTTTTAGCATTTTTGAGTGAGACATTAAGTTCTTTGTTTAACCATGACCAAAATTGAAATGGTATGGTGTTGTGATGCATTCGGCCATGGTAGGAAGTAGAAGAGAAATATGGTTGTTGTTCACGTTATTTGGATGAGAAATGGTAGTAAGGTGAAGTGCAAATGTTAGTGTTTGATTTACTAGTGTATATATGTGTATTGGCCAAGTTTTGAACTTGAAACAAAATGGTGTTTAGTCAATACAAGTGACCATACTTGTAGAATGTATTAAGTGTTGCAATCGGCCTCAACATAGACATGCATGTTCGGCCACATGAATGAGTACATAAGTTGATGTGTATGTTCGGCCATAGGTAAGCATATTGATGGCTTTATCTTGACTTAGAAAAATCGGCTAAAGGGAATATTAGCTAATATGTTGAATTCGATTCGTGATTTCGTACATATGTGACTCTAATGTCTAATGTATATATGGGCTAAGTACCTTGAGCTTCTCTTTTGATGTTCGAATGAATTGTATTAAATTGCTTAATGTGATTAAAAATGCGTATGACCATTTTTGTATTTGAGCTAAAGGTGGCCATATGACCCATCAAATTCATTGTCATGTTCGGCCATAAGCTAGCATAATGAGACTTTAATAAGTTAAATTTGTTTGAATTAGCTCAAGAGCTTAGAGGACCAAAGTTGGATAAGGGAAAGGAAAAAGTGATCGAATAGCCATCGAAATCGTTCGACAACATCCGAGGTAAGTTTTCGAGCAATGAGACTTAGTTTATGATTTGATTAAGTCATAATGTATGTGCATAGAGATCGTGTTATAAAGAAAACTAAACCATGCTGTTTGTATGTGGCTAGTGAGCTGAAATGGGAATGCTTAATACGTGACTTGTGTTTGAACTCTAATTGTGAAAATGAAATTAGATGTGTCATGATTTATTGATATGTGCATGAATGTTCGGATGATAACCGGGCTAAGTCCCGAGAGCATTTGAGCTAGTGGCTAATTTCGGGCTAAGTCCCGAAGGCATTTGTACGAGCTACTATATTCGGGCTAAGTCCCGAAGGCGTTTGTGCGAGCTATTATGTCCGGGCTAAGTCCCGAAGGCATTTGTGCGAGTTATTATACCGGGCTAAGTCTTGAAGGCATTTGTGCAAGTTACTATAACCGGGCTAAGTCCCGAAGGCATTTGAGCTAGTGGCTATATCCGGCTAAACTCCGAAGGTACTTGGTTTGAGAACGAGTGATCTTGCTGTAATAATTTAAATTGATACGCTCGTAAAACCCAACGATGAGGTACGTTTCGTATATGCATTAGGGTGGTGATTCCGTTTAAATAATATTCGCTCAGTAAATTAATGAGCTTCCGGCCTTGGCTAAGTTGATCTTTTGTGTATGAATATAAGGGTTGGTAATGTGAAGTAAGTATGATATTGAGAATTTGTGCATATGATATTATCCGTTTAGCCATACGAATGCTATACTTTGGTTGTGTCTAATTCCATTGCTCAAAACTTACTAAGCATTAAATGCTTACTCCGTTCTTTGAATCTCTGTTTTATAGATTTTGGTTAGTCAGCTATCGGACTCGGGAGTGTCGAAGTCAAAGTCGCCCACACTATCAAAGCCCCCTTTTGGTACACTTTTGGTTGAACTTTGAAATGGCATGTATAGGACTACCCGTTTTGTTGTTGGTCATGGACCCTTTGGTTTTGTGTAAATTTGGATAGCCATGCGAAAATGGCTTATATACACTTTGAGCTTAGTATTATAATCGTCTTGTATGATGTTCATTAAGAGGTATGGAAATATTTGGGAACGATTAGCCGATGGAATGGTTAATCATGATCATATTTTGTGCTATATATGCTAAAGGGCTAGTTGAATCATGGAAACTATGTAATAGGTAAAGTCTACCTTAAAAATAGATGCTAATAGCAGCAGTGACGTGAATGTGAAAAATCACTAAAAATAGTAGGAATGGAATTAAATAGTGAATAAATTATGTAATCTAACCTTGATGAATCTATTTTCATAGGAAAGTAACGAAACGATCCTATGAACAGTATATTATGAGATATTTAAGTTTTCCCGAAACCGGGCCAGAACGGTTTCTAGATTCCCTGTTCCAACTTTGGAAATTCATTATAAATTAACCAGAGATAATTAGAGGACATGCCATATATGTATAGATTCCTTTTCGAGTCTAGTTTCTATAGAAACAAATGGAATCAGTATTGTAGCCCTGTACAGGGAGATATCCAAGTCGTAATGCGCAAAGGTCAGTTTAGTCGAACCCTGAAATAGGGGAGACTTTAACTAATAAACTGTACTAATTGGCTTGACCAAAAATTCTAGAAAAAAATTTGTAGATTAACATATGAGTCTAGTTTCAGGAAATATTTACAGAACTGGTTTTCGAGTTTTGGAACTCGAGATATGATTTTTTAAGGTGACAGTGACGCAGTTAGCCAGCTCGTCTGGAAATTTAAAATGGACTGTGCAAATAAGTGATTTAAGTCTGCGAACCCCTCGTGTCTGACTCCGGCAACGGTCTCGGGTACGGGGTGTTACATTACTTACTCATATATAGCTAGTGTTGTGTCTGCAAATCTGGGTTTAACTGTTGAAAATACTGCTAAAGAGTTTTCTGTGATTAGTTCTTTGGGGTAGTCAATGCGGGTTGATAGAGTATATAGACGGGTACCTTTAAAGATCCAGGGTATAGTATTTCCAGTAGATTTGATGGAGTTACCCTTTAATGAATTCGATTTGATTCTAGGAATAGATTGGCTCGTTGAGTATCGGGTCAGTTTAGATTGTGCAACCAAGAGAGTTACTTTGAGAACGAATGAGAATGACGAGGTGGTTATGGTTGGTGAGCATATAGATTACCTCTCTAATGTAATCTTCGCTCTTGTAGCAGATAAGTTAGTTCAAAAGGGGTGAGAGGCATACCTTGCGTACGTATCTAATTCTGTTCTCGCAAAGCTTTCTATGGGAGATATCTGCACTGTGAGGGAATACCCAAATGTCTTTCCTGAGGAATTACCTGAGGTACCTCTAGATCGAGGTGGAATTTAGAATTGATCTGTTACCAAGTAGGGCCCTGATGTTTGTTGCACCCTGTCTCCTGGCATCGAAGGAGCTGACTGAGCTAAAAGCGCAACTCTAGGAACTTCTCAACAAAGGGTTTATTCGACTGAGCATGTCTCCTTAAGGGCACCAGTACTATTTGTTAAGAAGAAAGATGGGTTGATGAGAATGTGCATAGACTATAGATAGTTGATCAAGTTGACCATCAAGAACAAGTACCCGTTATTGAGGATTGATGACTTGTTTGACCAGATTTGAGGAGCATCTGTCTTCTCTAAAATCGACCTATGCTCTGGTTACCATTAGCTCAAGGTCAAAGGGACTGATGTGTACAAAATTGCCTTCAGGAATCGTTACAAACATTATGAGTTCCTGGTGATGCCTTTCGGTTTAACGAATGCCCCGACGATGTTTATGGATTTAATGAATTGGATGTTTCAACCGTACTTGGACCAATCTGTAGTGGTTTTTATCGATGATATACTGATCTACTCTAAAACTAAAACTAAGCATAATAATCATCTTCGCATTGTACTTCAGATACTTCGAGAAAAACGGTTGTATGCCAATTTTAGTAAGTTCAAGTTTTGGTTAAAGGAAGTCGCTTTTCTAGGTCATGTGGTAATGGTGGAAGGGATCTGAGTCGATCCCAGGAAAATAGAAGCTATTATTGAGTGGAAACAACCAAAAAATGTATCTGAGCTTCGTAGCTTCCTAGGTTTAGCAGGTTACTATTGAAGGTTCGTCGAAGGATTTTTATTGATTGCATCACATCTAATGAAATTGTTGCGTAAGAATGCTCCATTCTGTGGTCTAAGGCACAACAATCTAGTTTCAATAAGCTCAAGTCCATTCTGACACAAGCTCCTATCTTAGTTCAACCGGAATCGGGTCAGGAGTTTGTGGTATACAGTGATGCGTCACATGTCGAGTTAGGATGTGTTCTGATGCAAGATGATAAAGTGGTTTCTTACACATCACAACAGCTTAAGACACACGAGGGCAACTATCCTACTCACGATCTTGAGCTGGTTGTGGTAGTGTTTGCTTAGAAGATTTGGAGACACTATATGTATGGTGAAAGGTGTATCATTTACACCGATCATAAGAGTCTCAAATATTTGTTAACTTAAAAAGAGTTAAATCTTCAGCAGCATAAGTGGGTTGAATTACTTAAAGATTATGATTGCACGATAGAGTACCATCCGGGTGAGGCTAATGCGGTAGTGGATGCCTTGAGCCGTAGAGCAGTGACCAATCTAAGAGCAATGCTAGCTCGTCTGATTTTGATTGAGGATGGAGGGTTGTTAGCGGAATTACGAGTTATACTGACTTGGATTGAGCAGATTCAGACTAAATAGTTGAGCAACAAATCTTTTGTTCAGCGATTGCAACATGTTCGTTCGAACGAGACTTTCGATTTCAACTTGACTAGTGATGATGTGTTGTGTTTTAAAGGTCATATTTTCCCACCTAATGATAAAGAGTTGATACAGTAGATTCTACAGAAGGCGCATAGCAGTCCCTATACTATGCATCCTGGTGGGAACAAAATGTATCGGGACCTTCGAGAACTCTATTGATGGCCTGAATTGAAACGGGAGGTAGTCACTTTTGTGTCCCACTGTCTAACGTGCCAAAAGGTTAAAATTGAACATCAGTTACCTTCCGGTCTGCTTCAACCAGTTAAAATTCCTCAGTGGAAGTGGAAGCAGGCAACGATGGATTTTGTTAGTGGGTATCTAACCCCCACCAAGAAAGATTCGATTTGGGTCATCATTGATCGATTGACCTAATCTGCCCACTTCATACCCATCCGTACAAATTACTCCTTATAGAAATTAGCTAAATTGTACATCGCCAAAATTGTGAGGCTACAGGGAATCCTAGTCTCAGTCATCTTTAATAGAGATCCACGATTTACGTATCGATTCTGGAAGAAACTCTATTAGGCTTTAGGTACCCAACTTAATTTTAGCAGTCTACCACCCTTAGACCAACGGACAGTCAAAATGAGTTATTCAGATCCTAGAGGATATGATTCAGTGTTGTTGATAGAATTTAAGGGTAGTTGGAAGGATTATTTACCGTTGGCAGAGTTTGCATACAATAACAGCATTCAGTCTAGTATTCAGATGGCACCATATGAGGCCTTGTATGGTCATAAGTGTCAAACTCCATTATGTTAGACTGAATTAAGTGAACATTGGGTTTTGGGTCTTAAGTTAGTTTCTGAAATTGAAAACACTGTGAAAGTAATTCAGGATCATCTGAAAGTCGCATTTGATCAGCAGAAGTCTTATGCTGATTTAAAAAGAAAAGACATCGAGTTTTCTATAGGTGATAAGGTTTTCCTAAGGGTATCACTGGGGAAAAAAGTCCTCCTATTTGGACGCAAGGGCAAGCTAAGCCCGAGGTTTATTGGGCCTTACCATATCTTGAAGCATGCTGGACCAGTTGCGTACCAGTTAGGATTAGCACCAGAGCTGGAACGAATTCATGATGTGTTTCATCTCTCGATGCTGAGATGGTATCGATAGGATCCGTTGCATATTGTTCCTATCGACGAGATTGAATTACGAATAGATTTAACATTCGGAGAGAAACCTGTCCAGATCTTGGAACGTGATGTTAAGGTATTGAGGAAGAAAATTGTTCCTCTAGTAAAAGTTCTGTGCTGGAACCACGGTGCTGAGGAAGCTACGTAGGAGTGAGCCTGAATAATCGATCTGATGGCAGTATCTGTATCTGTTTGAGTTAGGTAAATTTTGAGGTCGAAATTTCTTTTAAGGGGAGAGAGTTGTAACACCCTAAAATTTTGAGAATTTAATTGTGAGAATTTGTAGTAATTAAGTCGTTGTATCTATGGTTGTGTGCTCTACTTTTGTGATTAGGGTTTGGAGTCTAAGTCGCGTTATTAACAGTTTTATAATATTTTTAGAAACAATCTATGTCCATGTGTTATGTAGTTAAGTTTAATTCAGTGCAAACCTATGACAAGAATGAGTCTGCTGGTTCACTAGTTAAGTATCTGTCTATATTCTGTCTAGTTCTGAGTTCGAATTCCAGGGTATGCGATAGGGAACATTCTTTTTGCTAAAGTGCTAGTATCTAACTGGAATTTATTAGGATTTAAAATTCTCGTCATCATCCATTAGTTCTTTTTTCTTTTTGTCATCATTCTTTTATTTTTCTTTTTCCCTATATCCATTTTCTTTTCTTTTCTTTTCGACTCTTTAATTTTCTTTTTCATTTTCATCATGGTCATAACTAAGTACAGGTCTAGATGAAGTCATACATTGTTAGTTGCAATGATCGAAGGTTAGTAAGTAAGTTTCAATGTCAATTCGTTGAATTTTGAGGTTATGTTTTGAATTAGGCATCTTAAGTGTATTGTGTAATCTCTGATAATTAGTCACTTGGTTTCCTCTTAGGAGAGAGTGTCAGGAGTAACAAACCTCAATTTGACAAATCGAGTGACCGTTGTTGAATTTTCGGTAAGTTTGATTTCATTGAAGGTTTCATGTCGAAACCTTCGACATAAAGTATTCTATGTAAAATGTGTGTTATTGTCGATAATGTTGGTTGATTAAGTTATTGGGTAGTCATTTTAGGGTTTGGAGACTTTACTCATTGTTTTTGCTTTGAAATTTTCTCCATGTGTGTGCCGAAAACCTAAAATTTTGCAACTTTCTATTGCCGAAAAATGTAGCTGTTGACGCCACACGACCAGGCACACAGGCATTGTAACAGCCTTACCCGTATCTGACGCTGGAATAGGGTACGAGGCATTACCGGACTTAATTGTTCACTAACATGTAAAAATCGAGCTACAAAATTTCAATCGTATCAAAAATTTTCATACACATGCATAATGTCCCAAACATGGGCCTACAAAGCCCTAAACTTGCATTGAAAGTAGTTAGGGACTAAACTGAGAACCTTAGGAAGTTTTGGGAAAACTTAGAAAAAAAATTTCCATGACACAAGGTCACATGCCTGTGTGGACACAGGGAGACATCCGTGTGTCTTCGACACGCTCGTGTCCTCAAGTCGTGTAACTCTCTAACTATGACGTCAGTGAATAAATTGAACCACACACGCCCGTGTGCTAAGGCCATGTCCCCCACACGGTTGAGACACACGGCCGTGTCTCAACCCGTGTGGCCAACACTTAGGCTATTTTCCAAGCCTTTAATTTATCGTTAATCCTTCACATCTTTATTTCCATATTACACATTTAATTCATGGCCATGACCATTTAGATTGGTCATAAAACATTCATCATGCACATATTTCATAACACCAACCATATATGGCCAACAAGCATAAACACATCATCTAATCACAAGCATTAGAACATAGCATAAATAGATAGGTTCACAAACCATAATCAATATGAAACACACCTCTTGGCCATATACCAATAACTCAATATAGACCAATAGATTAGGCTAATCATAATAACACATATCATAAAAACCTGGTCCCTATACATTCCACTCACTTGAACACGCTTAACAAATATCAATATTCCAAAGAGGATGACTTAATAGTGTGATATTGCCTCCAACGATCTCCAATTCCGAGCTAACCTGACAACACTAAAGAAAAGGAAAGGAAGGGAGTAAGCTTTATAGCTTAGTAAGGCCGTATGAAAAATAATAAGCAATTATCAACTTGCTCCTCAAGGTAATACAACCATACTTGCACTTTTACTTATGTTCAGATCAAGCTATTTCCTCGAGTCACATTTACTAAATAATTTATATATAGAGCTACGAAACTCCAAATTATGATCTGCTAATTTTTCCAGAAACTAGACTCACGTATATTCTTACCATAAAATTTTCAGGATTTTTGATTTATCCAATTAGTATAGTTTATTCCTTAAAGTTACCCCTTTTTTTCTATCTGACAGTTCTGACCCCTCTTCACTAAAAATTAATTATCCTCATAATACAAGACACATATAATATATTCATCTATTTCTCTTGAAAATAGACTCATTAATAATTCTAATAATATAAATTATAACCCATAACTATTTTTGTACAATTTTCAATGATTTTCTCAAATCAAAACAGGGGATTTCAAAATCGTTTTGCCTCTATATCACACAAATTCAAATATCTCATAATATGAAATCCCTTTGCTTACACCGTTTCATTTATAAGAAACTAGAATCGATTAGCTTTAATTCCATATTTCATTAAATCTTTAACCCTCTTTCGACTATTTTTTGTGTATTTTCCAAGTTGGACTACTGCAGTTGTACCAAAACTGTTTAGTGTAAAATAATGGTAACTAAGCTTATAACACCTTTGCGAACCATTTTAAACATCATGGTAAAAGTACATATTGGTACATCATAAGCATGGAACCATAATCATAAGTTCATCAATATCTCATTCTCATAGGCATAGCTTACTTATTTGTATCCTTACCCAAGGATGCATCTTTTCATGATCGTAACAGTATTTGAGCTTCGAGTACGTACATGTACCTTTTCAACATGCTCATATACTCACCTTCTCGCTTTCATCACAAGTTTTGAACTACTCATTGAACCACTTGGAATACTATAGGATATTCAATAGGCCTCAAACATAGGGTAAGATGCTAATGCCATGTCCCGGACATGGTCTTACACTGGCTCACACATCAAAATCGATGCCATGTCCCAGACATGGTCTTACACTGACTCTCATATATCGAGGCTGATGCCATGTCCTAGACAAGAGAATCGAAAAAGTAAGGGAGTGAGATGGAAAAAATTGTGAAAACAAAGAAAGCAGAGTGTTAAGAATATTGTTTACGGTTGAAGATGAGAGAAAATCCGTTCTTCATTGTTCTTTTGGGTTCTTATAAAAGGAAGGTCTCTTCTCCAGTTCTGTATTTATGCCATCATATAGTTGTATAGCAAGTTAGCTTTTTTTACAATTTATTCTTTTTTTTTCTTTTGTTCATTATAAATAATTAAAATAAAAACAAACAACATTTTATGTTATAAATTAATTAATTTTAAATTTACAATTAATTATAAATTATTTATTTCAATTAAAATAAATTTAATTAGATAAATAAATACATAAAAAAAAGATATATATACTCATATATCGAGGCTGATGCCATGTCCTAGACATGGTCTTACACTAGCTCTCATCTGTCAGTGCTGATGCCATGTCCCAGACATGGTCTTACACTGACACATATCAAGCCGATGACATGTCCCAGACATGGTCTTACAGTAGCTTTCATATCTCAAGCCCGATGCCATGTCCCAAACATGGTCTTACACTAGCTCTCGTCTCAATGTCGATGCCATGCCCCAGACATGGTCTTGTATTGGCTCTCATAATATGGCTGATGCATGTCCCAGACATGTCTTACACTAGCACACATGTCACCCAAATGTCATGGCATGAATATCCAATCTATTCTCAAAGTTCAGCTAGGAGTTTATCACGTTAGGTCTCATCATACATTTTTCATAGCCACATTCAAACATTTCATGCAAAATTAACCATTTAGTGCATAATAACGATAAAGCTATAATATTTATGCACAACTTACTCGTTTCAATGGAATATCATATTCTATCAAATTTCCAATGCATCCAATCATGACATAAATGTTATTAACATTTGGCATCACTTTCTCATATATAATATCATCAACATAAAATTTGATACAATCTTAGCAAGATAGATTTCAAGTATATTAAGGATAACATGGATATCATGCTTATTTAATCACATGGACTTACCTCGAATGCAATTCCAGCTAATTACGCCATTTTAGTCCATAACCTCGTACTTTTTTATTTAAGCCTGAATCTCGGTTCCTTGATCTAAAATGATAAAATTCACTACTTTAATCACCATATTAACCAAGACATTCCATAATTTATACTTTTACAAAATAACCATTTTGCCCCTAGACTTTTACAAAAATTATGATTTTACCCCTAGGCTCTTAAATCGATTTTTATCAGGTTTCTTTATTAATTAAGCCTAGCTGAATTTATTTTAGGCTTATAGCAGCCCAAAATTTCATTCATTTCACACATTTATCACCTTTTTATCAACCTTTACAAAAAGGTCCATTTAGGTGTTTTTCTTGAAAATCTGATAAACCATAAATATAACATATTTTAATCTCATTCTTAATGCGTTTATAGATGATAAATGATGTAAATTAGTGAATTTGATGCTCCTAATCCCTTAAATTCATTTTTCTATACTTACGAGAGCATTTGGGAGCAAAAGGAGCGAAAAAGGGCCAAAATCAAAATTTTCAGGATCCACACGGGCAAGCCACATGCCCATGTGCCAGCCGGTGTCAATATCGCTCCCTGTTTCCCAAACACACAGAAAAATCCAATTTTTGGGGTTTCTGAGCATTCAAAAGTCTATAAATACATACTAGAAGAAGACCTAAGCAGATAGCAGAAAATACTCGAAGAGACGCAGTCGAAGTCATCTAGGAAGTAGGATCTCCTCCAAGACTGAAGATCTCCCTTCATTTTCTTCCAAAGTTTTTGGGTTTTCTTTATGTTTTGTGGTTTTTCTATTTTTGAGATGTTTTCCCCCATTAGTATGAACTAAACTCCTTAAATACCTAGGGAGGATGAAACCTACGATGGATCTTATTATTTAATTATCTGAATTACACGATAAATACTTGTTCTTGTTCTTAATTATGTCTTCTTAATCATTGCTTTAATATTTTCAGTATATTAATCCAAGTTTGATGTGCTTATTCATTAGAGCAAAAGTCCCTGTTTAAGAGAATATCTAGCATAATTAAGCGGAGTTGCATGCAATCCTAGAAATAAGACAACATAAATCTATCGGATTAGAGTCAAATCTAATAGGGGAATCCATAAATTGAGTAATGCGACAATAGGGGTTTTAATTAGAAAGAGATTTCAATTAATCAACCTAGAGTCAGTTGTTCTTCGTCTCGAAAGAGATATTAACATAATTTAAGGTTTCCTATAGATCAAGACAAGTGAATAAATTGTTTGATTCAGAGTCAAAGTAATAAGTGAAGTCTAGGTGGATTCTTTCCTGGGTATTGTCTTCTATATAAGTTTTCTTTAAGTATTTTTCCCAATTCGCTTTCTATAGTGTTCAGTAGTTAATTTTTAAATTAAAACAAACTACTTATATTTTAGGCTAAATAATAGAAAGAAATTTAATACTAGTACTTTTAGTCCTTGTGGATACGATATTCTGGACTCACCATAACTATATTACGCTTGCCTTAGTCATGATTGTAGTCTAGTTTAGTGGTTCATAAAATGATCATCAAAATCTTTTTACAAAAGTTGTTTATTACGCAACCATGACTTATTTTCTTCCATAAAAATTCAGCAACCAACATAAATATTCACATGGAAAAACCCTAGACTTTCAACCATTTTGCAAAATAATCCCCCCATTAGCTAGATTAAGCTACAAGGGTTCCAAAAATACAAAAATCATAAAAAAAAAGACCATCAAAATCACTTACTTGCAAGGGAACTAAGTGGCTGAAAATTTAAGCTCTCAAAAGCCCCATGTTTGCTGCCATTTTCAGTGGAAGAAGAAGAAATGAAAAAGATGACAACTTTTTCTTTATTTTATTTTACTACCAAAACAAGTCACCTAATGCAACCAAATGTTGACTTTTCAAATTTTCTTGTCCCTATGGCCGGCCATCACTCCCCAAATGGCCTATTTGCACTTTAAAGACCTCCAATTTTCATTCTCTACCTATTTAACATATTTGGGTAGTAAAACAAAACTTTTGCCCTTTATGCGATTTAGTCCTTTTTTGCAATTAAGCTCACAAATGCTAAAATTAATTCACCAAGATTTTCATGCACTCATATAATCATGCTATAAAACAGAAAATAATATTAAAATAATTTTTACCTCAAATTTGTGGTTTTGAAACCATTGTTTTACTAAGCCCTATTTCAAGATGTTACAGGCATGTGTCCAGGCCATGTGATTAGCCGTGTAACTCATTGTTTATTGATTTGGAGCCACATAGGAAAAGCACACGGGCGTGTGTCTAGGCCGTGTGTGGCCATATTAGTACAGGGTTCACACTAGCAACGGACATAGATGTGTGTCTAGACCGTGTAACTCACTATTTGTGGTACAAAACCACACAGTCAGGGACACAGACGTGTGCCCAGGCCATGTGAGTCATCCGGGCAGGGACACAGGCATGTGTCCAAGCCATGTAACTCACTGTTTATGCTTTAGAACCACATGGGCAGAGGACATGGGCATGTGACCAGACCACGTGGAATGTTATTGGGCCCAAAACCTGTTTTTGAGGTTGTAAATGTTGCTTAACACTGATACTGGCTTCCCCAATGTATGGATGATTGAATTTGATTATATGAGAACTGTTTGATACGCTAAGACTGATGTAATATCCCGAATTAGGGCCTAATCGGAATAGTGGTTTTGTGACCATAAATCCAAGATAGAAATAATTATTTTATGATTATTTTAAGGTCTATGATATGATTGCATGATTGTGTGAAAATTTCGTGAAGAAATTCTATGCATAAAATGCTTAATTTGAAGTTAGGGACTAAATTGAATAAGTTGCAAAACTTGCATTCTAGAAGTTTCTAGTATGAAATTGCTTTTAAATATTAATTAGGAGGTCTTAAATAGAAATTTGACCAATTTCTAAGTTTATGGACAAATATTGGACATGAATGGAATTTTTGGAAAGTTTAGTAGTAAGGGCATTTTGGTCATTTAGGGGTAAAATAAATTAAAATACAAAATTAAAAGCCAATTTTGCTCATCTTCTTCACCATGGACGTGTATACCAAGGGAGACTCCATGGCTAGGGTTTCCAAGCTTCCAAACTCGATTTTAAGTCCGTTCTAGCCTTGTTTTTAATGATTTTTACGTTTTTTGAGTCCCGGTAACTTGATTTAGCTTATGCTAGCAATAATTCAACCTAGGGTTCATATTTGGAAAAATACCCATACGTGAAATTTGTGTATTTTGGTGTTTTATGATAGAATATGAGGTTTTAAATTATGTTAGACAACTTGTGCTACTCGGTTTTAAGTGAAAATGAGTAAAAGGGCTTAATCGGTAAAAATACCTAATAGTCATAAGTACATGTTAGAGTGAGAATTTGATGTTTCCATAGAAGGGAAAAATCATCAGCATGTCATAAAACATAAGAAAATAGGATTAATTTTAATTTCCGAACCTTAGGGCAAAAGTGCAAATATGCAAAAGTTTAGGGGTCAAAATGAAAATTTTTAAAAATATGATTTTTGGACCTGTATGAATAGTGTGGCTAATTATTAGGCTAAATGTGATATTATAGATGAAGGAAATCAAAATTTGGGCTTAAATCGGGAAAATACAAGGTTATGGACTAAAATGGTAAATTGCTGTTTCTGGATCGAGGTAAGTTCGTATGATAATAATAATGCAATGTTATGTTTGAATTATATTTCTTACTATTATTGCATATATTTTATGATTTAATATATTGGAAAAGTTGATGGAATGGTGTTTATGATGTGGAAATATGACATGAAAGAATGTTACATGAAATGCAAGAAAATGAAGATACATGACAAGTGATATATGAAATATGTGATATATGTTATGTAAATTCTTAAAAGTTGATTTGATATTTCAGTTGTGTCTTATTATACTATGAATGGACAATTGGTACTATGGATAGTGAGATTGACACTTCGAGTAAATTCGTACATAAATAATCTATCGATTCTTTTTATGTTATTATATTTTGATATCATATGAAATGTGGCTGCCTATCAAATGGTTATTTGATGTAAATTATGAATTTAAATTGATTACGGACAATTTAGTAAAATTTTGAAAAGTGAGGAATTTCCCGATTGAACCTTCGAAATAAAAACGATACGAATGATCTATTGTGCGGTTGCATGTGTAGTACTAAGTGCAGGCTACTATGCGTACCCGAAAACTGTGATCACGTGTGTAGTACTAAGTGTAGGCTACTACGTGTATCAGATGGTTAGGTCACGTGTGAAGTACTAAGTGCAGGCTACTACGTGTACCGGATAATTGGTCGCATGTGTAGTACTATGTGCAGGCTACTATGCGTACCAGATAGCTTTGGCTACAAGTGTGAAAATATGTGCAGGCAATTGAGTATCAGTTATTATTCCGAAGAGTTCAACGGGAAAATCGATTAAGTAAAAATAAAATTGAACATGATTATATGATGAATAAGTGTAGGTATATGTTTATGAAAAATTATGAGCAATGTGCTCGATAATTGGGTGAATTTCGATAAGACAAAATGGATTAAGTGGAATTATGTAAGAATGAATTTTAGTGGTAAAACAGTGTTGGACAGCAGCAGTTGCATGACTTTGAAAATTCACTAAAAATTGTGGAAGTTGAATAAAAATGCAAATGATATATGAAAATAAATCTTAATGAGTCTATTTTCACATGAAAGAAACATGGGAAGCAAAAGAATTCTATATTGTGTGATATTTGAATTCTTGTGAAACAGGGTCTGAATAAATTCGAGATCCCCTGTTCTGACTTTATAAATTCACCATAAATTGTAAAAAAATTATTAAGAGTCATACCTTACATGGATGGATTCCTTATTGAGTCTATTTTTAAGGGAAACAAACATCATGGTCGTTGCAATTCTGTACAGGGAGAAATTGTGTTCGTAGTGCACAGGGGTCAGAGTAGTCATACCCTGAAACAGGGGAGACTTTAACTAATAAACTGTACTAAATGGCCCGACCAAAAATTCTAGAAAAACATTAGTGATTAGAAATATGAGTCTAGTTTCAGGAAAAATTTACGGAATTGGATTTCGAGTTTTGTACCTCGAGATATGATTTTTTTTTACACTGTCCAGAAAACAGCCTGTCCTGAACCTATGTAATTGTACAATTATAGTGTTTTATCTTGAAAAGCATGGTAGTAATTGCTTATTATTTTCATATGAACTTACTAAGCGTAAAGCTTACCCATCCTCTCCATTTTTTTAGTATTGGCAGGTCCGCTCGGGGTTGGAGATCGTCGGAGGCAAAATCACACTATCAAAATCATTTTTGGGAGAATTAATTCAAATATTAGAAATATCAAGTGAGTGGCATGTATAGGAAGTTGGTTTGTGATATGTATTTTTATTATGATTTTGACCTTACGTATCAGTCTGCATTGAGTTATCGTATATGATCATGAGATGTGGTCCTTATCCATTATGGTTTATAAGTTTAATTAATTGTGCCATGTCCTACGTTTTGATGTGATGATATAGTTAGCTTTGTTTGTTATGCATGTGTTTGAAAAGTTTTAAATTAAATGAAATTTTATGTCCCAGTTTTCGTCTATGTGTATTGTTGAGTCTGGTAATGCCTCATACTCTGTTTCGGCCTTGGATACGGGTAAGGGGTGTTACAACTGATATGCGAACAGCATGGTTGTATGTATACTATGATACTTATTTTGATGTTGAACTGTCTTATCTATTTGTGAAATAATTTAGAACGACTGAATACATGCTATGGGTATTTGTGCTCTGCATTTGCATGGGTTGGGATATTGTGAAGAAGGAAGTAATCTGTTCTGAATTAGTGGCTAAGACACAATGCGTATAAATCTAATTCTAGTGCTTTATCACATTCCGGTCCAACAGCTAAGCTGCGTCTCTGTAAAAGTGTCAAACGGACACTCTAAAGGTGTGCAGTGTTGGTTGGGCACTAAATGCCCTTAACGGTGTGTTGGGATGGCTAAAGACGGTGTGTAGCGGATGGGGGTAGGAATATTGCATTTGAATCTGGTTTGTATCGTATATGAAACTGAAATTGCATATATATATATATATATGTAACTAATCTGCTCTGAATCTAAACTGAAATTACTTCTGCACCAAACCGAATCTTTGAATTCAGAACTATTTTATAAGTGAACTTTAGTTGAACAAACTTTTTTTATGCACTAAGTTTGAAACTCATTTTTTTAATGATTAAATTTTAGGTGGTACTCAAACTTGAACGAGATGGCGCTGCGGGAGCTCGGTCAAGTTTTTATCTTTCTTTAAATTACTATTAGCAAGGATTTCGGTATTCTGTGGTATTGTGATGTTTTGAAAGATTTTATGCTTAGTTAATTGTTGTGACAGCCCTAATGTGACCCTAGTCGGAAAGCGGTTTCGGGACCGCTAAACCGAGTCACCAAATTATTTAAATATGATATTTATTGTCTAAAATATGTGAATATGAATGTGTGAAAGTTTAAAGCTTCGATTTAGTTAATTGCATGTGAATTTAGTTAATAGGACTTATGTGTGACACTTTTGAAATGTGATAGGTTAATCTATAAGGATCTATTAGTGCATGTAATCAAAAGGGTGGACTTGCATGTCAATTTCCCCCCTAATTAGTAGTGGCCGGCCATGAGCATGAGGGTGGACAAAATGTTATGGCTAAAACATGTCATAAACATGTTGGGTTAATGCTTTATGTTAGGAATAATAAAATAAAGAACATGGGCAATAAAATATTAGTGTTAGTAGGAGGAGAAACAAAAAAAAATGTGTGTGGTTGTTCCCCCATTGCCGTGACTTGAAGAAAAAAAAAGAAAAAAGTTCTCATGTTGTTCAACTTGGCCGAATAGAAGAAAGAAAAAGAAGGGAAAGAGCTTGGAGAAAATCGGCTATGGTGGTTCATTAGACTAAGGTATGTTGATGTTGTTCCATGAGATTCATGCATGTTTTTAGTTGTTAGCTTGAGTTCTACCTAGCCCATGGTTTAAATCTTTGCTATGAGATGGAGATGATATTGGGCCATGGGTGTTGTCTTCTTGGTTGGTGTTTGATGTTGTGGTGATGAGGCATGAAGATGAGTTAAGTTTCGGCTAAGGTGGACTTGTGTTGATGTCGTTTGCATGCTAAGTGTGAAGCTTTGTAATGATACATGTGATGGTGATTGATGACTCTTGGATTTTCTTTTTAGCATTTTTGAGTTAGACATTAAGTTCTTTGTTTAACCCATGACCAAAATTGAATTGGTATGGTGTCTTGATGCATTCGGCCATGGTAGGAAGTACATGAGAAATTGGTAGTAAGGTGAAGTGCAAATGTTAGTACTTGATTACTAGTGTATATATGTGTATTAGCTGAGTTTTGAACTTGAAACAAAATGGTATGTAGTCAATACAAGTAACCATATTTGTAGGAAGTATTAAGCATATAATCGGCCTCAACATAGACATGCATATTCAGCCACATGAGGTAGATTGGTGTTGCATGTATTCGGTTAGAGGCAAGCATATTGATGCTTTTATCTTGGCTTAGATAATCGGCTAAAAGAGAGTGTGGGCTAATATGTTGAGTTGATTCATGATTTCATATATATATGACTCTAATGTCTAATGTATATATGGGTTAAGTACCTTGAGTTTCTCTTTTTGATGTTCAAATGATTAAATCAATTTATTTGTTAAATTAAGCTCAAGAGCAAAGGGGAACTAAATCCGATAAAGGGAAGGAAAAAGTGATCGAATAGCCGTTGAAATCGTTCGACAACATCCGAGGCAAGTTTTCGAGTAATGAAACTTAGTTTACGATTTGATCAAGTCATGACGTATAATCATAACAAATATACGGTTATATAATGATTCTACTTGAATTATATGTTGAGTTAATTAGTCTATACGTATGATGGGTAGCCGTATGTGCATAGAGATCATATCATAAAGCAAACTAAATCATGTTGTTTGTATGTGGCTATTGAGCCGAAATTAGTAAGTGTGATAAGTGTCTTGTGTTTGAGCTTTGGTAATGAAAATGAAATATGGATGTGTCATGATTTATTGATATATGTGCATGGTTATTCGAATGATATCCAGGCTAAGTCCCGAAGGCTTTTATGCTAGTGACTATATCCGGACTAAGATCCGAAGGCATTTGTGCGAGTTGCTATATCCGGGCTAAGACCCGAAGGCATTTGTGCTAGCGACTATACACGGGCTAAGTCCCGAAGGCATTTATGCTAGTGACCATATCCGGGCTAAGACCCGAAGGCCTTGTGCGAGTGGTTATATCCGGCTAAATCCCGAAGATACTTGGGTTTGGGAATAAGCGATCTTGCTGTAATAATTTCAATTAATACGCTCGTAAAATCCCAACGATGAGGTATGTTTCGTATGTGCATTGAAATAATTGATTCCTTTTAAATAGTATTCGCTCAATCGATTAACAAACTTCCGGCTTTTAGTCAAGTTGATTCCTTATGTATGAATATAAGGGTTGAAAATGTGAAGTAGGTATGATTGTGAGAATATGTGTATATGAAATTATTCGTTTAGTCGTATGAATGCTATACTTCAGTTGTGCATGATATCATTACTCAAAACTTACTAAGCATTAAATGCTTATTCCGTTTCTTTGATTCTTTGTTTTATAGATTTTGGTTCGTCAGCTATCGGACTCGGGAGTGTCAGAGTCGAAGTCATCCACACTATCAAAGCCCTTTTGGTACTCATTTAGATGAACTCTGAAAATGGCATGTATAGGACTACCCTTTTGTTGGTAGTCAAGTACTTTGGTATTGTATATATTTGGATAGCCATGCGAAAATGGCTTATATATTTTGAGCATAGCGTTATAATCATTTTGTATATATATGGTTATTAAGAGGTGTGGAAAGGCTTGGCAATGATTAGCCATTGGAATGGTTAATCACGATCATATTTTTGTGCTATGTATGTTAAAGGGCTAGTTAAATCATGGAAATTATGAAATAGGTAACGTCTACCTTAAAAACAGATACCGACAGCAGCAGTGATGTGAATATGAAAAATCACTAAAAATAGTAGGAATAGAATTAAATAATTAATAAATTATGTAATCGAACCTTGATAAACCCATTTTCATATGAAAGTAACGAAACGATCATATGAGCCGTAGTTTATGAGATGTTTAAGTTTTCGTGAAACAGGGCAAGAGCTATTTCTGGATCCCCTGTTCTGAATTTGGAAATTCACTAGAAATTAACCAGAGATAATTAGAAGTCATGCCCTATATGAACAGATTCATTTTCGAGTCTAGTTTCTTTAGAAACAAACGGCATAAGTATTGAAGCCCTGTACAGGAAGATATCTAAGTCGTAATGCATGAAGGTCAGAGTAGTCGAACCCCATCACAGGGGAGACTTTAACTAATAAACTGTACTAATTGGCCCAACCAAAAATTCTAGAAAAAAATTTGTATATGGACATATGAGTCTAGTTTCAGGAAAAATTTATGGAACTTGTTTTAGAGTTTTGGAACTCGAGATATGATTTTTAAAGTGACAGTGACGCAGTTAGCCAGCTTGTCTGGAATTTTTAAATGAACTGTGTTTTATAATGAAAAAGTCTGTTAACACCTCGTGTTCGACTCCGGCAACGGTCTCGGGCTCGGGGCGTTACAATTTTATTGGTATCAGAGCTACGGTTTAGTCGATTCTAGGACTACCGTAATACGTTTGGGTCTAGCTATACATGCCATTATGTGATTATTTAATAGTGTGGTGATTTCTGACAATTGAAAATGTGTTTATTTATAGTAATGGATCCCGATCCCAACCGAGCGGTAGCTGATGATCTTGAGAGTGTAGCGCCTGCTCCCGCACAAGGGACAGCGCCGGCAGACTCTCAACCTATTGCTAGTAATCCGAATGATGAAGCTAGACAAGCTTTTTATAGCGTGATGAATGATTGGTTCAACCAATACATTCGAACTAATACGGCTGTTCCACAACCTCCATTCCCGACTAATACCACCCCCGCACCTACCATACCTCTGGCAACTGACCAAATAAGGTCAAATAAGCCCCCAGTTGACAAAATCTGAAAACACGGGGCTACTGAATTTAAAGCTACGGACAGCGATGATGCCGAGCAAGCTGAATTTTGGTTGGACAACACTATTCGGGTACTCGATGAGCTATCTTGCACACCCGATGAGTGCCTAAAGTGTACTATCTCCTTGCTACATGATTCTGCCTTCTATTGGTGAAATACGTTGACTTCTGTTGTGCCCAGAGAGCAAGTAACTTGGGAGTTTTTCCAAACCGAGTTTCGGAAAAAGTATATCAATCAGAGATTCATGGAGCAAAAATGGAAGGAATTTCTTGAACTTAAACAAGGTTCCATGTCGGTTACCGACTATGAACAAAAATTTCTGAGGCTTAGCCGGTACGCACGAGAATGCATTTCTTCTGAAGCTGTGATGTGTAAACATTTCGAAGATGGACTAAATGATGATATAAAGCTGTATGTTGGTATTTTGGAAATCCGAGAATTTGTGGTACTTGTCGAGCAAGCTTGCAAAGCCGAGGAGCTCAGCATGGAGAAAAGAAAAGCTGATGTGGGAGCAAAGGAGTTTCATAAGAGGTCTTCGGGGAGGCCCTTTCAACAGTCATCGAAGAAATTTAGAGATGATTTAGGCCGATCTAGAGACACTTCGGGTTTTTCTAGACGAGATCGTGATCAACCCCCTGTGAGTGGACGAGTCACTTCGGTCGCCAGTGTTGGATATGATCGTCGAGACAGAACGGAGTGTCAGTATTGTGGTAAATGGCATTCGAGGAGTTGTAGATTCCATGACCGCTCCTGTTACAAGTGCGGATCAGCTGACCACTTTATTAAAGATTGCCCGAGATTGTCTGAACAGAACGTAAATCAGAGTGGGAAACCTGGTGCTACTACTGCTCGGGGTAGACCATCTAGAAATACGGGCAATGCTAGTGGCGGTCAGAGAGGATCTAGAGATGCTACAACCAGATCTGAGGCTCGTGCGCCTGCTAGAGCTTATGCTATACGTGCACGCGAGGATGATTCTTCGCCTGATGTTATTACCGGTACTTTCACTCTCTTAGATACTAATGTGATTGCTTTGATTGACCCTGGTTCTACTCATTCTTATATATATGAAACCTTAGCAACCAGTAAGACTTTACCTGTTGAGTCTACTGAGTTCGTAATTCGGGTGTCAAATCCCTTGGGTCATTACGTGCTTGTCGACAAAGTGTGCAAGAAATGTCCCCTAATAATCCGAGGTTCCTGTTTTCCGGCCGTTTTGATGCTTTTACCGTTTGATGAATTTGATGCTATCCTCGGTATGGATTGGTTGACCGTACATGATGCAATTGTAAATTGCAAAAGAAAAACCATCGATTTGAGGTGTGTAAATAACGAGATAATCCGAGTTGAGTCTACTGACTTGAATAGGTTGCCAGCTGTAATGTCATCGTTGTTGGCTCAGAAATATGTAAGAAAGGGGTGTGAAGCATACCTTGCGTATGTACTGGATGACAAAGAGTTCGAAAAGAAACCTGAATCTGTGCCAGTGGTCTGCGAATACCCGGATGTTTTTCCCGAAGAATTACCGGGTTTACCACCTATTCGGGAGGTAGAGTTTGGTATTGAGCTCGTACCTGGGACTACACCGATTTTGATAGCTCCGTATCGTATGGCACCAACCGAGTTAAAAGAGTTGAAAGCTCAGTTGCAAGAGTTGACGGATAGAGGTTTCGCTCGACCTAGTTTCTCACCTTGGGGTGCGCCAGTATTGTTTGTGAAAAAGAAGGACGGAACCATGAGGTTGTGCATCGACTATCGTCAGCTGAATAAAGTGACAATAAAGAATAAATATCCGTTACCGCGTATTGATGATTTGTTTGATCAACTAAAGGGAGCCTCGGTGTTTTAAAAGATAGATTTGAGATCGGGTTATTATTAGTTGCGAATTCGAGATTCGGATATACCCAAAACTGCTTTCAGAACGAGATACGGCCACTACGAATTCTTAGTGATGCCGTTTGGGCTCACTAATGCCCCCGCGGTATTTATGGATTTGATGAATCGGATCTTCAGACCGTATTTGGATCGATTTTTAGTTGTGTTTATCGATGATATTTTGGTCTATTCGAGAAATGAAATCGATCATGCTGAACACCTGGGATTAGTGTTGCAAATTTTACGGGATAAGCAGTTATATGCTAAGTTCAGTAAATGTGAGTTCTGGTTAAGAGAGGTTAGCTTCTTGGTTCATGTGGTGTCTGCATCGGGTATTCGAGTTGATCCGAACAAAATTTCGGTCATACTTAACTGGAAGCCTCCGAGAAATATTACTGAGGTTCGGAGCTTTTTGGGACTTGCCGGTTACTACCGACGGTTTGTAAAAGGTTTCTCGATGATAGCCACACCAATGACGAAACTACTTCAGAAAGATGTTAAGTTTGAATGGACAAAAAAGTGTCAGAAAAGTTTCGATCAATTGAAAACTCATTTGACGGAAGCTCCAGTACTAGTGCAGCCCGAATCAGGCAAGGAGTTTGTAATATCCTGATTTTGGGCCTAGTCGGAATAGTGGTTTCGTGACCACAAAATCTGAGATAGAAATAATTATTTTATGATTATTTTGAGGTCTATGATATGATTGCATGATTGTGTGAAAATTTCATGAAGAAATTTTATGCATAAAGTGCTTAAATTGAAATTAGGGACTAAATCGAATAATTTGTAAAACTTGCATTCTAGAAGTTTCTAGTATGAAATTGCTTGGAAATATTAATTAGGAGGTCTTAAATAGATATTTTACCAATTTCTAAGTCTATGGATAAAAATTGGACATTGATGGAATTTTTGGAAAGTTTAGTAGTAAGGGCATTTTGGTCATTTAGGGGTAAAATGAATTAAAATACAAAATTAAAAGCCAATTTTGCTCATCTTCTACCCCATGGCCGAATATAGCAAGGAGAAACCATGGCTATGGTTTTTCAAGCTTCCAAGCTCGATTGTAAGTCCGTTCTAGCCTCGTTTTTAATGATTTTTACGTTTTTGGAGTCCGATAGCTCGATTAAGCTTATGCTAGCAATAATTCAACCTAGGGTTCATATTTGGAAAAATATCCATAGGTGAAATTTGTGTATTTTTGTGTTTTATGATAGAATATGAGGTTTTAAATTATGTTAGACAACTTGTACTACTCAGTTTTAAGCGAAAACTAGCAAAAGGGCTTAATCGGTAAAATACCTAATAGTCATAAGTACATGTTAGAGTGAGAATTTGACGTTTCCATAGAAGGGAAAAATGATCGGAATGTCATAAATCATAAGAAAATAGGCTGAAGTTTAATTTACGAGCTTTGGGGCAAAAGTGTAAATATGCAAAAGTTTAGGTGCAAAATTGTAATTTTTCCAAAATATGATTTTGGGTCAATTTGAATAATGTGAGTCCTAATTAGACTATACTTTAAATGATAGAGCAAGGAAAACTAAAATTCGGGCTAAAATGGGGAAAATACCAAGTTGTGGACGAAATGGTAAAAGTAGCCATTTTCGCATACGAGGCAAGTTCATGTGTAAATAATGTAGCATAATTGTTATTTTTAAGTTATTGATGTTAATTATATGATATGCTGATTTTTTTTATCGTGAAATATTATGCTTTGTGGTAATATTGAGTAATATGCAAATTATGTTTACTACTTGATAAATATGAATTGCTACCGAGTATCGGTTCCGATATTCCATGGAAGACGGCAAATGTGAGATCGAGTGAAAAAGCCCGTTTGAACCTTAGGAATAGATTAGGATACAAGTGACATGTCACTAGGATGGTTGAGCATCCGAACTCGTTGAGTTGAGTCCGAGTTCACTTATGGATGCGAATGTCTGAACTCGTTGAGTTGAGTCCGAGTTCGTGAAATGTAACTAGGCATCCGAGCTCGTTGAGTTGAGTCCAAGTTCACTTAGGGGCGGGTTACATGATTTCCTGATTACATATGAGGCACTTATGTGCAAATTATCCATGTATCCGAGTTATATTCCGATGTGTTCAACGGGTGAAATTTCTAGTTTAATGGAAGAGCACTTAAGATATAAGTGACGTTTTGGGTAGGTGTTGTGAAATGGACACTTTGGACAGGTATGTTCTTAACCCTCGGGTTGAAAATAGATACAACAACGATAAGGTGGTAAGATGATGAATGATGTTTAAAGATGTGATATATGTTTTGGTGGTACCATGCTAAAGTTGTTTGGTATATTTGTATTGTTATGTTACTTGTTATTTACATATGAACTTACTAAGCATTTATGCTTACTCCTTCCTTTTCATTCACTGTAGTTTTGAACAAGCCAACTCGGGAATCGGGACGGGTCGAAAGTTCGATCACACTATCCAAAGGACTTTTATCTTGGTAAATGGCTTGTACAACTACTTAAGTATGGCATGTATAGCAATATACCTATTTTGTGTAAATAATTTTATGATATGGCCATGTTTGGTTGAGAAAATGTTTGATATTGATAAGTCATGGTGATGGCTAATTTAGATCATGTTTGATATCATGCAAGTTTAACAGGTTATCTAGTTCATAAAAATTCATGGAAAGATGAAACTTGCCTTAAAACAGAATATTGCTGCAGCAATGACATGAATTTGAAAAATCACTAAAAATAGTATAAATATAACTAAATGATGAGTAAGTTATGAAATTTAAGCTTAATGAGTCTATTTTCATATGGATTGAACAAAACAGGAATATAAATTATATTTTATGAGATATTTAAACTTTTGCGAAACAGGGCCAGAGTGATTTCTGGATCCCCTGTTCTGACTTTAAAAATTCATAATAAACTTTACTAAAATAATTAGAAGTTTTTATTTATATTTAAAGATTCCTTATTGAGTATAATTTTAATAGAAACAAACCTCATAGTCATTGAAATTTTTTATAGAGATATATCTGATTCGTAATACACAGAGGTCAGAGCAGTCGAACCCTGAAACAGGGGATACTTTAATTAATAAACTATACTAATTGGCCCAACAAAAAATTCTAGAAAAAAATTAGTAAATAAATATATGAGTCTAGATTCAGGGAAAATTTTCGGATCTTGATTTCGAGTTTTGTAACTCAAGATATGATTTTTCTTGTAACTGTGATGCGAGTAGCTAGAAACCTATGAATGTAGAAACAAAAGATTTGAAGTTCTTAATTTGATAAATTATGTTCGGTAACTCCTCAAGCTCGACTCCGGCGACGGTTTCGGGCGTGGGGGCTTTACAGAGTTCGTCATTTACAGTGATGCATCCTTACTTGGGTTGGGTTGTGTATTGATGCAAGAAGGTCGAGTTGTAGCTTATGCGTCGAGGCAACTGAAGCCACATGAGAAAAATTACCCAACCCATGATCTCGAACTGGCTGCCATCGTATTCGCTATGAAAATATGGCGACATTACTTATTTGGTGAGAAGTGCCATATATATTCGGATCACAAAAGTCTCAAATATTTGATGACTCAAAGAGACTTGAATCTGCGACAAAGACGTTGGCTTGAGTTGTTAAAAGATTATGAGCTTGTCATTGACTATCACCCGGGGAAGGCTAATGTGGTTGCGGATGCTTTGAGTCGTAAATCACTGTTTGCTTTACGAGCGATGAATGTACACTTGTCTGTTCTATCCGACAATGTGTTAGTAGCAGAATTAAAGGCTAGACCATTGTTGTTTCATCAAATTCGTGAAGCTCAGAAAGTCGATGATGAATTGGTTGCAAAACGGGCTGAATGTGTTTCGGATAGAGAATCAGAGTTTCAAATTGATGACGACGATTGTCTGAGGTTCAGAAGTCATTTGTGTGTTCCAAGAAATTCAGAACTTATTTCGATGATTCTAAACGAAGCTCATAGTAGCCGAATGTCGATTCACCCGGGGAGTACGAAAATGTACAACGATCTGAGACGTCAGTTTTGGTGGCATGGTATGAAACGAGACATTTCTGATTTTGTTTCGAAGTGCTTAGTATGTCAGCAAGTGAAGGCGGAACATCAAGTGCCTACGGGTTTACTTCAGCCGATCATGATACCTTAATGGAAATGGGATCGAGTCACGATGGATTTTGTATCTAGGTTGCCAGTGTCGGCAAGTAAGAAAGATGCGATTTGGGTTGTTGTTGATAGACTGACTAAGTCGGCTCACTTTATCCCCGTACGCACGGATTTTTCATTGGATAAACTAGCTGAGTTGTATGTTTCACAGATTGTGAGATTACACGGGGTACCCATTTCTATTGTGTCAGATAGAGATCCGAGATTCACCTTGCGATTTTGGAAGAAATTGCAAGAAGCTTTGGGTACCAAGTTGCATTTTAGCACCGCTTTTCATCACCAAACCGATGGTCAATCCGAGCGGATAATTCAGATACTCGAGGATATGTTAAGATGTTGCATCCTTGAGTTTAGTGGTTCATGGGAACGGTATTTACCTTTGATTGAATTCGCTTACAACAATAGTTTTCAATCAAGTATTAAGATGGCACCTTACGAGGCTTTGTACGGTCGTAAATGCCGTACACCATTGTTTTGGACCGAGCTCTGTGAAAGTAAGATTTTCGGAGTTGATTTAATCAAAGATGCTGAACAGAAAGTAAAGAATAATTCATGAAAGTCTGAAGGCGGCATCCGATCGTCAGAAGTCGTACGCGGATTTAAAACGAAGAGATATTGAGTATCAGGTAGGAGACAAAGTGTTTCTTAAGGTTTCACCTTGGAAAAAGATACTCAGATTTGGCCGTAAGGGCAAACTGAGTCCGAGATTCATTGGGCCGTATGAAATCTCCGAACGAGTTGGTCCCGTTGCATATAGGTTGCTGTTACCCCCTGAACTTGAAAGGATTCACAACGTTTTCCATGTTTCGATGCCTCGACGTTACAGATCTGATCCTTCGCACATAATTAGTCCATCAGAGGTTGAAAGTCAATCTGACTTGAGTTATGAAGAAGAACCGATTCGTATCCTAGCTCGTGAAGTGAAAAAGTTGTGAAACAAAAGGGTTCCGTTTCTAAAGGTGTTATGGCTCAAACACGGAATCGAAGTAGCTACTTGGGAAACCGAGAACTCTATGAGTGAACGATACCCAAACCTATTTGCCGGTAAGATTTTCGGGGACAAAAATTTCTTAAGTGGGGGAGAGTTGTGACAGCCCTAATGTGACCCTAGTCGGAAAGCGGTTTTGGGACCGCTAAACCGAGTCACCAAATTATTTAAATATGATATTTATTGTCTAAAATATGTGAATATGAATGTGTGAAAGTTTAAAGCTTCGATTTAGTTAATTGCATGTGAATTTAGTTAATAGGACTTATGTGTGACACTTTTGAAATATGATAGGTTAATCTATATGGATCTATTAGTGCATGTAATCAAAAGGGTGGACTTGCATGTCAATTTCCCCCCTAATTAGTAGTGGCCGGCCATGAGCATGAGGGTGGACAAAATGTTATGGCTAAAACATGTCATAAACATGTTGGGTTAATGCTTTATGTTAGGAATAATAAAATAAAGAACATGGGCAATAAAATATTAGTGTTAGTAGGAGGAGAAACAAAAAAAAATGTGTGTGGTTGTTCCCCCATTGCCGTGACTTGAAGAAAAAAAAAAGAAAAAAGTTCTCATGTTGTTCAACTTGACTGAATAGAAGAAAGAAAAAGAAGGGAAAGAGCTTGGAGAAAATCGGCTATGGTGGTTCATTAGACTAAGGTATGTTGATGTTGTTCCATGAGATTCATGCATGTTTTTAGTTGTTAGCTTGAGTTCTACCTAGCCCATGGTTTAAATCTTTGCTAGAACAAATGAAAATATGAAGTCAAATAAAATTTGGGCATGGAAATAATAATTTGACATACAAATTTTTAAAATTTTAAATTATTTTATTTTAATATATATTTTCATTGCTTTATTTAAATATTATTTATAAAATATTTACTAGGAGTTAAATTAGGATTAAGTTTTATGTCCTATATTTTATTTAGATAAATGTTGACATGGTGAATCAATAAATTTAACTGAAGTTAAATTTTTAATAATTTGACAAAAATTAAATTAAGAAGAAAAAAATGGATTAAAATAATTTTTTTATATAGTTTGAGAGTAAAAAAAATACAAATAAATAAGTAAATCTCATCACATACTAAATTAAATAAATAAATTGAAAATAAAGCATTTTTCTTGTTGGAACCAAATTTTACTTTAAAGAAAACCTTGTTTCATATATAGTACTGGTCCAAACCGGGCCACTAGTTCTAATTCCACCGGTCCACTCTCAAGTTTCTAAATTAATGGTTTTAAGTGCTGATTGTACAAACAAGCAAATGAAAAGCAGCGAGCTAGAATCGTATTTTTCCATTGTTAATTGTCACTTAAAATTAATTTTTTTAAAAGAAAAAAATCCAAGTTTAGTTATAATATCCCAAAAATCATGACTAGAAATGGGTGCCTGCTTGCTATCCTTCAAGATCAAATGACGGAATGAACCCTAGAGCAGATAAAGAGGAACCAAGATTAACAACTGAATACCACCCTGCTCCATCAAAGGCAAAAGTAACCATCAGCTATCATGGAGCTTTGCTCGCGGATTTCATTACATAATGATCTTCGGCACGAACAAGGTTTCCAATGTCATAGCAAGATTATCAAAAGACAAGCGGCTGAGATTACATATCGAACCTTCGACACTAAAAGCTTCATACTCTCACCCAATGGACTTACGGGACCAAATGCTCCAGGAGGCAAAAGCCCTTCCCTGGCACTCGAATTAGAACTGCTTCAATAAAAGAAGAAAGTCATGATCCTATATAAGTATTTGTTAAAATGGAACATTTAACTCTAAAAGATAATGAACCTCACCTTCCCGTAAATATACAGGACCTATAACCTGCACAAGTTATACACCAATAAAGTAATCAGCCAACTAAGAAAGACAAAGCTGGATATCATGACATTAAGAAGGCAGAATATATGACAATTAAATAGCAAGACAGCAATAGCATGCAATATGGTTGATGTGGCAAAAGATAGGCTTATGAAAAAGCCAAGAATTCCATCCTATCTTCAGACATAGTAAACATGTTGGGGAAAACAACACTCAAAGATACACTAAACACATGTAAATCATGTGCAACAGATATAAAACATTCCATAGTAAATATGAAGCCTTTGCAATGGTTACTTCATTCTGGAAAGAAAGAATGAAAATCTTGAGGACTTTGTTGTTGATTAGGTTTCCTACTCCAGAAGAACCATTGAAGTTAACCTAATAGATACAACATAGTACTATGATGATAGTACTAATGCTGTATCATTGACCAACCTGGTTTATTATTATTATTATTAAGTTTTCACGATAATCTTTTAGGAGCCTGAGTGAAACTTTAAACACAAGAGAAGAGCCACTGGCAAAAATAAGACAAAACCCAGAAATAGTATTCAGCATACTTGTTACTGTCACAATTTGAAATACTAACAAGAATATCCACATTTAATTGTAGTTGAATGATTAATATTTGGAGAAATAAAACAAAGAAAATGATAAAGAATATAATGGAGAAGAGAAATAAATTTTGTATGAAAAAATTCTTTCAAATAATCTTTTATTTCAAGCACAAAAAGTTAATTAATTCTTCATCACATACAACTCTTTATATAGGAGTTGTAAGTGACTATTCATCTATATCACTATATGCTAGGAGTTGTGACTATTCATGCATGTGTGTATCTTTTCATATTCAAGCCTTTTAACTTTTCATCTTCAAGTCTCTTCACTATTCATATTCAAGTTTTTTCACTTTTCATATTCAAGTCTCTTCACTCTTCTAACTTTTCATAATTTATTTGTGCAAGGTTAATTTAATTATGTGCCAACAATGCCTCCCTTAAATTAAACTTGCTTTGAACTCCCAACCTTTCAACATTTTTCTTGAAGACTTGTCCACTTAGAGGCTTTGTGAAGATATCAGCCATCTGATCTTCCGTCTTGTAATATTCAACTTGAACATTACCATTATTCACTAGTTCCCTCAAGAAGTGATATCGAATGCGAATGTATTTTGTCCTTCTATGAAGAACTGGATCTTTTGTGACCGAAATAGTAGAACTATTGTCACAAAACAAAATTGTTGACTTGCTTTGCTTCTGCTTAAGACTTTCCAAAATTCCACTAACCAAATCAATTGACATCCTGCATAAGATGCAGCGATATATTTAGCTTCTGTAGTCGAAAGCGCCACAATTGATTATTTCTTTGAACTCCATGAAACTGCACCACTACCAAGGTGAAAAACATAACCAGAAGTGCTTCTGCTATCATCAATGCTTCCTGCTAAATCACTATCCGTATAACCAATGAGATCAACTAATGTATTAGCTTTATAGAAAATTCCATAATCAATGGTTCCCTTCACATATCTCAATATTCTCTTGGTAGCCTCCCAGTGATTGGAGTAAGGTTTCTCCATGAATCTACTTACCAAGCTAACAGCATACACGATATCAGGCCTTGTCGAAGTCAGATACATCAACTTCCCAACCAAACTTCTGAATATGGTGGAATTGACAAGCTTTCCTTCACCCTCTTTAGATAACTTCAGACCTGTAATGCATGGAGTAGAGACTGGATTCGCATTTTCCATTATGAATTTTTTTAGAACTTCCTTTGCGTAGCTCTCTTGTGAAATAAAAATTCCTTTCTCGGATTGATGAACTTCAATGCCAAGAAAATGATGAAGTTCTCCCAAATCTTTCATCTTAAATTCTGCCATCATTGAGTGCTGAAATTCTTTCAACATCTTCACATCATTTCCTGTGAAAATAAGATCATCAACGTAGAGACTTACAACCATGAATCTTCCTTGATAATTGCCTTTGATGTAGAGAGTATGCTCATATGGAGATTTCTGGAATCCACACTTCTGAAAATAAGAATCGATGCGGCTGTACCATGCTCTGGGTGATTGCTTCAACCCGTACAAAGCTTTCTTCAACTTGTAAACTTTTTCTTCTTCTCCTTTTTTGACAAACCCTGGTGGTTGATCAACATAGACTTCTTCTTTGAGAACACCATTCAAAAACGCAGATTTTACGTCCATTTGGAACATTTTCCAATTGTTTTGGGCAGCAAGAGAAATAAGTAACCGAACTGTCTCAAGTCTTGAAACTGGAGCAAATACCTCTGTAAAATCTTCTCCTTCCTTTTGCTTGTATCCTTTTGCAACCAGTCTTGCCTTGTACTTGTTGATAGAGCCATTTGGATTCATCTTTGTCTTGTACACCCATTTGACTCCAATTGAATTCTTGTGCGGCGGTAAATCTGTGAGTTTGTGACAGCCCAAAATTGACCCTAGTCGGGAAGTGGTTTCGGGACCACAAAACCGAGTTATAAAAATAATTAATTGCTATGTTCTATGTTTATTATGTGTGTGTACATGCATATGTGGAAGTTTCATTCCCTAATTTTGCCAATTGCATGAGGAATTATTAAATAGGGATCAACATGAGACATGGTGAAATATGATAGGCTAATTTTAAAGGGCTTATTAGTGCATGTCAACACAAGGGTGGACTTGCATGTCAAATTGCCCAATTCCCTTATAGTGGCCGACCAAGATGGATTGATGATGGGCAATATATTTGTTGAATTTGATATTATAATAAGAAATTGGGTTATTGGAGTTATAATGAATAAAATAAAGAATAAAAGAAAAAAGAAAAGTAATGAAAACAAAGCTTGTATCATTGGTTCTTCTTGGCCGATTGTAAAGAGGAAGATAGGAGGGAAACATTCGGTCACTTGAAGCTTGAGAAGGTTAGTAAAAAATTTTGTTAGTTTTTGAAATTTTAAGTTTAGTTTAAGTCAATTAGCTAGTTCCATATTAGCCCATTTGAAAACTTGGAATTTTAGATGTTGGTTTGAGCTTTCGGTTGTGGTTGTCAAGGGAGGAAATGAGATTTTGTTTGTCTTCAACAATTGATTGGTATATAAGTGTTAAATGTGAGAAAATTTTGTTTGGGTAATTGTAATAAATAATTAGAGGCTTAATTATCAAAAGGTTTCGGTTTTGATATTATTTTTATAAGCATAATTAGTTCAATTTGATAATAAGGTATGAGGTGATAAGTAAAATTTTCATGGTGGTTCAGGTTTAATGACATGCGGCTATGGTATTTGACAATGGTAAATTTTGTTGTTTCATGATAAAGATAGATGAGTGTTTGAGCTATACAAATAATCATATGTGAGCAATGGGTGCTAAAGGGAAAGGAATCGACTACCTTATTATGTACCAAGGCCGAATGTGTACTTGAATTAGGAAGTTATTGAGTAATGTTTGTACCTTAAGTGATAGAATAGAGTGAATGCTTGGAATGTGATATGTGTGAATTATATGTTAAATTAAGGTTTGCTAAGCTAGCTATTAAGGTGAAATGCAAATGTTAGTATTTGATTTGGTAATAATCTGCTTGGGGACAGCAGCAGTAAGGTGATTTTGGAAATCGCCATAATTTGTAGGAGTTGAATTAAAAGCTGAGTAAATTATGTCATTAAAGCTTGAAGAGTCTATTTTCTTACAAAAGAAACTATAAGAACTAAAGAGTTACCGATCTTGAGATATTTGAAGTATTGTGGGGCTGAGTCAAAATGACTACTAGATTCCCTGTTCTGTTTTTAGGAAATCATTATAAATTGTACAAAAATGATTATAAGATAAAATTTATATGCTTAAACTCCTTAATGAGTCTAGTTTCAAATGAAATCAAATACAACACATTTGGAATTCTGTAAAATGAGAAATTTGATTCGTAGTGAAGAGTGGTCAGATTAGTCAAACAGTGAAACAGGGAAAACTTTAAGAAAAATCTGGTATTGATTGGCCAAGCCTAAAATTCTGAAAATTTTATGGATGGAAGATATACGAGTCTATATCCAGGGAAAATTAACGGCAAGTGATTTGGAGTTTTGTAGCTCCAGTTATAAATATTTTAGTGACTGCTGCTCAGGGAAAACAGCTCGTAGTGAATATGTGATTTTGTTGTAAACATTAATGAAAATTTGTTAATGAATTATTTATTGATTTTTATAAAGCTTACTATAATCTATGTGTGTGAAAGTCGAATCAATTTATATATTATTCTGAAAGTAATACTTGAATAGTCGATTAATGACTATTTTAAAATTTGTTGAACTTAAGCTCAAGAGCAAAGGGGAACTAAATCCGATAAAGGGAAGGAAAAAGTAATTGAATAGCCATTGAAGTCGATCGATAACATCCGAGGTAAGTCTTCGAGTAATGACCCTACTTGAATTATATTGAAATGATTAGTCATCCTATGATGGATAGTCAAATGTGCATAGAGACTATGTTATAAAGCCAATTGAAATCATGCTCTTTGTGTGTGGCTATTGAGCCGAAATTGGAAAGGTTTAATGAATGCTTTGTGTTTGAGCCTTAGTAACGAAAGTGAAATATGGATGTGTCATGATTGTTGATATATATGTGCATGAGCATTTGAATTTTATCCGGGCTAAGTCCCAAAGGTAATTGTGCTAGTGATTTTATCCGGGCTAAGACCCGTAGGCATTCGTGCGAGTTGATATATCCGGGCTAAGACCCGCAGGCATTTGTGCGAGTTGATATATCCGGGCTAAGACCCGCAGGCATTTGTGCGAGTTGATATATCCGGGCTAAGACCCGCAGGCATTTGTGCGAGTTGATATATATCCGGGCTAAGACCCGAAGGCAATTGTGCAAGTTGATATATCCGGGCTAAGACCCGAATGCATTCGTGCGAGTTGCTATGCCCGGGTTAAGACCCGAAGGCAATTGTGCTTGTGGTAATATCTGGCTAAATTCCAAAGAAACTTGGGTATGAATGTGAGCGTTTTGTGCTGTAATAAATTCAATTAATACGCTCAACAAACCCAAACAATAAGGTATGTTTGCATGTGATTCGGAAAAGTCGATTCGTTTTAAGTAGTATTCGTTCAATCGACTAACGAACTTTTGGGCTTTTATATGGGTTGATACCTTGTGTGTGTATATATGTTGACGAATTGTGAAGTAAGCATGATTATGAGAATGTGTATTAATAAAGTGATTCATTTAGCTATGTGAATGTAATACTTTAGTCAAAGCCGATTTCATTACTTGAAACTTACTAAGCTTTAAAATGCTTACCCCGTTGCTTTGGCTCTCTGTTTTATAGATTTTGTTCGTTAGCTATCGGATTCGGGATCATCAAAGTCGAAGTCATCCACACTATCAACGCTCTTTTGGTACTCTTTTAGTTGAACTCTGGATATGGCATGTATAGGACTACCCTTGTTGTTTTAAGCACTTTTTGTGATGTATGTGTGTACAGCCATGCGAAAATGGCTTGTAGAAGTGGAGTATGGCATTAGATCATTTGTGTTTATGTATGTATATATGGTTTCATGATGTGACTATGGTTTGGAATGGAAGTGTTGGGCAAATGATCAGCCATTGGAATGGCTAAATATGATCATATGTGGACCTATGTATGACAAAACCCTAGTTGGTCCATGGTAACCACGAAATAGGTAAAGTTTACCTTGAAAACAGATGCTGACAGCAGCAGAGTTGTGGATTTGAAAAATCACAAAAATTTGTAGGAATGGAATTAAATAGTGAATAAATTATGTAATCGAACCTTGATGAATCTATTTTCATATGAAAGTAACGAAACAATCATATGAACAGTATATTAAGAGATATTAAAGTTCTCGTGAAACAGGGCCAGAACGGTTTCTGGATCTCCTGTTTCGACTTTGAAAATTTACCATAAATTAACCAGAGATAATTAGGAGTTATACCATATATGTATAGATTCCTCTCTGAGTCTAGTTTCTATAGAAACAAACGGCATCAGTATTGGAGCCCTGTACAAGGAGATATCCAAGTCGTAATGCGCAAAGGTCAGGGTAGTCGATCCCTGTAACATGGGAGACTTTGACTAATAAACTGTACTAATTGGCCTGACCAAAAATTCTAGAAAAAAATATGTAGATGGGCATATGAGTCTAGTTTCAGGGAAAAATCACGAAACTGATTTTCGAGTTGTGAAACTCAAGATATGATTTTTAAAGCGACTACTACGCAGATTGGCAGTGTCTGGAAAATTTTTAAAAGTCTGTTAACACCTCGTGTTCGACTCCGGTGACGGTCTCGGGTTCGGGGTGTTACAGAGTTCCCATGTATCATTGTTTTCAATTGAGCAAATCTCTTCTTTCATGGCTTTCCTCCATATTTCTTCTTGATATGCATCATCAAAAGAAATTGGATCTTCTCCTGCAAAGAAGGCAAAGAATACAGCATCATTTTGCACAACTTCATCCGTTACATCATATAACTCTTGGATGCTTCTCGTTTTTCGGATCGGGCTGGATGAAGAAGAATTTGATGAAGAACTTGGGGAAGCAGGAGGATTTTCTACTTGAGCATCATCTTCAGCATTCTCAATTACTGCCTCTTCTTCTTCTTCAAGTTCAAAAGGAAAAATTGGCAAATTTTCCTTTTCAACTTCCATATCTTCAAACATGGAATTTTCATCAAACCGAACATCTCGGCTTATCACAATCTTCTTTGTCACCGGATTATACAACTTGTATGCCTTACTTCTTTCACTATAGCCAATGAAAATGCATTTCTCTGACTTGTCATCCAACTTGCTTCTCATTGCATCTGGAATATGAGAGTAGGCAACACTCCCAAATACTCTAAGATGACTAACACTAGGCTTTATACCATACCACGCCTCATGTGGTGTGCAATTCTCCAAGCTTCTTGTCGGTGATCTGTTTATAAGATAAACTGCACCGGAAACAGCTTCAGCCCAAAATCTTCTTGATAACCTCTTCTTCTTAAGAAGACATCTAGCCATTTCCATAATTGTTCTGTTCTTTCTTTCACACAGACCATTTTGCTGAGGTGTATGGCGGACTGTCATTTCATGCCGGATGCCACTATCTCGGCAATATTTCTCAAATTCTTTTGAAAAATATTCACCTTCACGATCTGTACGCAAGGTGTTAATTTTAAACCCAGTAAAGTTCTCCACTTCTGCCTTGAAATCTTTGAATCTCTGAAAAGCCTCTGATTTTTCTTTGACACAATACACCCATAACTTTCTTGAGTAATCATCAATGAAAGAGATAAAGTAACGATTACCTCCTAAAGATGAAACTGTCATTGGACCACAAAGATCTGAGTGAATAAGTTGCAATGGTCTTCTTGCTTTCCACGAGGATTGAGAAGGAAAAGCAATTTTGTGTTGCTTTCCAAGTTGACATGCTTCACAAACATCATCAAGCCGATCGATTTTTGGTAAACCTCTAACCATCATCTTCCTTGAAAGCATCTCCAAATTTCCATAGTTTAAATGTCCATATCTATCATGCCATAACTTTGAAATTCCTTTATGAGCACCAATAAAACAAGACATATTCTGATTTTGAAGGGTAAGAAGAAAAGATTATTTGATGCCACTCCAACTCTAGCAACAACCTGATTTTTCTTTGATAAATAGCAAGCCATGTCTCGGAAATGAATATCATACCCCTTCTTCAAGAGATGCCCAACGCTAAGCAGATTATTTTTAAGACCAGGAACAAAATAAACTTCAGACATTTTCTCTACCCTTCCTTGCTTTGTTTTGAACTCCAACTCACCAACACCGCTAACTTTGTAAGCTTTGCCATCTCCTACTTTTACTTCTCCACAATCAGATTCAAAGAACTTCGAAAATAAATTTTTGTTACCTGTCATATGCTTGCTAGCACCACTGTCTATGTACCAGACATCATCAATCTCTCCACCATGAGATACGAGCAACAAAGTTTCTTGCTTTTGCTCTTGATTATTTTGTACTATATTAGCTTCATTTTTCTCTTCTTTTTGTACCAGCATTCACTTGCCAAATGACCAGGTTTGCGACAATTATAACATTCAAAATAGCCACGACCTCTTCCTCTTTGATTTCCACGTCCACGTCCTCTTTGTGATCCTCTAAAATTTTGACTTTGGTTGGCTTCTTTCCATCCATTCTCCATGCTTACATCTTCACCTCTTTCACGAGCATTTGAGCCTCTTCCTCTAAAATTTCTTCCTCTTCCACGACCACGATCTCTCCCTCTTTGATTTTTAAAATCTCCCTTATTCTCATTTAGAGACAACTTTGACTGGAGTGTTTGATCTACATCTACTTCCTTTTTCTTCTTGTTTAATCTTTCTTCATGGGCTTGCAACGAACCTGTGAGTTCATCAATAGTCATGGTACTCAAGTCCTTTGATTCTTCAATGGCAACCACAATGTAGTCAAATCTGGAATCTAAAGAATGGAGGATTTTCTCAACACCACGAATATCATTCATAGTTTCACCATTTCTTTTTAATTGATTGACTATGGACAAAACCCGTGAACAGTAATCAGAAACTGATTCTGACTCTGTTTTTTGCAATCTTTCAAACTCTCCTCGAAGAGTTTGCAACCGAACTCTTTTCACCTTTTCATCTCCTTTGAATGAATTTTGTAAAAATTCCCATGCTTGTTTTGCCGTGGTGGCACAAGCTATTTTTTCCCAAGCCGCTTCATATGATTAAACTCCTTGATATATCCAAAATAAGGCTTGCTGATTTTTCTTCCTTGATTTTCTTAGACTCTCTTTTTGAACTTGTGTTAATCCTTCCTCTTCTTCAGCCTCAACTTCATTATAACCTTTTTCAACAATCTCCCAAACTTCTAGAGATCCAAGAAGAGCCTTCATTTGGATACTCCATTTGCCATAATTTTCTTTGGTTAATTGGGGAACGGAAGAAAGAAGAATAGAATTGTTCATTTCGATCGAACAAGGCTCTGATACCAATTTGTAGTTGAATGATTAATATTTGGAGAAATAAAACAAAGAAAATGATAAAGAATATAATGGAGAAGAGAAATAAATTTTGTATGAAAAAATTCTTTCAAATAATCTTTTATTTCAAGCACAAAAAGTTAATTAATTCTTCATCACATACAACTCTTTATATAGGAGTTGTAAGTGACTATTCATCTATATCACTATATGCTAGGAGTTGTGACTATTCATGCATGTGTGTATCTTTTCATATTCAAGCCTCTTAACTTTTCATCTTCAAGTCTCTTCACTATTCATATTCAAGTTTTTTCACTTTTCATATTCAAGTCTCTTCACTCTTCTAACTTTTCATAATTTATTTGTGCAAGGTTAATTTAATTATGTGCCAACATTAATAACTAGATACATAGAGCATACAATCACTAATTACTCAACTTAATGTTTTTCCTTCTTTTTTTTTCTCTTTGATTGTAATATTAGGACTATGAAATATTCAGCTTTGTCGCTCTAAAATGTTAGGTTTCTTTCCCTACAATGATTCCCCCATCAAAGCTTAGTTCGAATGGAGAACTATAAAAAAAAATACCTACTTCCTTTTAAATTTTAAAGCAAACCTAGGTATTGATATTAGGTCATTATAACCCAGCTAGCAAAAACTGAAAGTTAAATTTTTCTCAAGTATTTTAAAAGATCAAAATTATAGATAAAATTAAGATTGATAACGATGAGAAAACTTGTCATACTTACTTGGATCATTAGTGGTAATTGTGGCTGTCCCATCAAAATCACATGTTGCACCAACAGTATGCATTCTTTGATAATAGTCATTGTAAGCATAAGATGCATGGTTCTTGATGTTATTTGGGAGATAACATGGCTGCCCTGATTGTATAACACTGCAATTGGCCTGGCCTTGCCCACATGCCCAGTTAAGCCCATCTTGCAACTTATCTTCACTGGCATCATCTTTTGCAACACAGAAAACTGTCGTAACATTTCCCATAATCTGACTAGAACCACTCAAACTCAAAGGAAAAACAGCAGTGCCATTCGTATAAAGCACCCCCCAATTCTTCTCAGAGACAGGCCCACGTCTCTTGTCTTCATTAAACAATTCGTAAATGTATGTGTTGATGGGAATATTCGGCCGACTGGGAGGGCCTGAATCATTGGAAACTCGCCGGATCAAATAATTAATGAAGGTCCCAGCATTTTCAACAGTGGCATCAGGTTCATTGGGTCCACCTTGCCAAGGCCATCCTGTTTCAGTGACAACAATAGGGATCCCAGAAAAATTGAGAGCATCCATAGAATAATAGGTTGCATCAACCATCGCATCAAACATGCTGTTATAGTGGAAGAGAGTGTTTGGGTCAACAATTTGTTTGACTGAGGGGAGTGGTTTGAAAAGTGCATAATCAATTGGAAAAATGCCATTTCCATTAGTGTAACCATAATAGGGATATGCATTTAACATAAAATAGGAGTTAGTGTTATTCAAAAACTGAAGAAGCTGGTATACTGTAGAGTTCGGTGAGGAATTAAAGGCAGCAGTAGAGGGGGGGAAAGGCTCGGGGATGATGTCCAAGGATTGGGGGCTCGAAACTTTAACTTGAAAATTTAGATTAGAAGCCACAAGAGCTTTATGGAGGTTATTCATAGCAGTAACTAAAATTGGGGCAGCATGAGGAATTGATGTAAGAACCTCACTGCCAACAGCAATGGCTGTAATGTTGGTTGAAGGCACATAGGATGCTACATTTTTGCTGACCCAGGCTGCTGCAGCTGATGCGGATTCTCCAATTCCAAGAACTTCCTCATTTGTCACGCCCACTGTAACTTCAATCCCACTGTCTGCAAGTGCTTTGAGCATGTGAGAGTCAGCATCATAAAGTCGTACGTGAGTGATTCGATGGGTTTTGATAATAGAAACAACTTCAGAAGCTGACGGCATGCTGGAAACATCAGTACCAATGTTTATCCCAATGAATGCACCTATAAAATCAATGATCTATTTCAGTAAAAACCGACCACAAACATGATTACACGGTTTTTATATAAATTACATAACACTAAGAAGACCCGTGTAACTATAATGAAAAACAAATTGCCCAATTGGATTACTAAAGGTAAATTCATGACGGTATGACAATTCCATTGTGCTTCTTTTCTTTTTTTGGTTTCCATTTGCTTCAAGTGTGATCTCCAATGCAGTAAATAGTGGAACCATCAGTTGATTTACTTCCTTCCCGCAAATATTAACAACACTCAATGAACTATCTGTCCTAGCTATAAAGTCTCAATAGTTGTCTCAATCATTCTCCACGATTCAAGAAAACATTCTTAGGCATAAACTGATAAAAAGTCCAAAAGAGTCCATGTGGTGGACAAACAGAAAACAAAAGGAAATGAAAACAAACAGAACATAAGCACTTTGATTTCAATGGTCTCTTGATCTTTAGAGGCATGTCTGATAGGCACCTTCTAAATACTGGGAAAAGAAACCACAGACTGAATTATGACTAAAATGGTTTCAATTTTACATTGATAATCACTGGTGGAATTAGATCCATAAAATGTACCAACAGTGGTTATTATAAAAATAAAAATAAAAAGTTGCTCATTAACAAGGACTATCCTTTATAATGATTATATTTTTTACAGCTGATGCATTGAGACTCATAGGAAGAGCAAACCCAAGAGGTAAAAACTCTAAATTTCTAAAGCCTCATCTAAACAGCAGACAAAATAATATACAGAGCTTCGAATAGAATTTAGCTTAAAAGTGAAACCCTCAATAATTTATAGATTACCTAGCACATTGGTAAACAGGCCAATTAAAACCAGAAGCGAGCCTCCAAAACATCTATCAGGATTCATCTGAGCATAAAAATAAAAAATAAAAAACTCCAACCTAGACGAGCAGTCTTGTGCTGTTTACACTCCCCCAGAGCTTAGACACTAAATGTTCTGCAAACAAAAGTAACAATCGGGTATAGCATATGATAGTCAAATTCAGCCAATGATGAGAATTTAAGGGAAAATGAAACAAATAAAGAAATCATAAAAAAACACAAGAAATCTACAAATATTCAGGGAAAAAGAAATTGGGTTTGTAGTGCTGTCGCTCAAAGCTGCAAAATAGTATTACATGTTCAGCAACAGAAGGATAAACTATCACTTTCACATGTGACCTTTTCAAAGCACATTGTCAAGAAATCGACCTCCATGTATTATAGGACAGGATAAACTTTAGTGGACCTTTTTTGACTACTTACAGAAAAATAAATAAAACACTACATAACATTCACCAAGTACATTAATCTTCAGTGAACATGATTTTGACAAACATTATGTCAAGCGAAATCTTACAATTAGCATGAGTTATTAGATCGACACTCCACAGCGGTATAAATCTAATGTGCATGTAAATTTGCTCACCAAGGTAAGTATTTTATACGTCTTGCAAAACAAAAATTTAAAAGAAGCTAAAATATCTTTGAAAAAGAAACCACTAATGGAAAGCAATGCAGCTGTGAAAGAAAAGTCTGGTTCCAAAATGCCCAGATGCAAAGGTCCCCAAAGTTGAATTTTAAACTACCCAGTGCCCAAACTCCACATAATAATGGTAAATAATATTACCCAGATGAAAAAATCAAGAGAAATAAGTTCTAAAGTACCTGATCCAAGTTTCCAAGCTGCTATAAAAAATAAAATTAAAAACACACAGCTATAGAGCTTCAGCTGATAAAAAATATTCTTCTATTTACATTATTAAATATAATTTACATAGTAATAAAAGAACGAAAACATCAACTTACATAATAAGTAGAAAGCAGTACTTTAATAAAAAAAAAACGTAGAAAACTGTTTCAGATTCAGAGTTAAGAAACCTCTCTAATGGCAGCTTGTCTTTGTTTGAACTCTCGGTAGCCAGTGACTTGGTTGTCTTTGCAACTCTGTTGTTTTCTTGTTAGTCTTTTTTGCAATAATTTATTTTAAAAGAAATTATTGCCACAGGAAGAATATAGAAGCAGCAGAATATTTGCTTGGGGACTGTATGCTAAAAAAAAATAAAGCATTTACTAAATTAAATTAAAAAATAGTATAAAGAATAAAAAAATATATTCGTTTCAAACGTGAGTTGAGCTTGTCACGGACTCGACCTGGCTTATTTTTGCCATCAGAATTTGCTATTATTTTGTTATTTTGTTATTGTTTTTTAGTTGTTTTCTTATTTCTCATTACTCTACTATTATTTTATAATTATATTGTTATTATTTTATTGTTATTATTTGGATATATATATATATATAATTCTTATTTTATTGTTAATTTTATTATTATTTTAAAGACATTTACTTATTATATTACACTTATGTTAGTGTTATTTAAGTATAATTTTTTAATTTATTTTTAATTTGTTGAAAAATATTTATTTTAATATTTTTAGTGGTTTTGATATATTATATTTTTTTTAAAATTAATACGCTCAGCCTGGTTTTAGCATTTTTATTTGGACTAGGCATGACTAAAAGTTTAAGCTCATTTTCAAGTTGGGTCAGGCCCGAGCCTATCAAAAGGGCTTAAAATTTTATCAAGGCCTAGCTCGAACACGACCTGACCTATGGACAGGTCTAGTCGTTGTACGTTAAGTCATTTACAAATAAACCATTTTTTTATTTTTGAAACCAACCGTTTTATTGACACTAGTATGGTTTATTCACGCTTCGCGTTGAATTGATTATTTATTTGTGTCAAATTATAGAGTTAAAATTTAAAGATTAAAATATATCTTAAGCAAAATTTTTAGAAACGGATCGGTGGTTGAATTGGTTATACCACTGGTTTGTTTGATTTGATTAAATAAATCATTAAAAATATAAAAAAATTCTGACTCAATCTATTTTTAGTCTGGTTTAATCGATTCATACCAATTCATAGCTCAATTGATCTTACGCCTTTCTTTGAATCGATATCCCGATCAATCCAATCTAGTTCAAACAATCATAACTCTAAGTCTCTATATTTTATACATTTGAAATTTAGTCTTCTTACTTTTATTTTCAACAATTTAATCCCTCAACTTTTTGGATTTAAAAATCCGCTTTCAAAATATATATAATCATGTAACATTTTAATTGAAAATTTAAATATATTACCTATTTGGATTAATCAACAACATTATAAAAATATAAAGACTAAATTATGTTAAAAATTAAAGTATAATGTTTAAATCTTAATTTTAAGCATATTAAAAGGACCAAAACTGAAGATTAACCATTGTTATTAAATGAAAAAAACATGGTATGTGTGCCACGTGTTAACATGAATAAGGTACATAAATAGATATATATTTAAAATTTTAACATATTTTAAAGATTAAAACTGAAATTATACCAGTATTCTAAAATCTCAAAAAAAAAAAGAAAAGCTTTGTCTGTTTTTTCTGACAGGTGTAAAAAAAACACACATGATTTGGACACTACTTTAATATACAGTTATAGATTTTATTTCATTAGCACGAGTATTTTGTTTGAAATTGAATTGAAAGTTAAATATATGAAATCGAAAATAGATTGACAGTTAAACTGATAAAACCCGTTATACATTATTTAAATCGATTTTTCTTGATACAGTTGGTTTATTAATTTAATAGATTAAATTGATAACTTTTTTTTTAATATCAAATAAATAATTTGAATATTTTATAACTAGATTGTTTATTTTGCGTATATAAATTAAAAATTATTCTGTTTATTTTTTAAAAATTATATACTACTACGATCTTAATTTAAAATTAATAAATTTTATATTTAAATGTTTAAATGTTTATTTATGGATTATAATATGTTTTATAATAAATATTTATTATTATTTACAATTTTTGTGTTATCATATCTATAAACTATATTAAAAATTCCGTGCATGCATGTGAAAAAAATTTACAACACAAATGGGTGTTTAAAAAATAAAAATAAATAAATAATTAAAATGTATGACTTGAAATAAATTAATCATAATAAAAATATAAAATATGGACGATATTAAAATAAAAAATTAGATTAAATTATGAGTATAATGAAATTTAAACACATAAATACATCATATAAACAATAATACATGCATGCAACAAAAAAAAAAACTAAATGCACTTCAATTATTTATCATGATTTTGTCATCAACTGGGAGTTAGTATCAAGTTGACTTGTGACAACAACCCAATTAACAACATTATTTATGATATATACAACTGGTAAAGATAATAAATTGTAAATATTAAAAATTATATAAAAATATTAAAATAAAGCTTTGGTTGAATGATAAATTTAAGGTTTTACTAATCTTATTAGTGTGGGTTCAAATCCTAATATATGTATATATATTATTTTTGTTGAAATGAAAAGACTAAAATACCCTCAAAAATATATGACTCACTTTAATTACGGAAGGATATTTCTGTAATTCCTAACTGAGTTGGTATCCGATTAACCTGTAACACTAACTCAGTCAGTGTTTTATTAATAGTAAGTATAAATATACAACTAATGAAGATAATAACTTGTGCATATTAAAATAAAAATGTATAAAATATATTGAAATAAAGTTTTAATTGAGTGATAAATTTAAAATTTTACTAATCTAACTGATGTTGGTTCAAATCCCATTATATGCATATTTTAATGGGTTACCTCAAGTAGTTTAATTTATTTTAATTATGAAAAAATATTTTCATAATTTTCTAACCGAATTAATAATTTAGCTAAGGATGAAACTAACTCAATAAAACATTTATACACAGTATATAGAAAAGTAGTGTCCATAAGACTTAGGGCCCGTTCTGCAGTGCTTGAAAAAAGCACTTTTGGATTAAGTCTGATCATCGTCCACTCCTCCTTAATCTTTACTCTGAAGTTAGGAATGTTCCTAATCGTCCTTTCCGATTTCTGGCTGGCTAGTTGCAGCATCATAATTTCTATGATTTCATCAAGGAAAATTGGAGTTTTGATAGGAACATGTCTAATGCAATTGCTGGTTTCACAGACAAGCTCAAGAACTAGAATAATTGTGTTTATGGTCATATTAGCCAGAGGAAGCGTCTCTTGATGTACAAGCTCTCCAATGTGCAACGTGTCGTGGATCTTTCATGGTCTAATTCTCTTCGGCATCAAGAATTTGTGATCCGGGGGAGCTTGAAAGCATTCTTTATCATGAATAGATACTCTGGAAACAAAAATTGAGATGTGAGTGGCTGAAACTGGGGGACCGAAACACTAGTTATTTCCATATACGTACTTTACAGAGGAGGAAGTTCAATAAAATCACGGCTTTACGCGGTGCTTATGGGAATTGGGTTTTTGATCAAGATACCCTCAAGTCGGAAGCGGTCAATTTCTTTCAAAAACTCTATGGGGAAGACCCTGGCTCGGTAGGAAATTTGCCTCGAAGTGCTTTTCCTGGCTTAAACTCAGAAGATGTGGATTTTCTTGAGCAAAATGTTACGAATGAAGAAATAAAGGTTTTTCTTTTTGACATGGCACTTTTTAAAACCCCTGGTAGTGATGGGTTTCAAGCTGGTTTTTTTTCAGAATTAATAGGATACTATTGGAGAGGACATATGTGGTTCTCTCAGCTCAGGCCGATCAGTCTTTGTTCTGTGCTGTACAAGTTAGTCATGAAGATTATTGCTAATAGATTTAAGATCATCTTTCCGAAGATCATTGGCCAAGAGCAAGCAAGTTTCATTGCTGGACGAAGCATTATTGACAATGTCATAATCGCTCAAAAAGTCTTGCACTCTATGAGAGTTAAGAAGAGTCTCCAGTGGATGGCTATTAAAATTGATCTGGAAAAGGCATATGATAGGGTTAGATGGGACTTTGTGGAGGCTTCGCTCATCACAGCAGGTATTTCTTCTCATTCGATTAAAGTTATTATGAATGCTATCATGCTTTCTTTTATGCAGGTTCTATGGAATGGTGTGCCAACTCAGAAGTTTAAGCCAGTAAGGGGTATTCGCCAAGGGTGTCCCTTGTTTTCATATCTTTTTGTTTTATGCATGGAGTGGCTGGGTCATAAATTTCACGGAAGCATTTTAGCAAGAGAGTGGAGTCCTATTCGGCTTTCATGTTCTAAACCGAGTCTTTTGCATTTTTTTTTGCTGATGATTTGGTGATCTTTAGCAGAGCCGACGTGGTGCACAGTGGTCTCTTTACGAAGTTTCTTAGTAATTTTTGCAAGATTTCTGGTCACAAAGTTAATGCTAGGAAAACAAATGTGTTCTTTTTTACGGGGGTTAATATATCTTCAAGAAATGAGATCAATGACATACTTGGTTTTCAAAAAGTCAATGACTTAGGTCATTATCTCAGGGTTCCACTTTTTCATAGAAGAGTTACCAAGAGTATTTTGGATTTTTTTGTGGATGGAGTTCGTAGTAGACTCTCGAGTTGGGATGCCAAACGTCTCTCTTTTGCTAGAAGGGTCACCTTAGCACATTCCGTCCTATTATCTATTCCAAGATATTTCATGCAATCTTCTCTTGTGCCTAAGGGAGTCTTTGACGCCATTGAAGGTCTAACAAGACAATTCATTTGGGGCACTGTGGAAGGCAAAAGTAAGATAGCTTTAGTTAAATGGGAAGACCTCTGTCAGCCTAAAATTAGTGGGGGTCTTGGTTTTCGTTGATTGAGTGATCAGAACAGTGCTTTTATGATGAAACTTGGATACAATCTTATTTCTAAGACTAGAACTCTTTGGGTTCAGGTTCTCAGAGGTAAGTATAGAATGAAGGATAGTATGCCTGACTCTATAATGAGGAGAGTTGTTCTTATATGTGGAAAGTTATTGCCCGAGTTTGGCCCTTGTTACGTAGCTTTATGATTTGGTCCATTGGTAATGGTAAGACTATTTGGTATTGGGAGGATTGCTAGGTTCCTAATAAAGGACCCCTCAAAAACTATGTTTCGGGGCATAGCTTTTTTTATCCTAATACCATTGTTAGTGAGATGGTTTTGCCTAATGGGGAGTGGAATCTTGCCCTTTTTAGATTGTGGTTACCTGAAGATGTGGTGGAGCACATCATTAGCATTCTTCCTCCCATGATTCAGGCTAGGTCGGATAATCTCTCTTGGTCAAGAACGACGTCTGGAGTTTTTTCTGTGAAGAGTGCTTACTATGCTTTGAAAGAGGAATCTTGGCATCCGCAAGAGATGAAATGAAGAAAGATTTGGAAAATTCCAGGTCCGCATCGTGTGAAACATTTTCTCTGGTTAATTCTTAAACAAAGACTTTTAACCAATTCGGAGAGAGTTAGAAGGGGTATTGATCAGGACGCGTCGTGTTAACTTTATGGTCATTCCATGGAGGATGCTATGCATATTCTTAAAGACTGTTCTTTTGCGAAGGAAATTTGGCATCAGATCCTTCCTATTACCCAGCTTAGTAATTTTTTCTCTGCTTCTATGACTGATTGGCTTACTTCGAATTTGCAACTTCATTCTTCCAATAGGCAGAGTGATTGTTCTTGGCCTTGCCTCTTTGGGATCATTCTTTAGCGTATTTGGAAGAATTAGAATTTGATTATTTTTTAAGGAAATGGCTTGAGTCCGAAGGATATTATCATTGCTTCTTACAGTTGGGCAAAGCATTTTCTTTACACCTTCAATGAAGGGATAGATTCGCAGCAAAAGCAGCTTCCAATTCGTCAGAACTCGGGTACATATGTAGTTCTTAAAACTGATGGTGTTGTTCACTCTGTGTCCGATCTTTCTGCTGCAGGTGGTGTAACAACCCGAAATAGGGCCTAGTCGAAATAGTGGTTTCAGGACCACAAATTCGACATAAAAAATATTTATTTTATGATTATTATGAGGCCTAGAATATGAGTATATGCATGTGTTAAAGTTTTATGAAGAAATTCTAAGTATAAGGAGTCCAATTGGAAATTAGGGACTAAATTGAATAAATTGCAAAACTTGGATTCTAGAAGCAATTTGTATAAATTTGCTATAGATTATGAATTGGAAGGTCTTGGAGATCAATTTGCCCAAATTTGAAATTTTTGGACAAAAATGGGCTTGCATGGATGAAATTTTAAAGAAAAGGCATAAGGGCATTTTGGTCAATTGTCATTTTAATGAAATAAAAAGGGAAAAATAGAGCAAAAATATGCTCATCTTCTTCCCATAGCTGTCAAAATTTGGAGGACACTATAGCTAGGGTTTCTTCAATTTTCAAGCTCAATAGTAAGTGCTCCCAAGACCCATTTTTCATGTTCTTTGTATTTTTAAAATCCCGGTAGTTTGCTCTCTCCATTTCTACCCATATTTCATGCTAGGGTTCATGTTCAAAAATTTACCCATTCATGAGTTATTGGTATTTTGATGGATTATGGAGGAATATGAAAGATAAATGTGTGTTAAACATCTTTTCCAAGTTGGTTTTCATGAGAAACCCTTCTAGGGACTATTTTGCAAAAGATGTAAATGTGTGGCAGAAATAAGGAAAATAATAAAAAATGTGGGTTGCCATAAGAGAGAAAAATGTTCGGTTAAGCTTGGGTAAGATAGAAAGTGCATGTGTTTCATTATACGAGCTTAGGGACTAAATCGTAAAAAATGTCAAAGTTAAGGGCAAAATGGTCATTTGGACCGAGGGTAGATATTAAACTTGAAATGTATAATGTGGAGTATTAATGAGCTAAATTTGTTGATATAGACCCCGAGGAACAAATTTCAGAGGCCGACCGAGGTAAACGCAAGGTTTCGGAATAACCGAAACATAACTCTGAAACTGTTACCAGGTAAGTTCGGATAACTTAAAGTAAACCCCTAATATGCATGATTGTATGATTCATGAATGCATGATAATTTCATTATTAATGGCATGAAAATGCATGAAATGCATCTTTGATAATGACTTGTTGATAATCGTCTCGGTTGAGGTTAAAAGGGAATTTGATGGATAAACCATGTTTTACATGTGAAAGGAGATCCTGCATGTGTTGCAGTAAGGATTTAGCCCAGATGGGTAATCCATGATATCTATTATGGAAAGGAATCTAACCCGGACGGGTGTTCCTTGAATGATCAAGCCTCCCGAAGAATATGAGTGCATTGTGGATTTAGCCCGGACGGGTAATCCGATTAGGATCTGAATTTATCCTGGACTGGTAACTCAGATCCGAGCTCATTAAGAGTATTTGTCGTTATAAGGGATTTAGCCTGGACTGGCAATCCCGACATCACCTTATGAGTTCATATAATATGGGGATTTAGCCTGGACTGGTAATCCCGCCATATGATATGAGGTTCGCGAGAGTGCATATATGGAAAGATCATTTGAATGAATTAACGGATAATGGGTATTCCATTGAGATTTCCTAGAAACTCAACGAGATTAACGTAGGATACATGTATGAATGAAATGTTGAATGATGAGCTCATCTAGTTAAATTACATGATACATGATTATGTGACTAACTCATTGATTGAGTGCATGTGATAGGAAATCATTTCATATTGGATGATTTCATGATTTAAGTACGGATGTATGCTAATTACTCGGTAAGTTTACTCTTCAGTTGTTCGAGCTTACTAAGCATGAAAATGCTTACCCCTCTTTTTCCCTGTTTTATAGAGCTCGAGGACTCATAAGGATTGGAAGATGGTTGGAGACACAACACACTATTAACTAAACAAGCTTTGGTATAAAGACTCTATTTATTTTGTTCAATGGCATGTATAGTATTTTTGAGTATTTTGTTATATGTTTCATTTGATTTTCCCAACAAACGCATGTAAAAATATGTTTATCTCTTTGTATATGGCCATGAAAATTGGCTTAATTTAAGTAGGCCATGACCTACGATTTTATGCATGGTTTTAATTACAAATGATGGGTTGCTATCAATTGGTAATAAATCACATGAATGAGCCAATTTCGGATGGATTAATGTAATATGGGAACCCATTACACTAAATAGTAAATAACCACTTATGTATGAAACCAATGATATGAGGTTTCCATACAACTATTTTCATTAAGATAATTTACAAGTGTGTAATCATGCTTTCTCTCAAACTTGGTAACCATTAGGCACAAGTAGTAGAAAGGGGTGACTAAAGGCTTGGAAAATAGCTTATTAAGGTCCAAATGGTTAGACACACGGGCGTGTGTCTAGGCCGTGTGTCCCCTGCACCCCATGGGCGTGTGGTATGGCCGTGTGTCCCCTGCACCTAAAACTTTAAGTCAAATTACCACACGGGTAGGACACACGGGCGTGTGTCTGGGCCGTGTTATTTTAACAGAATGCTCAAGTTTTGGACACGGGGTGAGCCCACGGTCGTGTGTCTTGGCCATGCCCAAAAGTTAGTGTTGCCCACGGGTTAAAGGCATGGATGTGCCCTAGGCCACACGAGCGTGTGAGCCTACACGGCTCACCTAAACGGGCGTGTGACACTCTAAAGCTAGAAATTTTTTAAGTCGCCCAAAGTTTATCAAATGATTTTGGTTTTGTACTGAACCACCTGAATGTAGGTTGTAGGCCTCGATGGCCTGTATAAGGAATGATATGCTAATGTTCTAGAAGTTTTAAATTTTGGACGAAATTTGGTGACCCATTTTGTATGTTTATGAATGATAATGTTTGGGTAATGCCTCGAGCCCTCTCCCGGTATTGGATACGGGTGAGGGGTGTTACATTTATTGGTATCATAGCTACGATTTAGTCGGTTCTAGGACTACCGTAGAGGACGTTAAAGGTTCGCTATACATGCCATTACTCGAATGTTGATAGTATGACGTCTCCTAATTGTTTAAATTGTTTTGAATATAGTAAATGTCTTCCAATCAAGCACAAGATGAGTCCGAGGGAGCCGAGAGCCATGCTCTAGCTTCCGTACAACGAGCTGTATCTAGTAGTAGTAGAAGGCTGATGTAAGAAGGCCGAGAAGAGGCCCAAGTTGCCTTCTTTGATATGATGGATGAATGGTTTGGGGATTGTCTAAGAAATTGCCCCAATATACAAAGACCACCCCCGCCCCCTAACCAACCTGATGAGGATGTGCCACGAGGTATGGCACCGGTGAGAAAGTATGGGGCTGAAGAATTCAGAGCTAAATTGATGATGACGCTGAAAGAGCCAAGTTCTGGCTCGAAAATACTATACGGGTGTTAGATGATTTTTCATCACACCCGAGGAATGTTTGAAGTGTTTTGTGTCCCTTTTGAAGGACACTGCATACAATTGGTGGAAAACCGTATCCTCGGTAGTGCTGAAAGAAAATATTACTTGGGATTTCTTCCAAGCAGAGTTTAGGAAGAAATATATTAGCCAATGGTTTTTGGACTCGAAGCGAAAGGAGTTCCTGGAACTCAAACAAGGTAACAAGACTATAGCAGAATATGAGAGAGAGTTCGTACGACTAAGTTAGTACGCAATCGAGTGGGTCCAAACAGAATTGGAAATGTGTAAACGCTTCGAGAAAGGTCTGAATGAGGATATCAAGTTGTTGATTGGGATCTTGGAAATACGGGAGTTCACCGCATTGGCCGATCGAGCCAAGAAGTCCGAGAAACTTAATAATGAAAGAAAACAAGCTAAGAGAGAGGCTCGAGTTACGAGCAAGAGGTCTAGCGGTAAAACACTCTCGTTCTCCATGAAAAAAGCTAAAAGCCTTCTTGAACGCTCCACTTCGTCAGTGGGATATTCGGGTAGATCGAGAAGCTCTAAACGAAGAGGTCAAAAGTCTTCCTCCCCGATAGAGACTAGTGTAGGGAGTGTAAATGATCAAAAACCGAAGTGTAAGAGCTGCAAAAAATTTCACTTCGGTGAGTGCCGAATGAAGAGCGGTGCATGTTTCAGATGTGGTTCTCTTGATCACTTCCTTAGAGACTGCCCAGAACGAGCTGAAAAAGGAGTGGATGTAACCCCAAAATCGAGTGCTCCTATTCTTCGAAGTAAACCTCCGAGATACCCTGGGAGTGCTAGTGGCAGTCGAGTCATAACTAAAGACGCTGCAAAACCAGAGGTTCGAGCCCCGGCAAGAACGTATGCGATACGTGCTCGAGAGGAAACCGCTGCTCCTGATGTTATTACGGGTACCTTCTTTCTTTTTAATATAAGTGTTGTTGCTTTAATTGACCTGGGGTGATGCATTCATATATCTGCATGAGATTGGCGTCTAGTATGAACATACCTGCTGAACATACGGAAGATATTATTAGAGTGTCGAATCCACTAGGTAGATCAGCCCTAGTTGATAAAGTTTGTAAGAATTGTCCTTTGACGATTCAAGGTTGTTGTTTCTCGGCTAACCTTATGTTGTTACCGTTTGATGAATTTGATGTAATACTTGGTATGGATTGGTTAGCCCTTCATAGTGTAACTGTGAATTGTAGTAGTAAATATATTAAGTTAAGATGCCCGGATGGTAAGGTTCTACAGGTCAAATTAAGAGAATTGGGTTTGTAGCCGGTTGTAATCACAGCAATGGTTGCCCAGAGATATATGAGGAAAGGATACGAAGCGTACCTTGCATTTGTGATGAACACTAAGGAAATTGCATTAAAGATTGAGTCTGTGCCGATAGTAAGTGAGTATCCAGATGTGTTTCCGGAAGAATTACTCGGACTACCTCCTGAAAAGGAGATAGAGTTTGGTATTGAGTTGATGCCAGAGACGACTCCCATTTTTATTGCTCCGTACAGAATGGCACCAACTGAGTTGAAAGAGTTGAAGGCACAATTGCAAGAGCTGACTAATAAGGGATTTGCAAGGCCAATTTTTTCACCTTGGGGTGCCCCCGTGTTGTTCGTGAAGAAGAAAGATGGGTTGATGAGGTTATGTATCGATTATCGACAACTGAATAAGGTGACTATTAAGAATAAGTATCCTTTGCTAAGGATCGATGATTTGTTTGACCAATTGAGAGGAGCCACCGTATTCTCCAAGATAGACTTGAGGTCTGGCTATTATCAGTTGCGAGTTAAAGGCTCGGATGTACCCGAGACAGCTTTCAAAATGAGGTATAGCCATTATGAATTTCTTGTCATGCCGTTTGGGCTGACGAATGCACCGGTCGTGTTTATGGATCTAATGAATAGGATCTTTCGGCCATATTTGGCTAAGTTTGTCATTGTGTTTATTGACGACATTTTGATCTACTCTAGAGATGAGACAGAGCATGTGAAGCATCTGAAAACTGTGTTGCAGACCTTGCGGGAAAAGCAACTGTATGCTAAGTTTAGCAAGAGTGAATTTTGGCTCTAGGAAGTTGGATTTTTAGGTCATATAGTTTCGGGTGAAGGCATTCGAGTTGATCCAAGTAAAATTTTGGCAATTGTTGAATGGAAATCGCCTAAGAATGTAACTGAGGTTAGAAGCTTTTTGGGCTTAGCTGGTTATTATTGAAGGTTTGTAAAAGGATTTTCCATGATAGTGACTCCGATGACAAAGCTGCTACAGAAAGATGTTAAGTTTGAATGGACAGAGAAGTGTCAGCAAAGTTTTGAAAAGTTAAAGACATTGCTGATCGAAGCTCCTGTTTTAGTTCTACCTGAACCGAAAAAAGAATTTGTGGTCTACAGTGATGCATCCTTAAATGGATTGGGTTGTGTGCTTATGCAAGATGGCAAGGTGATAGCCTATGCTTCACGAAAATTGAAGCCTCATGAGAAGAATTATCCAACCCACAACCTAGAGCTTGCTGCTATTGTTTTTGCCTTAAAAATTTGGAGACATTATTTGTATGGTGAGACTTGTCGTATATTCACGGACCACAGGAGTTTGAACTACTTGATGACTCAGAAAGAATTAAATTTGAGACAGTGGAGATGGTTAGAATTAATTAAAGATTATGATTTGATTATCGACTATCACTCGGGAAAGGTGAATGTGGTTGCCGATACATTGAGTAGAAAATCCCTGTATGCCTTGAGAGCCATGGATACTCGTTTGACATTGCTTGATGATGGTTCAGTTCTGGCCAAGCTGGAGGCTAGGCCGACATTTCTGCAGGAAATTTGTGATGCTCAGTTTAATGATGATGACTTGCAAGCAAAAAGGGCTCAATGTGAGTCTGGTATTGAGACCGATTTCCGAATTAGTCCTGATGGATGTTTGATGTTCAAAGATAGGGTTTGTGTACCTAAAGAAAATGAACTTATTCGGAAGATTTTGCAAGAAGCACATAACAGTCGTTTGTCAGTTCACCCGGGAAGTACCAAGATGTACAACAATTTAAAGAAAATGTACTGGTGGAATGGCATGAAAAGAGACGTTTTTGAATTTTTATTGAGATGCCCGGTATGTCAGCAAGTTAAAGCTGAACATCAAGTGCCTTCAGGTTTGTTATAGCCTATAATGGTCCCCAAATGGAAGTGGGACAAAGTTACCATGGATTTCGTGACAAGATTACCTTGGACTCCCAAAAAGAAAGATGCCATATGGGTTATAGTGGACAAACTGACAAAGTCGACTCATTTTATCCCGGTAAGAACGAATTATTCCCTTGATATATTGGCCGATTTGTACATTTCTGAGATAGTAAGATTGCACGGAGCACCACTATCAGTTATTTTGGATAAAGACCCAAGGTTCACTTTGAGATTCTAGAAGAGGTTACAAGAAACCTTGGGTACAAAGTTGAGCTTTAGGACAGCTTTTCACTCTTAGACCGATGGTCAGTCTGAGCGGATGATTCAGATTCTCGAGGACATGTTGCGTTGTTGCATTCTTGAATTTCAAGGTAGTTGGGAAAAATATCTACCATTAGTAGAATTTGCCTACAACAATAGTTACCAAACAAGTTTGAAGATGGCGCCTTATGAGGCCTTGTATGGTAGGAAATGTTGAACTCCATTGTACTGGACAAAACTCAAGGAAAATCAGATTCATGGAGTTGATCTGATTAAAGAAACTGAAGAAAAAGTTAAAGTGATACGAGATTATTTAAAAGCGGCATCAGATAGACAAAAGTCTTATGCTAATCTGAAAAGAAAAGAAATTGAGTTTCAAGTTGGAGAAAGAGTATTCTTGAAAGTATCTCCATGGAAAAAGGTATTGAGATTTGGTCGAAAAGGTAAATTGAGTCCACGATTTATCGGACCGTATGAGATCACCGAAAGAGTTGGACTATTAACCTATCGTTTGGCATTGCCACCGAACTGGAAAAGATTCATGATGTGTTCCATGTGCCCATGTTAAAGAGATACCGATCAGACTCCTCTCATGTAATTTCGCTGACTGAGATCAAAATTTGACCGGACATGACCTGTGGAGAAGAACTTGTAACATCCCAAAATAGGGCCTAAACAGAACAGTAGTTGTGAAACCACAAATCTGAGGTAGAAAAATTTATTTTATTATTATTTTGAGGTTCATGATATGATTGCATGATTGTGTGAAAATTTCGTGATGAAATTCTATGCATAAAGTGCTTAAGTTGAGATTAGGGACTAAATCGAATAATTTGCAAAACTTGCATTCTAGAAGTTTTTAGTATGAAATTGCTTTGGAATATTAATTAGGAGGGTTTAAATAACAATTTGACCAATTTCTAAGTTCATGGACAAAATAGGACATGGATGGAATTTTTGAAAGTTTAATAAGGAAGGGCATTTTGGTCATTTGGATATTAAATGAAATAAAAAGGGAAAAATAACACAAAATTCATCATCTTCTTCATTAGCACGAAATTTCAAGGGTTCTCCATAGCTAGGGTTTGTTTCAAGCTTTCAAGCTCCATAGTAAGTGATTTCAAGCCCCGTTTTTAATGTTCTTTACGTTTTCGGAGTCCCAATAGCTCGATAAAGCTTATGCTAGCAATAATTTAAGTTAGGGTTCATATTTGGAAAAATACCCATAGGTGAAAAGTGTTTATTTTGATGTTTTACAATAGAACATGAAGTTTTAAATTATGTTAGACAACTTGTGCTACTCGGTTTTAAGTGAAAACGAGTAAAAGGGCTTAATCGGTAAAAATACCTAATAGTCATAAGTACATGTTAGAGTGTGAATTTGATGTTGTCATAGAAGGGAAAAATGATCAGAATGTCATAAAACATAAGAAAATAGGATGAAGTTTAAATTACGAGCCTTGGGGAAAAAGTGCAAATATGTGAAAGTTTAGGGGCAAAAATGTAATTTTGCCAAAGTTTGGGTCAAGGACTGTTTTGATAAATGTGAATATTAAATAAGTTAAATTTGCTATTATAGATCAAGAAGAGTGAAATTCGGGAGTAATTCGGGAGTAGATTGGGGAAAAGAAAAAGTAAAGGACTAAATTGTAAAGTTTAGTCACATTTTGTATCGAGGTAAGTTTACAGTAAATAAATGCAATATTCTTTTATTTTACATTATTATTGTCAATTTCCAGCATTTATATACTTATTTTGTTTAAATATTTAAAGTCGAATTAAAGGCGAAGTGACAGAGAAAAAGCATTAGGAAACCCCGTTTGAACCTTAGGAATGTTAGGATATTGGGGTTGACAGGACAGGACAGGACAGAAATGAGCCATGTAAGTCCATATCAGTTATATGGCTTTGGAGACAGGAATGAGCCATGTAAGCCCTTATTATATATATATGGCATTGGAGACAGGAATAATTCATGTAAGTCCATGTCGAAGACATGGCATTGGCAGGATATTGATAGACAGGAACGACCCTAGTATCCTTAGTATTCCGAGTGGTTCAACGGGTCATTGTACACGTTAAATTACAGTGAATTATCAGCAAAAGGGAAGGTAGATTATATTTATGAATAGTGAAAGGTCAGGTAAGAAAGAAGGTAAGTGAGTAAAGAAGAAGGTAGAAAATGAGAAGTAAAGAAAGTTTATGAGGCTAGGTGACATTATGTATAATTATTCATTATGTTGAATGTTGTAATTTATTTGCTTGTAAGCTTACTAAGCCTAGTGCTTACTCTCTTTATTTTCTTTTTCTTATAGTTTTTATCAAGCCACTCGGGGATCGAAGGAAATGTCGGAGACCCGATCACACTATCGAAGAAATCACATTGGTATAGTTAGACGTTTCGTTTTGTGTATGGCATGTATAGGAACTTGGTTTCTTTTGATATGATATGATCAATGAATGATGTGTAAATACTTGCTAGTGATTAGCTAATAGAGTGGCTGATGATATACATGTTTAATAGTATGTATGATTAAGTAGTAACTATCACATGAAAACTAAGAAAAATGTGAAAGTAACTTAAAAACAGATTCAAGTATCAGAAATAATGGGATTTTGAAAAATCACAAGAAATTGTAGAGAGATGGTTTGATGGTGAATAATATATGAAATTAAAGCTCGTTGTGTCTATTTTCATATGGAATAAGAAAAATAGGTAAAGGTTTTGTATTTTATAGGGTATCTGAGTTTTAGTGAAATAGGGCCAGAGCGATTTCTGGGTCCCCTGTTCCAACTTTAGAAATTCACCATAAATTTTACAAAACTAATTAGGTGGTGTACTTTATATGGTTAGAATCCTTATTGAATCTAGTTTTAATAGAAACAAACAGTACAGTCATATGATTTTTTTTACAGAGAGAAAAGTGGTTCGTAGTAAGTAGAGGCCAGTGCAGTCGAATTCTAAAACAGGGGTAACTTTAACTAATAAACTGTACTAATTGGCTAAGTAAAAATTTCTAGAAAAAAATTAGTAGATAGATATATGAGTCTAGTTTCAGGAAAAATTTACGGATCTTAATTTCAAGTTTTGAAACTCTAGAAATGAATTTTTAAGCAACCATGATGCAGAAAAATAGTTTATTCCGAAAATTAAAATAAGTGGTTTAGAGTTTTTTAAAAGGTAAGATAAGTTTAGTAACACCTCAAGCTTGACTCCAGTGACGGTTTCGGGCGTGGGGGTGTTACAGAACTGGTTAAGATATTGGCTTGTGAAGTTAAATAGTTGAGAAATAAAGATGTGGCTCTTGTAAAAGTTTTATGGCATCAACATGGTGTAGAAGAAGCCACATGGGAGCCAGAAGAAACCATGAGAAGCCAATATCCAAATCTATCTTTTGGTAAGACTTTTGAGGACGAAAGTCCCTAAGGGGGGAGAAATGTAACATCCCGAAATAGGGCCTAGTCAGAATAGTGGTTTTGGGACCACAAATTCGACATCAAAAATATTTATTTTATGATTATTATGAGGCCTAGAATATGAGTATATGCATGTGTTAAAGTTTTATGAAGAAATTATAAGTATAAGGTGTCCAATTGGAAATTAGGGACTAAATTGAATAAATTGGAAACTTGGATTCTAGAAACAATTTGTATGAAATTGCTATAGATTATGAATTAGAAGGCCTTGGAGATCAATTTTCCCAAATTCTAAATTTTTGGACAAAAATGGGCTTGCATGGATGAAATTTTAAAGAAAGGGCATAAGGGCATTTTGGTCATTTGTCATTTTAATGAAATAAAAAGGGAAAAATGGAGAAAAAATATGCTCATCTTCTTCCCATAGCTGCTGAAATTTGGAGGACACCATAGCTAGGGTTTCTTCAATTTTTAAGCTCAATAGTAAGTGCTCCCAAGCCCCGCTTTTCATGTTCTTTGTATTTTTGAAATCTCGGTAATTTGCTCTCTCCATTTCTACCCATATTTCATGCTAGGTTTCATGTTCAAAAATTTACCCATGCATGAGTTATTGGTATTTTTATGGATTATGGAGGAATATGAAAGATAAATGTGTGTTAAACATCTTTTCCAAGTTGGTTTTCATGAGAAACCCTTATAGGGACTATTTTGCAAAAGATGTAAATGTGTGGTAGAAATGAGGAAAATAATGAAAAATGTTGGTTTCCATAAGAGAGAAAAAATTTTGATTAAGCTTGGGTAAGATAGAAATTGCATGTGTTTCATTATACGAGCCAAGGGACTAAATCGTAAAAAATGTCAAAGGTTAGGGGCAAAATGGTCATTTGGACCAAGGGTAGATATTAAACTTGAAATGTATAATGTGGGGTATTAATGAGCTAAATTTGTTGTTATAGGCCCCGAGAAACAAATTTCGGAGGCCGATCGAGGTAAACGCAAGGTTTCAGAATAACGGAAACATAACTCTGAAACTGTTACCAGTTAAGTTCGAATAACTTAAATTAAACCCTAATATGCATGATTGTATGGTTTATGAATGCATGATAATTTCATTATTAATGGCATGAAAATGCATGAAATGCATCTTTGATAATGACTTGTTGATAATCGTCTCGGTTGAGGTTAAAAGGGAATTCAATGGATAAACCATGTTTTACATGTGAAAGAAGATCCTGCATGTGTTGCAGTAAGGATTTAGCCTGGACGGGTAATCCATGATCTTGAGTATGGAAAGGAATCTAACCTGGACAGGTGTTCCTTGAATGATCAAGCCTCCCGAAGAATATGAGTGCATTGTGGATTTAGCCCGGACGGGTAATCCGATTAGGATCTGAATTTAGCCTGGATTGGTAACTCAGATCCGAGCTCATTAAGAGTGTTTGTCATTATAAGGGATTTAGCTTGGACTGGCAATCCCGACATCACCATATGAGTTCAAATAATATGGGGGATTTAGCCTGGACTGGTAATCCCGCCATATGATGTGAGGTTCGCGGGAGTGCATATATGGAAAGATCATTTGCATGAATTGATGGATAATGAGTATTCTACCGAGATTTCCTAGAAACTCAACGAGATTAACGTAGGGCACATGTATGAATGAAATTTTGGATGATGAGCTCATCTAGTTAAATTACATGATACATGATTATGTGACAAATTCATTGATTGAGTGCATGTGATAGGAAATCATTTCATATTGGATGATTTTATGATTTAAGTACGGATGTATGCTAATTACTCGGTAAGTTTACTCTTCGGTTATTCGAGCTTACTGAGCATGAAAATGTTTACCCCTCTCTTTTCCCGATTTTACAGAGCTCGAGGACTCATAAGGATTGGAAGACTGTTGGAGAAACAACACACTATTAACTAAATAAGCTTTGGTATAAAGACTCTGTTTATTTTGTTCAATGGCATGTATAGTATTTTTGAATATTTTGTTATATGTGTCATTTGATTTGCCCAGCAAAGGCATGTAAAAATATGTTTATCTCTTTGTATATGGCCATGAAAATTGGCTTAATTTAAGTAGGCCATGACCTACGATTTTATGCATGGTTTTAATTACAAATGACGGGTTGCTATAAATTGGCAATGAATCACATGAATGAGCCAATTTCGGATGGATTAATGTAATATGGGAACCCATGACACTAAATAGGAAATAACCACTTATGTATGAACCCAATGATATGAGGTTTCCATACAACTATTTTCATTAAGATTATTTACAAGTGTATAATCATGCTTTCTCTCAAACTTGGTAACCATTAGGCACAAGTAGTAGAAAGGGGTGACTAAAGGCTTGGAAAATAGCTTATTAAGGTCTACATGGTTAGACACAGAGGCGTGTATCTAGGCCGTGTGTGACATACGGCCTATCCCCATGGGCGTGTGGTATGGCCGTGTGTCCCCTGCACCTAAAACTTTAAGTCAAATTAGCACACGGGTAGGACACACGAGCGTGTGTCTGGGCCGTGTTACTTTAACAGAATGCTCAAGTTTTGGACAAGAGGTGAGCCCACGGGCGTGTGTCTTGGCCGTGCCCAAAAGTCAGTGTTGCCCACTGGTTAAAGGCATGGACATGCCCTAGGCCACACGAGCGTGTAAGCCCACACGGCCCACCTACACAAGCGTGTGACACTCCAAAGCTAGAAATTTATTAAGTTGCTCAAAGTTTACCGAATGATTTCAGTTTTGTACTAAACCGCCTTAATGTACGTTATAGGCCTCGATGGCTTGTATAAGGAATGATATGCTTATGTTCTAGAAGTTTTAAATTTTGGACAAAATTTGGTGACCCGGTTTTGTATGTTTATGAATGAAAAAGTTTCGGTAATGCCTCGAGCCCTGTCCCGGTGTTGGATACGGGTGAGGGGTGTTACAGGTGGTGTGTTGCGCAACAATAAAGGGGAGTGGATCCTAGGTTTTACTCGTTTCTTGGGGAAATGCTCTACCGCGACTGTTGAACTTTGGGGTTTGCTGGATGGTTTGCTTATCGTTCAGAAACAAGGCTATAATGAGGTCATCATTCGATCGGATAATCTCGAAAACGTGATCTCGATCAGTGAAAGCAAGGCTGGTGGTTCAAAAAATGCACTTATTAAGAGGAGACAACAAATTCTGGCCTCGGAAGAAAATTGGTTCTTGACTTATGTTCACAGAGAAACCAATTGGGTTGCTGATGCTTTGGCTAAAATATCACTGTCAAGTGGTTACTCCTTGCGTATTTTCGAGTCGCCTCCTACCAGGGTTAAAGATATTTTGCAAGAAGATAATTTTGCTGATAACTCCCCCATGAATCATCCTATGTAATCGTTTTGTTTACCAAAAAAAAAAGCACTTCTGACTCCAAAAGCACTTTTGGAAGAAAAGCTGTGCTAAACAAGCTGCTTTTGGTTGAAATTTTTAGCTTTTCATAAGTTCTTTTCAAAAGCACCTTTTGAAAAGAAGTTAAAATTTTTAGCTTTTCCTCTCTCAAAAATACTTTTAATGCTTAATTACTTTTTCACCCCTCCAATAGCATAGTACTTTCCTTTTTTTCTTGGCGCTTAATTACAAATATGTTAAAATCATTAATTAAAAATATTTTTTTAAATACTAATTAAAAATATTTAATGGTTATATTTAAATATTTAAAATATAGTTTATATATTCTAATTAAATTTTATAAATAATTAATATTTGTTGTTTAAAAATATTTAAAATTTATATTTCATATATTAAAATATTAACAACAAGTTATAATAATTTTTTATATTTTTACTAAAATATAATAATATTAACTAATTTAACTATTATTTAAATGTATATTTGTTACTTGATAATAACATGTCTAAAATGGACATTTTATTCCTTAAAAGTACTTTTTGATCGCAATGCTAAAAACTGAAATTTTAAATCAAACTTTACAAAAGTACTTCTCAAAAGCACTTAAATAATATTTAAAATTTGAAAAGTTTGATTTAAAATTTGAGTGTTTAGCATTGTTGTCAAAAAGTGCTTTTGTGGAATAAAATGTCCATTTTAGACATGTTATTATCAAGTAACAAATATGCATTTAAATAATATTTAAATTATTTAATATTATTATATTTTAGAAAAATATAAAAAATTTATTATAACTTGTTAGTATTTTAATATATGAAATATAAATTTTAAATATTTTTAAGCAATAAATATTAATTATTTATAAAATTTAATTAGAATATATAAACTATATTTTAAATATTTAAATATAACCTTTAAATATTTGTAATTATTATTTTAAAAAATATTTTTTAATTTTTAATTAATGATTTTAACACATTTGTAATTAAGCACTAAGAAAAAAAAAGGGAAAGTACTATGTTATTAGAAGAGTGAAAAAGTAATTAAGCACTAAAAGTATTTTTGGGATAGGAAAAGCTAAAAATTTTAGCTTCTTCTGTTCAGAAGTACTTTTGAAAAACACTTTTACAAATCTAAAAAGCTAAAAAGTTCATAAAAAAACAACTTATTTAACATAATTTTTCTTCTAAAAATATTTTTAGAGCCAAAAAATTTTTTTTAAACACCGCAAAATAGGCCTTTTAACTTTCGCTCATAAATAATAGTATAGATAGAAAAGTAACATAGTTAAGATAGAAATGTAATGTACATAAGGCTTAACTTCATGACACGTTTATTGGGTTTTCTTTTTCTTTTTTCCACTAAAAAGAGGGTGGTAAATTTTCAGTTTTGGTCCTTCAATTACGATCGCATTTAAAATTTAATAATTATATTTTAATTTGATATAATTTAATTCTCAACTTTTACAATGACACTATTTATTTTCTTCAACTATTTCAGTTAAAATGCTAATAAAATTTTTCTTAAAAACACATTTCCAAAATACATAAAAAAAAACCTTATCTTAACATTATAAGTTAGAATGCATTTTTTTCTAAATTCAGCCTCACCATTATAACTAGAATAAAGCATTGATTTAACATTTATATTTGAGAAAAAATATTTAGTACATTGTCAGTGGAGTTTTAGACTCCACAAGCTGTATTAATGGGTTGACAAGTGTGTTATAAGAAAATAAGAAAATATTAAAAAATATATTAAAAAAAGACACATAATAATTCTTTAAAGTAGTTTATGGAATAAAAAAAATATATTACTAATGTACCAAATACTAACCCTGTATTTAATCTAATAAAAATATTTTGTTAATTCATTTTATTTTTAAAATATGTATTTAAGGTGTTTGTATATGCCGACTTACAAATCAATTTATCATTTATTTTCAAATAGCTTAGAAAAATAATTAATAACAGAAAATTATTTTATTATCTTTTAGTTTTGATTTTTAAATAATATATTTTTATAAGGAGAGTATATATTTTATTATTTTAAATTTAATTTTAAATGATGTATTTAAACGAGTTAATTCACATGTCTACTTGTGAATTCATACTTGATTTACTTAAAATTTTTAATTTATATTTTTAAAGATGTTGAATAATGCATTTACTCCTAAATCAAGTTAAGACTGCTATCAAATACGCTCTTTAAAAGGGACAGGAATTTTGTAAGACATTCCTTATCTAACACCGGTTCAAATGGACAACTTTTTTTTCCTTAAGATTATATAATAATTGTCAAATTTTAGTTTTGGTCCTTATATTTTTCTCAATTTTAAAATTCCATTTTTATACTTTTATTTTTTTAGATAATTTGGTAATTCAACTTTTATAATGTCATTAGTCTAAATATTTTATTCTGGTTAAAATGTTGAGTGAATTTTTTAGAAACGTTAATATGGTAAAAATTCTCTGATAAAAGTATGTTCATTAAATTCCAAATATACGAAAATTATAAAGATTTGGAGCATATTTTAACCATCAATTTTTTACTTTATAATTTAGTCCAAAAACAATTAACCCGACCCGAAGTGTGGGTTGAATGTATACTAGTATATTATAAATTACAAGGTTCTAGCTAAATCATATTATATATATATATATATATATATATTATACTAGCTAAATAACAAAATAAATATTATGTTCACCTTACAATTTTTTGTCATGTGCCGGTCTCCATTTCAAACACTTATATTATAAATATTCCATTGACTAGAAATACTTTTGTATCTCACACTTACATAACAAATAAATGTTAATTTTCTCACTATTTACCTAAATTATTTAAAATTTTTTTATTTGAAGCAATTTATAAGGGAGGTTTTATAGTTAAAATTTATTTATGTATTATTTTTACATAATATATTGTTATTTATTATTTACATATAGTAACATATAGTATTTATATATAGTAATATATAGTATTTATATATAATAATATATAATATATGCAAGAGAAATACTTACATTATAAATAAGTGCCATTTTTTCACTATTTATATTTTTTTTAGAGTTGATTCATTTGAATAAATTCATGAGAGCAGACTTATAGTTAAAGTTATATATATAACATTATTATTTTATATATATTATAATATATATCATATATATTATATATTACAAGATTTTAACTAAATAAGGAAATAAACATCATGCTCACATTACAATTTATTTACTCTCCATTTCAAGCACTTATACTATAAATCCCACATTAATTAGAGAGCACTTTCATAGCCCACACTTACACTATAAATAAGTGTCTGTTATAAATATTATTTTATTATAGATGTCCATAACTCTCAAAGTTGTAACCTCCATTGTAGCAACCCCCAATGGAATTATGAGGGTTTTATATAGTAATTAGACCTCTATTTATTCTTTGTAACTTAAGGGATTATATTATGTTAGAAGGTCTATAAATAGAGGCATGTACAAGGCTTGTACATGAAATAAAAAGTCCTCTTGTTTATCTTCTATTGTATTACTTCTTTGTATTGATATTTTCTCTTTAGTTTGTTCTTTCCTTTCATTATTTCATAACACATTATCAACACGAGCTTCTACGAGTTCATAGTGAAGTTCACGTCATTTGTGTGACAGCCCTATTTTTGACCCTAGTCGAAAAGTGGTTTCGGGACCACAAAATCGAGTCACAAAAATAATTAACCGTTATATCTTATGCTTATTGTATGTGAACCTGCATGTGTGAAAGTTTCTTGCTTTAATTTTGTCAATTGTATGTAAAATTTATTAAATAGGACTTATGTGAGACAATTGTGAAATGTGATAGGTAATTTTAAATATGGGTGGACTTGCATGTCAAATTATCCATTTTTCTTTAGTGGCCGGCCATGTAGTTGATTAATATATATTATATGTATATTATATTAACATTAATTTAAACTAAATGAATTAAAGAATAAAAATAAAAGAATAATGGCTTAGTGGGGAGGAGAAACCAAAGTTGGTTCATCCTTTGATTTCTTTGGCCGAAAATTTCAAGAAGAGAATGGGGGAAAACAAACATTCGGCTACCCCTTCCTAGCCTTGATTAAGGTATGTTTGAAGTGTTTTGATAGAAATTTCTTGTGTGTTTTAGGATAGTTTCTTAATTTCTCCATAACCCATGTGCAAATTTTCATTTTGGTAGCTATAGGAGCAATCGGTCATGAGAGGATTTTTCATTTAGAAATGTTATGTTGATGTTTTGTTGTGAATCAATAAAAGTACTCTATTTGGTTGAGATTATAAAAGTATGTTAAGTTTTTGAATTTGTAATTGTAAAGATTAAGTGTTTGTGTTATAGCCGAATATACATTGAAAATTTTAATGGAGAAACTCTTATGATATAAGCTTGTAAAATTGAAGTTATAAATTGTGTTTTGTAGTTTAAATGGTTAAAGACTATTCGGTTATAGCCTTAATTTTTCATGAAGAAATCAAGTTAAACGTATTTGTGTCTATGCTATGGCTGAATGTACTATGGCTGATTGTGGACTATGATAAAATTTAGTAAGGTATGTGCTTTAAATGTGTTATGAACTATTATAGGTTAAGTTAGGTTGAAGCTTGGTGAAATTGAACTTCAAAAATGATTTGAGCACAATGTGGTATTGATATTATGTATAAGTAAATTTATAGATATATATGATGAAATTGATTGGTGAGATACATGCTTAAATAATATGTATGCAAAGAATGTGTGAAAGAGTGAATTGGTAATAATCTACTTGGGACAGCAGCAGTAAGGTGATTTTCAAAAATCACCATAAATTGTAGGAGTTGAATTAGAAGCCGAATAAATTATGTAATTAAATCTTGATGAGTCTAATTTTCTATAATAGAAACCGTAAAAGTAAAAGAATTACCGATCATGAAATATTTGAAGTAATGTGGGACAGAGTCAAAATGACTTCTAGATCCCCTGTTCTGTTTTTATAAAATCATTATAAAATGTATAAAAATGGTCATAGAATAAATTTTATATGCTTAGACTCCTTAGTGAGTCTAGTTTCAAATGAAATAAACAAAAACATATTTTGATTTCTGTAAAATGAGAAATTTATTTCGTAGTGAAGAATGGTCAGATTTGTCAAACAGTGAAACAAGGGAAACTTTAGGAAAAATCTGGTATTTATTGGATAGACTAAAAATTATGAAAATTTTATGGATAAAAGATAAATGAGTTTATTTTCAAGGAAAATTTACGGCAATTGATTTGGAGTTTCGTAGCTCCAGTTATAAGTAATTTAATGACTGTTGCTCAGGAATTCAGCTTATAGTGAAATTGTGATTATATAGTAAACATTGATAAAAGAAAAATTTTGCTAATGAATTGCTTATTGATTTCTTATAAGCTTACTATAATCTGTATGTGTGAAAGTCGAATATATATGTATTATATTCTGAAAGTAATACTTGAATAATTGATTAATGATTAGTTTAAAATTTATTGAATTAAAGCTCAAGAGCATAGAGGGGCAACCTCGGATAAGGGAAAAGCTAAAGTCGCGGAATAGCCAACCCGAAATTTGTTCAGAAAGATACAAGGTAAGTTTTGAGTAATCGCCTTTAGTATAAAATTTATAATGCCTTGACATATATATACTACATGAATTTTGATCTTTTTGGTTCTATTTGAATTAAGTTGAATGGTAAATTAGGGTTAAGCTTGATTGATGAAAGGTACGTGTGAAATTCATGCATGATTTTAAGCTGAAATGAAATAATGGTGTTCATAAGAAGATCATGTCCGAATGTAGCCAATGGCTACTAATAATGTGAAATGTTCTATAAAATGTGTTAGAATACGATAAAAAAAACATGTTATTTGATGTGGAATTGTATCCGGGCTTAAAGACCCGCAGGCTTCGTGCTGGAATTGTATCCGGGCTTAAAGACCCACAGGCTTCGTGCTGGAATTGTATCCGGGCTTAAAGATCCGCAGGCTTCGTGCTGGAATGACATCCGGGTTAAAAACCTGCAGGCTGTGCTAGATATGTGTTTCGAGTCCTAAGACTTGATAGGACCGGTGTCAGTAAGTTAAGTATGATTACAACATTGAATATCCGTGCGAGTAAGTATTATATATGTTATACCTGCTAAGGTACGTATTACGTACTCATAAGTGAATTGACTTCAAAATGAATTATTAGTATCTAAGAATGGTATATATATGTAAGTGTGTGTATATGTATGTGAATGAATACCGTATTTATGAATAAGAGAATGACTTATTTGGTCAATGTATGTCATTGTAAAAGCATGTGTCTTAAAGAAATTTTATGAACCATATAGTATAGTGAAATATGTACTGAGAATTTTCTTGTGTATTCATGTATATATATATATATTCGGCCAATAGGTTATAATTAATGTACTTGTGAGTTTTTGGCCAAGTAATTTACAAATTAAATTTGGGTTCTTGTGATACTTAATGTTAGATTTTAAATGATACGTTTTTAATTGTTTGAAACACTTAAAACTTACTAAACCTCGAAAGTTTACTCTGTTTTATTTTATTTCTTTGTTTTATAGATTGTCAATTATGGCCACCGACTCGGGGATCATCAGCAGTTCATCATACTATCGATCTTTTTGGTACAGTTATATTTTGGCCCTAGGTATGGCATGTATAGGTTAGGCCGGTGACGGTTATGTTTTGTATTATAAATATTTTAGCCATATGGAAATGGCATTTATATAACTTAAAGATCAGTATGTACTCAGCTTAATTTCTGTCTTTGTTGATTGATTATATGGACAAAAAAAAAATTTAATTGTTTGGCTCGGTGATACCTGATAGCCTAAACCGGCGATCGGACTCGGGCTAGGGGTGTTACATTTTATTGGTATCAGAGCTACGGTTTAGTTGATTCTAGGACTAACGTAGAGTGTTTGAGTCTAGCTATACATGCCATATAGTATTAATGTGATAGTATGATGAATTCTGACTGTTAAAAATGTGTTTTCATATAGTAATGGATAGCGGTAGCTGATGATGTTGAGAGTGTAGCGCCTGCTCCCGCGCATGGGACAGCGTCGATGGACTTTCAACCTGTTGCGAGCAATCAGAATGATGAGGCTAGACAGGCTTTCTATAGTGTATTGAATGATTGGTTCAACCAATACATTCGAACTAATACGGCTGTTCCACAACCCCCACTTCTGAATAATACGCCCCTGCACCTACAATACCTCCGGTAAGTGATCAGACGAGGTTAAATAAGCTTCCGGTTGACAGAATCAGAAAGCACGGGGCTACTGAATTTAAAGCTACAGATAGTGATGATGCCGAGCAAGCTAAATTTTGGTTGGACAACACTATTCGAGTACTTGATGAACTATCTTGCACACCCGAGGAATGCCTGAAATGTGATATATCCTTGCTACGTGATTCTGCTTACTATTGGTGGAACACCTTGGTTTCTGTTGTACCCAGAGAATGGGTGACGTGGGAGTTCTTCCAAACTGAATTCCGAAAAAAATACATCAGTCAGAGGTTCATTGATCAGAAACGAAAAGAATTTCTTGAGCTTAAACAGGGTTCCCTGTCAGTTACTGATTATGAACGGAAGTTTGTCAGACTTAGTAGATATGCTCGGGAATGTATATCGTCTGAAGCTATTATGTGTAAACGTTTTGAAGATGGGCTGAATGAAGATATAAAGATGTTTGTAGGCATTCTAGAAATACGAGAGTTCGTAGTACTTGTCGAGCGAGCTTGCAAAGTCGAAGAACTTAGTAAAGAAAAAAGGAAAGCTGATGTCGAAGTTGGAGAATTTCATAAAAGATCTTCAGGAAAGTCTTTTCAGCAATCATCGAAGAAATTTCGAGATGATTCAGGCCGATCAAAGAATACTTCGAGCTTTTCCAGGCGAGACCACGATCGACCCCCTGTGAGTACACGAGCCACTTCAGTTGCCAGTGTTGGAAATGATTGTCGGGACAGGACAGAGTGCAAGTATTGTGGTAAATGGCATTCGGGGAGTTGTAGATTTCATGACCGCTCCTGTTATAAATGCGGATCAGCCAACCACTTTATTAAGGACTGCCCGAGATTGTCTAAACAGAATATGAATCAGAGTGGGAAACCGAGTACTACCGCACGAGGTAGACCACTTAGGAATACGGGGAATGCTAGCGGCGGTCAGAGAGGGTCTAAAGATGCTACAACCAGATCCGAGGCTCGTGCTCTTGCTAGAGCTTATGCTATACGTGCACGCGAGGATGCTTCTTCGCCTGATGTTATTACTGGTACTTTCACTCTCTCTGATACTGATGTAATTGCTTTGATTGACCCTGGTTCTACCCATTCTTATGTATGTGAGACTTTAGCATCCAGTAAGACTTTACCTGTTGAGTCTACTGAGTTCGTTATTAGAGTGTCAAATCCCTTGGGTCAATATGTGCTTGTCGATAAGGTGTGTAAGAAATGCCCCTTAAAAATCTGAGGTTCCTGTTTTCCGGCTGATTTGATGCTTTTACCGTTTGATGAATTTGATGTTATCCTCGGTATGGATTGGTTGACCGTACATGATGCAGTAGTGAATTGCAAAAGTAAGACCGTTGATTTGAGATGTACAAATAATGAGGTAATCCGAGTTGAGTCTACTGATTTGAACGGATTGTCAACAATGATAATATCCTCGATGTCGGCTCAAAAATATGTAAGAAAGGGGTGTGAGGCGTATCTTGCGTACGTAATTGATAATAAAGAATCAGAAAAGAAGCTTGAATCAGTATCAGTGGTTTGCGAGTATCCAGATGTTTTTCCCGAGGAATTGCCAGGGTTACCACCTGTTCGGGAGGTAGAGTTTGGTATTGAACTTGTACCTGGGACTACAGCAATTTCGATAGCGCCGTACCGTATGGCACCAACCGAATTAAAGGAATTGAAAGCTCAGTTGTAAGAGTTGACAGATAGAGGTTTCGCTCGACCGAGTTTTTCACCATGGGGTGCACCAGTATTGTTTGTGAAAAAGAAGGACGGAACCATGAGGTTGTGCATTGACTATCGTCAGTTGAATAAAGTGACAATAAAGAATAAATATCCGTTACCGTGTATTGATGATTTGTTTGATCAATTGAAGGGAGCCTCAGTGTTTTCAAAGATAGATTTGAGATCGGGTTATTATCAGTTGCGAGTTTGAGACTCAGATATACCTAAAACTGCTTTCAGGACGAGATACGGTCACTACGAGTTTTTAGTGATGCCGTTTGGGCTCACTAATGCCCCTGCAGTGTTTATGGATTTGATGAACCGAATTTTCAGGCAGTATTTGGACCGGTTTGTAGTTGTGTTTATAGATGACATCTTGATTTATTCACAAGATGAAACTGAACACGCTGAGCACCTGAGATTAGTGTTACAGATTTTACGGGATAAGCAATTGTATGCTAAGTTTAGTAAATGTGAGTTCTGGTTGAGAGAAGTTAGCTTTTTAGGACATGTAGTATCTGCATTGGGAATTCGATTTGATTCGAGCAAAATTTCAGCCATACTTGATTGGAAACCCCCGAGAAATGTTATTGAAGTTTGAAGCTTTTTGGGGCTTGCTGGTTACTACAAGCGGTTTGTAAAGGGTTTCTCGATGATAGCCACACCAATAACGAGACTACTTCAGAAAGATGTTAGGTTTGAATGGTCAGAAAAATGTCAGAAAAGTTTCGATCGGTTGAAAACTTATTTGACTTAAGCTCCAGTGCTTGTGCAGCCTGAATCTGGTAAAGAGTTTGTCATTTGCAGTGATGCATCCTTGCTTGGGCTGGGTTGCCATTGTCGTCAAGCAAGAAAGATGCGATCTGGGTTATTGTTGATAGACTGACAAAATCGGCTCATTTTATTCCTGTACGTACGGATTATTCCCTTGACAAGTTAGCTGAAATGTATGTTTCTCAGATTGTAAGGTTACATGGAGTACCTATTTCTATTGTGTCGGATAGAGATCCGAGATTCACATCGCGATTTTGGTTGAAATTGCAAGAAGCATTGGGCACCAGGTTGCATTTTAGCACCGCTTTTCATCCCCAGACCGATGGTCAATCCGAACGGATAATTCAGATACTCGAGGATATGTTGAGATATTGCATCCTTGAGTTTAGTGGTTCATGGGAACGGTATTTACCTTTGATTGAATTCGCTTACAACAATAGTTTTCAATCAAGCATTAAGATGGCACCTTACGAGGCTTTGTATGGTCGTAAATGCCGTACATTGTTGTTTTGGACCGAGCTTAGTGAAAGTAAAATCTTCGGGGTTGAATTAATTAAAGATGCTGAGCTGAAAGTAAAAGTAATCCGTGAAAGTTTGAAAGCAGCTTCAGATCGTCAGAAGTCGTATGCGGATTTAAAACGAAAAGACATTGAATATCAGGTCGGAGACAAAGTGTTTCTTAAAGTTTCACCTTGGAAAAAGGTGCTCAGATTTGGCCGTAAAGGCAAATTGAGTCCGAGATTCATCGGGGCCGTATGAGATATCCGAACGAATTGGGCCAGTCGTATATAGATTGATTCTACCCCCTGAACTTGAAAGGATTCACAACGTTTTTCATGTCTCGATGCTTCGACGTTATAGATCCGATCCAGCGCAAATAATTAATCTATCAGAGGTTGAAATTCAATCTGATTTGAGTTATGAAGAAGAACCGTTTCGTATCCTAGCTCGCGAGGTGAAAGAGTTGCAAAACAAAAAGGTTCCGTTAGTAAAAGTGTTATGGCTCAAACACGGGATTGAAGAAGCTACTTGGGAAACCGACAACTCTATGAAAGAACGATACCCAAATCTATTCACTGGTAAGATTTTCGGGGACGAAAATTCTTTAAGTGGGGGAGAGTTGTGACAGCCCTATTTTTGACCCTAGTCGGAAAGTGGTTTCGGGACCACAAAACTGAGTCACAAAAATAATTAACCGTTATATCTTATGCTTATTGTATGTGAACCTGCATGTGTGAAAGTTTCTTGCTTTAATTTTGTCAATTGTATGTAAAATTTATTAAATAGGACTTATGTGAGACAATTGTGAAATGTGACAGGTAATTTTAAATATGGTCTACTAATGCATGTTAAAAAAAATAATGGACTTGCATGTCAAATTATCCATTTTTCTTTAGTGGCCGGCCATGTAGTTGATTAATATATATTATATGTATATTATATTAACATTAATTTAAACTAAATGAATTAAAGAATAAAAATAAAAAAATAATGGCTTAGTGGGGAGGAGAAACCAAAGTTGGTTCATCCTTTGATTTCTTTGGCCGAAAATTTCAAGAAGAGAAGGGGGGAAAACAAACACTCGGCTACCCCTTCCTAGCCTTGATTAAGGTATGTTTGAAGTGTTTTGATAGAAATTTCTTGTGTGTTTTAGGATAGTTTCTTAATTCCTCCATAACCCATGTGCAAATTTTCATTTTGGTAGCTATAGGAGCAATCGGTCATGAGAGGATTTTTCATTTAGAAATGTTATGTTGATGTTTTGTTGTGAATCAATAAAAGTACTCTATTTGGTTGAGATTATAAAAGTATGTTAAGTTTTTGAATTTGTAATTGTAAAGATTAAGTGTTTGTGTTATAGCCGAATATACATTGAAAATTTTAATGGAGAAACTCTTATGATATAAGCTTGTAAAATTGAAGTTATAAATTGTGTTTTGTAGTTTAAATGGTTAAAGACTATTCGGTTATAGCCTTAATTTTTCATGAAGAAATCAAGTTAAACGTATTTGTGTCTATGCTATGGCTGAATGTACTATGGCTGATTGTGGACTATGATAAAATTTAGTAAGGTATGTGCTTTAAATGTGTTATGAACTATTATAGGTTAAGTTAGGTTGAAGCTTGGTGAAATTGAACTTGAAAAATGATTTGAGCACAATGTGGTATTGATATTATGTATACGTAAATTTATAGATATATATATGATGAAATTGATTGGTGAGATACATGCTTAAATAATATGTATGCAAAGAATGTGTGAAAGAGTGAATTGGTAATAATCTACTTGGGACAGCAGCAGTAAGGTGATTTTCAAAAATCACCATAAATTGTAGGAGTTGAATTAGAAGCCGAATAAATTATGTAATTAAAGCTTAATGAGTCTAGTTTTCTATAATAGAAACCGTAAAAGTAAAAGAATTACCGATCATGAAATATTTGAAGTAATGTGGGACAGAGTCAAAATGACTTCTAGATCCCCTGTTCTGTTTTATAAAATCATTATAAAATGTATAAAAATGGTCATAGAATAAATTTTATATGCTTAGACTCCTTAGTGAGTCTAGTTTTAAATGAAATAAACGAAAACATATTTTGATTTCTGTACAATGAGAAATTTATTTCGTAGTGAAGAATGGTCAGATTTGTCAAACAGTGAAACAAGGGAAACTTTAGGAAAAATATGGTATTGATTGGCTAGACTAAAAATTATGAAAATTTTATGGATAAAATATAAATGAGTCTACTTTCAAGGAAAATTTACGGAAACTGATTTGGAGTTTCGTAGCTCCAGTTATAAGTAATTTAATGACTGTTGCTCAGGAATTCAGCTTATAGTGAAATTGTGATTATTTAGTAAACATTGATAAAAGAAAAATTTTGCTAATGAATTGCTTATTGATTTCTTATAAGCTTACTATAATCTGTATGTGTGAAAGTCGAATATATATGTATTATATTCTGAAAGTAATACTTGAATAATTGATTAATGATTAGTTTAAAATTTATTGAATTAAAGCTCAAGAGCATAGAGGGGCAACCTCGGATAAGGGAAAAGCTAAAGTCGCGGAATAGCCAACCCGAAATTTGTTCATAAAGATACAAGGTAAGTTTTGAGTAATCGCCTTTAGTATAAAATTTATAATGCCTTGACATATATATACTACATGAATTTTGATCTTTTTGGTTCTATTTGAATTAAGTTGAATGGTAAATTAGGGTTAAGCTTGATTGATGAAAGGTACGTGTGAAATTCATGCATGATTTTAAGCTGAAATGAAATAATGGTGTTCATAAGAAGATCATGTCCGAATGTAGCCAATGGCTACTAATAATGTGAAATGTTCTATAAAATGTGTTAGAATACGATAAAAAAACATGTTATTTGATGTGGAATTGTATCCGGGCTTAAAGATCCGCAGGCTTCGTGCTGGAATTGTATCCGGGCTTAAAGACCCGCAGGCTTCGTGCTGGAATTGTATCCGGGCTTAAAGATCCATAGGCTTCGTGCTGGAATAACATTCGGGTTAAAAACCTGCAGGCTGTGCTGGATATGTGTTTCGAGTCCTAAGACTTGATAGGACCGGTGTCAGTAAGTTAAGTATGATTACAACATTGAATATCCGTGCGAGTAAGTATTATATATGTTATACCTGCTAAGGTACGTATTACGTACTCATAAGTGAATTGACTTCAAAACGAATTATTAGTATCAAAGAATGGTATATATATATGTGAGTGTGTGTATATGTATGTGAATGAATACCGTATTTATGAATAAGAGAATGACTTATTTGGTCAATGTATGTCATTGTAAAAGCATGTGTCTTAAAGAAATTTTATGAACCATATAGTATAGTGAAATATGTACTGAGAATTTTCTTGTGTATTCATGTATATATATATTCGGCCAATAGGTTATAATTAATGTACTTGTGAGTTTTTGGCCAAGTAATTTACAAATTAAATTTGGGTTCTTGTGATACTTAATGTTAGATTTTAAATGATACGTTTTTAATTGTTTGAAACACTTAAAACTTACTAAACCTCGAAAGTTTACTCTGTTTTATTTTATTTCTTTGTTTTATAGATTGTCAATTTTGGCCACCGACTCGGGGATCATCAGCAGTTCATCATACTATCGATCTTTTTGGTACAGTTATATTTTGGCCCTGGGTATTGCATTTATAGGTTAGGCCGGTGGCGGTTATGTTTTGTATTGTAAATATTTTAGCCATATGAAAATGGCATTTATATAACTTAAAGATCAGTATGTACTCAGCTTAATTTCTGTCTTTGTTGATTGATTATATGGACAAAAAAAATTAATTGTTTGGCTCGGTAATACCTCATAGCCTAAACCGGCGATCGGACTCGGGCTAGGGGTGCTACAATTTGGACTTTATATAATTTTCCCGTATAACTCCCGTTAAAATCTAATAATGATAATTATATATACATATTTTTTTTAAACGAAATTTCAATTAATATAATTTGTGTTAAGTTATTATTATGACTATTCCTCTCTATGCCAATATTTGACATACATATTATTTTTTAGCAAATTTGGTATATATAATTGAATTATTTTACGACTGAGAATACTGATTATTTTACTAATATTTTTTTATTTTGATTCAAGTGATTATAATGTCAAATCTTGCCAAACTTGAATTTGCAGCCTTAGACATCTCAGGTAAGAATTATTTGTCATGGGTATTAGATGCTAAAATTCACCTAAATGCTAAAGATCTAGGAAATACTATATTAGTAGATAAAGAATCAACTAATCAAGACAAGGCAAAAGCAATAATTTTCATCCGTCATCATCTACATGAAAGATTAAAAGTGGAATATCTCACTGTGAAAGACCCTCTTGAGTTGTAGAAAAATTTGAAAGAACGATTTGACCATCAGAAAACGGTGATACTTCCTAAAGCTCGTTATGATTGGATGCACTTATGGTTGTAAGCTTTTAAGACTGTAAGTGAATACAATTCAGAAATTTTCAAAATTAGTTCTCAACTAAAATTATGTGGAGAAAACATAACTAATGAGGACTTGTTAGAGAAAACATTTTCAACCTTTCATGCTACTAATGTGCTCCTGCAACAATAATACTGTGAAAAAGGTTTTAAAAGGTATTCTGAATTGATTTCATGCCTTTTGGAGGCTGAACAAAATAATGAACTGTTGATGAAAAATCATGGAATTCGTCCCACTGGTTCTACACCATTCCCTGAAGTGAATGTAGCAGTACACAATAATTATGAAAATAGAAAATATAGAGGTCACGGCTGTGGTCGTGGACGTAGTGTGGGACGTGATCAAGGATGTATTAGTAATTGTTATCATGGTGGTCATAACAATGATAATTCTAACCACCAGAAAAAGAATAACAATGAAAGACAAGAAATAAGTGGGCAAAATAATCCTTCAAAGACTGCTGAGAATATATGCTACCGATGTGGTATGAAAGGGCATTGGCCACGTACCTGTCGTACGTTTGAGCATTTAGTGAAATTTTATCAAGCATCCATTAAAAAGAAGGGAAAGGATATGGAGACAAATTTTATATCCCAAAATGATCAAATTGAGGTAAAAGACGAAGATATTCACTATAATACTAAAACTGACCATGCCTACGAGGGTGATAAATTTAATGACCTTAATAATATAACTCGCCTACATGTGGTAGATTTCTTTGAGAATCATTAGAAAAATTGATGTTATTTTGACATTTTTATATTATTTTAATTATATTTTATTTTCTTGCATAAAGAATAATTTATATATTTAATAAATATTTGCAATGTTTCTCATATTATATTTTGTTTGTTTTTATGAAGAATATAAATATTCAAAAAAAATTCGATGGACCCAAAATCAATGGAGACGTGTGTCTTGTAGATAGTGCTACAACACATACGATACTCAAAAATAAAAAATATTTTTCTCATTTGACAATGAGTAATGCCCATGTTAATACAAATATCGGGTAGTTCAAAACTTATTGAAGGCTCTAGAAGAGCTATTATATTATTACCTAAAGGTACAAAATTTGTCATTGAAGATGCTTTATATTCCACTAACTCTCAAAGAAATTTATTGAGTTTTAAAGATATTCGTCTTAATGAATATCATATTGAGACTATGAATGAGAAAAATATTGAATATCTATATATTACAAATGTTGAATGTGGAAAGAAATATATTTTGGAAAGGCTACCTGCTTTTTCATCAGGTTTATATTATACACAAATTAGTGCAATTGAGTCACATGTTACTACAAATCAGAAGTTTGTTGAACCACATACTTTTACTATTTTGCATGCAGCAGCACTTGTGCGTTTAAGGCCAACAAGTTATAATAAGTACTCCTCATTACAATTGGATTTTGGTCAGTAGCCAAATATTTCCCATTTTAGAATTTTTGGATGTGCAGTATATGTTCCAATTGCTCCACCACAATGCAAAAATATGGATCTTCAAAGGAGGTTGGGAATATATGTTGGTTATGAATCTCCTTCTATAATTAAATATGTTGAATCATTAACTAGAGATTTATTTACTATATGATTCATTGATTGTTATTTTGATGAAACAACATTCCTAACATTAGGGGGAGAGAAAATACAACTGGTAAAATAAATTACATGGAATGGATCATCATTATCTCAATTAGATCATCGCACAAGTCAATGTGAGCAAGAAGTTCAAAGGATCATACATTTGCAAAACATTGCCAATCAATTGCTAGATTCATTTACTGACCTAAAGAGAATTACAAAACCTCACATACCAGTTGAAAATGCTCCAATACGAATTGATATCCCAATAAGGAAAATTGTTCGTGCAAAAGAAAGTAATCCACGCCTGAAGCGTGGAAGGCCAATCGGTTCCAAAGATAAAAATCCTCTTAAAAGGAAATGAGCAATTATTCAAAATGATAATATTGTGGAGGCAAGTGCCCAAGAAGTGGCCAAAGATATAACTAATCGAAAAACCCCAGAAGATGTTAAAGTACCTAAAAATGGTGATAATGAAGAAATCTTAATAAGTTATGTTACTTGAGGAAAAAGATGGAACCGAAAAATATAATTATAATAGCCCGATTTTAGCTAAATCGGAATAGTGGTTTTGGGACCATAAATTTGATGTCAAAAAATTATTTTAATATTATTTTTAGTGTTTATAGCATGTGAATGATTACATGTGAATGTTTCGTGAAATAATTTTATCGTTTAATAGCTCAATTTGAAAAAAAAAGACTAAATCGCGTAAAATGCAAAGTTGCATTCTACTTGTTTAAGGTGTCTATTTGCCATGGTTTATTAAACCAAAGGTCCTTATGTTCTAAATAGACCATTGATAGTGGGAATGGACATTATTGGCCTTATAATTCATGATTAAATGGTTTAATAACCAAGGGTAAAATGGTAAACTATGTATTAAGTTAGATTAAATAAAACAAAAAAGCCAAAATCATCTTATTTCTCTCCATCTTAACCGAATAAAAAAAATAAAATAACGATTTGGAAGCATTTTGGGTTCGGCCCTTGTTTTTCTTGATTAAGGTATGTTTTGAGCTCGATTTTTGATGATTTCTATGTTTTTGTGATCGTTGCTTAGTGTTCCAACTAGCCCATGCTTTAATTTTTGAAAGTGTTGATGATTTTGTGAAATGCCATTGATGAATGCTTGAGCTTTTGAATGTTTGATGATGAAAAATGTATATTTGTTGATAGATTTTTATGTTTTGTAAAGTGATTTTTGACGAAAAAGCCTATATAGGATTAAATTGTGAAAATTGTAAATTGAAGGGTTGAAATGTGAAATAAATGTGAAATATGGACTGCTAAGGGCACTATGGTAATTCGGCCAAGCATGGGTTAAATTGAATTGAGTGAATTTTGTGTATTTGTTAAGTAAGGACTAAATTGTAAAAATATGGAACTTTAGAGGCTAAAGTATAAAAATGCCCAAATAGGTATTTTTGGATGAAATTAAATGAATAGGTGATTAAATAAGCTAAATTTGAATTCATATAGATCAAGAAAGAAAGAAATCAGATTTAGATCGGGGGAAATCAAAAGTTGTCGAATAGTCTATCCAGTCCGTTTATCTCGAATACGAGGTAAGTTCATATGCAAATAAATGTCTTTAAATTGATTTATAACTATTTATTTTTCATTGAATTGCTATGAATGTTGAACGAGCAAATACGAGCAAGAATCCACGAAGTTATGATATCTGAAAGTCCTGTACAGGCCTTAGGAATAGTATAGGATATGAATGTCATGACATTAGGATTACCAAGATGTGATTACATGTAAGACCATGTCTAGGGCATTGGTATTGTATTGTGATTACATGTAAGGCCATGTCTGAGACATTGGCATCGTTATATGATTTCATGTAAGACCATGTCTAGGACATTGGCATCGATATGTGATAACATGTAAGACCATATTTGAGATATGGCATTGTACGAGCTATATGTGATTTCTGAGTATCCTTAACAATTCCGAAAGGTTCAATGGGCAAAGTCAAGTCGAGACATAATGTGTGAACGAGTTAAGTGACTCAGGTATGTACGAGATTCATACGAGTATTGAAGAGGGAAGTATTTGATGAATTCATATGTGATATTGAATAGGTACACATTGGGAAAGGTTTGTGAACTTATATGTGCTTGTTCTTAGTTTTCCTATTTGATGGAAATGATGTTGAATCATGTGGTAATTTTATGTGTATATGGCTTACTAAGCTTTTAAAGCTTACTTTGTGTGTTCTTTCCCTATTTTATAGATTACCAAAGCTAGCTCAGACATTGGGATCAACAGGAACCGTCATCACACTATCGACTACTTGTTGGTATTTTGGATGCTTGTAAATATGGTATATGGCATGCATAGGCTAGTGATATGATGATATGTTTTGAGTTATGATATAGCCATGAGATTTGGCTTGTATATGATGTAAATATTGGTGTGTATTTGGCCATTTGAGTTGGCTAGATTTATGAATTTGGTAAGTGATATGTGATGTATTTATTGCCTTGTGTTTTGGCATGTTTGTTATGGTTGTTGTGAGGGTTATATGGTTGCTCAATTAGCAAATTATCAATTGGTGTATTATTTCTTGAAAACTGGAATGTTGTGGCATAGTTTTAAGATGATGAATTGGTATGTTTTATGACATGAAATAGTTAATAAGATAATGAGAAAATGCATATAGAAGTTAAGGTTATGGCATACTAATTTAACATGATTTTGGTTGTGGATTTGAGTAGTGAAATGGATGAAATTTTAATGGCATGAAATGTACATGAAATGGTCATTTTTGGTTGCTTATTGTATGTGAAAATGATGCCAAATGAATGCTTTTAGGTACATAATTGATAGGTGGGAATAATGGCTTAAAACAAGCCTATTTTCGTGCCACACGATTGAGCACATGGGTTTGTGAATTGACCATGTGACCCCTGTATCCTAGTTAAAAAAAGTCACTAAGTTACACGAATTAGACACACAGGCGTGTCTATTGGCCGTGTGTGGCACACGGGCTTGCACATGGGCGTGAGTATACCCTCCAGATTTCACACAGTTATGGCACACGGGCGTGGCTTCAGCGCGTGATGCAAGTCAGTATGTATACCCTGTTTTCACACAGCCTGTGACACAGGTGTGTCTGGTGGCCATGTGAGGCACACGGCCTATTCACACGGGCGTGTGATCCCTTTATGCTTGAAAATTTTATAAGTTTCTCAAAGTTTTCAAATGTTATTGATTTAGTCCTAAACCTCTTCTAAGCATGTTTTAAGGTCTTGTAGTGCCTTATAAGGGACAATGTGATTATATTTGATTGATGTTTATGTGAAAATGAATTTAGATGTGAGTAATGTATGATGTATGTTTGTGATTTGTCCAGTAATGCCTCGTAACCTACTCCGACGATGGATACGGGTTAGAGGTGTTACAATAGTTGTCGAAAATAATTTTGCTTATAATATTGCTATTGAAATAACAAAAGAAAATGAGGATCCTGAGCCTAAATCTATTGAAGAGTGTAGAAATTGAATAGATTGGCCAAAATTAAATTCACTTTCTAAACTTGAGGTTTTTGGACCTATAGTCCAAACACCTAAATATGTAAAGCCGGTAAGATATAAATGGATATTTGTGTGAAAACGAAATGAGAAAAATGAAGTCATAACATATAAATCATGACTTGTAGCACAAGGATTTTCGCAAAGGCCTGGCATTGATTATGAAGAGACATATTCTCCTGTAGTGGATGCAATCACGTTTAGATGCCTTATTAGTCTGGCAGTATGTGAAAAACTTGACATGCGTCTAATGGATGTTGTTACAGCCTATTTGTATGGTAGACTTGATAATGAAATTTATATGAAAATCCTAGAAGGATTTAAAATCCCTGAAGGATATAGAGTTTTCCGGGAAAATTGCTCAATCGGATTAAAGAAAAGTTTATATGGATTAAAACAATCTGGACGTATGTGGTACAATCGTCTTAGTGAATATTTTTAAAAGAAGGTTATAAAAATGATCCAACCTGTCCATGTGTTTTAATAAAAAGGTCTGAATCAAATTTTTTGATAATTGCTATTTATGTTGATGATCTAAATATTATTGGAACTCCTGAAGAGCTTCAAAATGTCGTAAATTATTTAAAGAAAGAATTTGAGATGAAAAATCTTGGAAAAACAAAGTTTTGTCTTGGCCTGTAGATCTAGCATTTAGAAGATGGAATTCATGTCCATTAGTCAACTTATACGAAAAATATCTTAAATAAATTTTATATGGATAAAGTAAATCCATTGAGTACCCTGATGGTTGTACGATTGTTAGATGTGAATAAAGATCAATTTTGTCCTTGTGAAAATGATGAAGAGTTTCTTAGTCCTGAAGTACCATATCTAAGTGCCATAGGAGCATTGATGTATCTTACAAACAGCACAAGACCTGATATATCTTTTGCTGTAAACTTGTTAGCAAGATTTAGTTCTTCTCCAACACGTAGACATTGGAATGAAATTAAACATGTATTTAGATATCTTAGAGGGACCATTGATATGGGGTTATTTTATTCAAATGATTCAAAATCCCTATTAGTTGGTTATGCTGATGCTGGATATTTATCGGATCCACATAAAAACCGATCTCAAACAGGATATTTATTTACATATGGAGGTACTACCTTATCATGGCGTTCGACAAAGCAAACATTAGCTGCTGCCTCTTCAAATCGTGCTGAAATAATTGCAATGCATAAGGCAAGCCAAGAGTGTGTTTGAATAAGGTTATTAACCCAGCATATCCAGAAGATATGTAATTTGCCTTTACAGGAAAACATGCCAACTGTCTTATACGAAGATAATGCAGCATGTATAACTCAATTAAAGGGTGGTTATATCAAAGGTGATAGAATGAAACATATTTCACCAAAATTATTCTTCACTTATGATCTTGAGAAGAAATGTGATATAGAAGTTCAACAAATTCGTTCTAGTGATAATTTAGTAGATCTTTTTATTAAGGCATTACCAACTTCAACATTTGAAAGACTACGAAACAAGATTGGAATGCATCGACTCAAAGATATAAAATGATGTCGCCATTAAGGGGAGTAAAAAACACGTTGTTCTCTTTTTGTTTAACCAAGGTTTTGTCCCATTGGGTTTTCCTAATAAAGGTTTTTAATGAGGCAACTTGTAATAGGAGATTGTGTACTCTTTTTCCTTCATTAGGTTTTTATCCCATAGGGTTTTTCCTAATAAAAGTTTTTAATGAGGTACAGTTTTCGCTAATGGACATCCAAGAGGGAGTGTTATAAATATTACTTTATTATGGATGTCGATAACTCTCAAAGTTGTAACCTCCTTTGTAGCAGCCCCCCAATAGAATTATGAGGGTTTTATATAGTAATTAAACCTCTAATTATTCTTTGTAACTTAAGGGATTGTATTATGTTAGAAGGTCTATAAATAGAGGCATGTACAAGGCTTGTAGAGATGCACAATAAATGAAATAAAAAGTTCTCTTGTTTATCTTCTATTGTATTACTTCTTTGTATTGATATTTTCTCTTCAGTTTGTTCTTTCTTTTCATTATTTCATAACAGTGTCAAATTTTTCACTATTAAATAGTTTTTCTAGAGTTTCTTCAGTTGAAGAAATTCATGAGAGAAAGCTTAGAGTTTAAAGTTATTTATATATAATAATATATATTTTTATTTATTATTTATATATTATACTATTTATCATATATATTATATATTACTAGGTTCTAGCTAAATAAGGAAATAAACATCATTTTCACATTATAATTTTTTGACACATGGTTGTCTCCATTTCAAGCATTTATACTATAAATCTCACATTGACTAGAAAATATTTTTATAGTTCATACTTACCCTATAAATAAGTGTTATAGAGAGGGTTTATAGTTAAAATTTATTTATATATCATTAAACCCAACCTAGACGTTATGGCCGAATCTGGAGTTACAACATAGAATGTTTGACAATTTAATTTTCGTATATTTTGAAAACCGACAATAACTCTTAAAATCCCAGATCTTTGAAAACCGTATCTTCTTTAACAATTTTACTGAAACCGTTGTTATGTTTCAAAAAAAAAACTTATGATTTTCTAGTGGATCTCTTAAAAAAAGTTATATTTTTGAAAACACAATTTGATATTTGAAACCTCTTGTTTTTTGCAGAAAACAATCGTAGTTGATAAATCATTTAAACAGTATAATTCAGAAACGATAAATAATGTCAAAAATCCCAAATAGTCCAAAAAGTCCAAAATTTACAAAACACTTCAATCCCAAATTAAAATAATTAAAATAAAAGCTAAACTTATATAACTGAGCTCCCATCGTACCGACCCGCCTAAGTCTGAGGATTACCTGAAAATATCAGTCAAACAGAAAGTGAGTTTTTAAAACTCAGTGTATACCGAATAACTTTAAATAGTTAATGCATAACAGACATATTTAACAGAAAAAGAATCATATCAGAGTAATACAGATACAAACATATAATCCTACCCCCATCCGCTACACACCAACTCCGACCATCCCAACACACCATATGGGGTATGAAACACCCATTCAACCCTACACACCGCTTATTGTCGATACGACACTTTACAGAATACTTGCAGCTGCGCTACTAGATAGATAGGCAAATTATTGCCTTTTACAGAAATACTTCCTCCACGTAATATAACCCATCCCAAAAGCAGATATAGTCAAAATAGAAATCATACATGCTACAATTTTACGCACATGACATATCAAATACAAATTTCATATATAACATTTTTTGAGATTACTAATCACATGGCAACTCAAATATACTTACAGACATAAGAATTTATACTAATAGATGACTAGATTTCATGTTTTATACTACATTTAGTCACAGCCAACCCTACGGAAGGTCCACAGTCGATGGAACGACGTGTACGGCCTTAGGGAAATTTGATAGTTTTGAGCCCACACGCCCCAAATGGCTAGCCCATGTGGCCTACACAGCCTCACACATGCTCGTGTGGTCCACACAACCCAAACAACCCAGACCATGTGTCACACACGGCCTACCACACGACCTGGCACATGGTTGTGTGGCATCAACAATGAATTTTTTCGGCTTTCACTGATTGCTATGTTTCGTGTTTTTCGATACACATCTGATCAAGAACCCGATGCACGCCCAAAATTGAATATTCTAGCACCTAAATTGACGAAGCCATACAAATTAACAACAAAATTTCTCAACCTAAATGACTAATTTCAGTAATAAAACACCATTTAATCGAGAATCAAACACAACGAATTCACAACATCCTTTAAACACACCCCCGTGCACTTACCGATACGAGCAGCACTACACGAAATTCATAACGTCTGAGGAACAACCAATTGCTCTCGATCCTCACCTAACAACACACAAACAAAATAATTAAACACAACTAAAACCCCGATTCCACTGCCAGAACTCAACCCACACGAAAAGAACCCCAACCCTTCAAAATTTCACAACTTACCGGATGAACAAATGCCACAACCACCACCTAAGATGTAAACAAATGATAGAAAATGAAAGTAATGGAAAATTAAACCAAGAAATAATCAAGAATCAAAATAAAAGAATAAAGATTGGAAAAAAAGAAAAAAGAACAAAAATTAAAGAAATGAAACACTAAAACATGGAAAGTATATGACGGCATGAATAATGGTTTTAGAAAAGGAGCAAAAGCAAGATAATTTGGGTACAAAATGTGAGATAATTTGGGTAGAAAACCAAATGAAAAAAAAATTGGAAACAAATGGGACGTGCAAAACTGAAAAGGGAGTTAGGGGATTTGTTCAGATTTTTTTAAAAAGAAAATAAATAAAGTACTAAAAATAAAATAAAACAAAAGCCAGCCCAACTACTCAGTTCTTATCAGATTACTCAAAAACCTAATTTAATTCAAACCCAACCACTAATAGGCCAACTTGAACAAAAAAACAAAAATATAGCAAAACCTTCTCACTTTGCTCACTCTAAAACTCGAAGACTAGACCTCAAACACATACTCAAACTTTTAACCACTAGGACAAACACTTAATTATGACATATCTTAACAAAACAAGAATTCATATTTTGGGGAGTTACAACTCTACACCCTAAAAAAATTTCAGCCCCGAAATTTACCTGATTCTAATAGATGTAGATACTGTTGTTGAATCGAGTCATCAGGTTCCCATGTGGCTCCCTCTGTGCCATGATTCCACTAGAGAACCTTCACTAATAGAATAGACTTCCTCCTCAAGACCTTAACATCTCGATTTAGAACCTAAACTAGCTCCTTCTCAAAATTCAAATACGGTCTTACCTTAATCTCCTCAACAAAAACAATATGAGATGGGTCCGACTGATACTGCCTCAACATAGAGACGTGGAACACATCACGAATATGGTTCAACTCTGAAGGTAGCTCTAACTGATAAGCAATCGGTCCTACGTGTTTCAAAATTTAGTACAGCCTAATGAATCTAGGGCTCAACTTGCCCTTACGTCCAAATCGAATGACCTTTTTCCACGAAGATACCTTAAGAAACACATAATCACCCACAGAATACTCAATATCCCTCCTTTTCAAATATGAATAAAACTTCTATCTACTAGAAGCTGCCTTAAAACAATCTCGAATTAGTGTAACTTTATCCTCAGTCTCGGAAACCAACTCAGGACCCAAAACCTGTCGCTCACCCAACTCACTCCAACACAATGGAGTACAACACTTATGGCTATATAGAGCCTCGTAAAGTGCCATCTGAAAACTGGACTGGTAACTGTTATTATAGGCGAACTCGGCTAATAATAGAAACTCCTCCCAACTACCTCGAAAATCAATCACACAACTCCGAAGCATAACCTCCAATATCTGAATCACCCTATCAGATTAACCATCATTCTAAGGATAGAACGCAGTACTGAAGTTTAATCTCGAACCTAGAGCCTTATGAAGTTTCCTCTAAAATCGAGAAGTGGAATGAGGATCTTTATCATAAATAATCGAAACTGGATCCCAATGAAGTCTCATGATCTCAGAAACATATAACTTAGCCAACTTCTGAATGGAGTAATATGTCTTAACAGGAATGAAGTGGACAGACTTGGTCAACCAATCCACGATGACCCACACAGAATCCTTCTTAGTGGGTGTTAAGGGTAACCCACTAATGAAGTCCATAGTCACCCGTTCCCATTTTCATGGGGGAATTTTAATGGGTTAAAGCAAACCCAAAGGCAACTGATGCTCAGCTTTAACCTGTTAGCACGTCAAACACCCAGAAACAAAATCTGTTACCTCCCATTTCAACCCCGACCAGCAATATAACTCACACAAATCACGATACATCTTGTTTCTGCCAGGATGCATAGTATAGGAGCTACTTTGCACTTCCTGCAGAATAAATTGCCTCAAATGAAAGTCATTAGAGAGACAAACCTGTCCTCAGAAGCATAGAACCCTATCATTGTTCAACCCAAAATCATATGTACTACCATCCTGTAACACCCAGTACCCAAGACTGTTGCCGGAGTCGAACACGAGGTGCTAACGGACTTAATTCCTTACTTAAACAGCTCATACAATTCTTTTTTTTTAAATTTCCAGACGAGCTGGCTAATTGCATCACAGTCACTCTAAAAATCATATCTCGAGTTCCAAAACTCGAAATCCAATTCCGTAAATTTTTCCTGAAACTATACTCATGCATATATTTACTAATTTTTTTCTAGAAATTTTGATTGGGCCAATTAGTACAGTTTATTAGTTAAAGTCTCCCCTGTTTCAGGGTTCGACTACTCTGACTTCATGCATTACGACTTAGATATCTCCCTGTACAAAGCTTCAATACTTATGACGTTTGTTTCTAATGAAATTAGACTCAAAAAGGAATCTGTACATATAAAGCATGACTTCTAATTATCTCTGGTTAATTTATGGTGAATTTCCAAAGTTAGAACAGGGGATCCAGAAATCGCTCTGGCCCTGTTTCACGAAAACTTAAACGTCTCATAAAATACGGCTCATATGGTCGTTTTGTTTCTTTCATATGAAATTACACTCATCAAGATTCGATTACATAATTTATTCATTATTTAATTCCATTTATATTATTTTTACTGATTTTTCAAATTCACATCACTGCTGCTGTGAGCATCTATTTTAAGGTAAAATTTTTTTACCTATTTCATAGTTTTCCATGAATCAACTAGTAATTTGACATACATTATTTCCAAGTATAATCACGATTAGCCATGACATACGTAGCACCAATAGGACCATGATTGGCCATTCCAATGGATAATCATTACCAGACACTTCCACACCACTTAATAACCATATCATAAGACCATATATACAAAATGATCATAATGTTATACTAAAAATATACAAGCCATTTTCGCATGGCTATACGAATATACATTACCAAAAGATACTTAATCAACAACAAGGGTCAGCCCTATACATGCAATTATCAAGTTCAACTGAAGAGTACCAAAAAGGGGCTTAGATAGTATGGATGACTTCGACTTTGACGGTTCCGAGTCCGATAGCTGACGAACAAAATCTATAAAACAAAGGATTAAAGCAAAAGAATAAGCATTTCGATGCTTAGTAAGTTTTAAATAATGAAATCATTTAAAAGGATGGCATAATAATATCTAAGTTTGTTTGTTTCATCCTTTGGCCGAATAGAAAATAACTAAGGTACTACTTTTATCATTCATATCACAAAGGTGGAAGCAATATATATATCCAACTAAATTCATTCTATAGCCGAATACTTTCCTCTCACATTTCCGTGTCAATCTCATGCATATACACCTACATCTCACATTTGTGAAGTTGAACTCTCTAATTCGGAACTCATACATCATAATCAGATCATAAACGTTCGAATGATTTTAAACAATGGTCTAAGTATCCCTACCAATTTCAAAGTCATAATTTATCATAATCATATTCTCAACGAGAGTAAATTACTTACCTAGTTATCTTACTGTAAGTAGCACATTTGTTTAAAATTGTTTCAACATGTATTACATGATTTCTTGTACGAATATTTACGAGTTTTCAACTCAATATTATGCTGTCACAGACGCCCTTCGGAACCAAGCCCGATTCTTAGCGCTGACTCAAAAAGCCCTTCGAGACCAAGCTCGGATTATGACATTGGCCCGAAGGCCCTTCGAAACTAGGTTCGGTTATGACACTGGCTTAAAAGCCCTTCGAGACCAAGCTCGGATTATGACACTAGCTCAAAAGCCCTTCAAGACCAAGCTCGAATTTAAACCCCGATTAACATTCACACATATATGCATATATATATAATTGCTTTATCAAATCATAAGCTAAGTTCCATTACCTAAAGACTTACCTCGGATGTTGTCGAACGATTTCAACGGTTATTCGATTTCTTTTCCTTTCCTTTATCCAACTTTGATCCTCTAAGCTCTTGAGCTAAATCAAACAATTTACTTCCCAATCAAACACAATCATACGACATCCATATACAGTTTAGAACCAATTCATTTGAATCAATTTACCACTTAAGTCTATCACCATTTCGCTTTCAAATTTGTGTACTTGGTAAGTCACATTAAACAACTACAAATATAACTTTAATACATATTTATTTTCGAATGTCCCCATGACACAAGATGTATACATAAGGCACTAACATACATATAAGTATATATATACTTATGAAATTTTCATATTTTAGTCGATTACTTAAGTTATGCACAATCACGTATTTATATACACTCTCATATTCATTATTATAATTATTGCCGAATACTTAACACAACTAAGCTAAGAATTTACCCAATATCATCTTAATTAATTTCTACTTATACATCAAAATTTCCAATACAGAGTATTTAGCACCTATGCACTTAAACCGGATTAACAAACACCTGTAGACCATGACCAAATGTCATCTAAACACAAGTCAACAAAATCTCATGATTTCAAATCAAACTCTTAACAAGAATGCACAATGCCGAACCCTTAGATGATTGAACATCTAATGTAGACAATCTAGAGCACCTAAACGGCACTTGTTCAAAACCTTAAACAACTACATGTTCGGCTATTACCATAAGTGCAATAAAAATTTATACTATCAATAAGCTCAACTTCTTGCAACAACAATTTCTTCCTCAAAGTTTAAAGGCTAAAATCAAATTATTTCCTCATTAACCATAACCGAATGTGCCATTCATCCATCAAGATTCAATTTTTTTTTTGGCATGGGCTAAGTAAGAAACAAGATGATTAACCTACAACAAGCTTAAATTTCAAAAATCCAATACCTTTCACTAACCTTTCTTCTCCTTCAATGACCGAAAGTCTCATTTCTCCCCAACTCTTCTTCTCTTTCGGTTTTTGGAAAGAAACAAGGTGAGTACTTTTTTTTTGTTTTCACCCACCTACTATTTTATTACATTCTCCATGATAATATGGCATCTAGCTAATTAAAGTTAATAGAAAATTCATATTTGATTATATAATTTGTAGCATGGCCGGCCACTACCTATAGTTTGGCTAATTTGACATGCAAGTACAAGCACTTTCCAACATATATTAATAGGCCACTTTAGCATTTGCCTAGCACATTTCTAAATTTTCTCATACAAGTCCTATTTAATAAATTTCACATACTATATACAAAATTTAAGCATGAATTTTTCACACATGCATATTCATATATAATAAGCATCAAATATGACTGTTAATTATTTTTATGACTCGGTTTCGTGGTCCCAAAACCACTTTCCGACTAGGGTCAAATTAGGGTTGTCATAACTCTCCCCCACATAAGAAATTTTCGTCCCCGAAAATCTTACCACTGAACAAGTTAGGATATCATTCTTTCATAGAGTTCTCGAGTTCCCAAGTAGCTTCTTCCATCCCGTGCTTGTGCCATAACACTTTTACTAAAGGAACCTTTTTGTTTCGTAATTCTTTCACTTCACGAGCTAGGATACGAATTGGTTCTTCTTCATAACTCATATCGGATTGAATTTCAACCTTTGATAGATTAATTATGTGCGAAGGATCAGATCTATAACGTCGAAGCATTGAAACATGAAAAACGTTGTGAATCTTTTCAAGTTCAGGGGGTAAAATCAATCTATATGCAATTGGACCAACTCGTTCGGATATTTCATACGGCGCAATGAACCTCGGACTCAATTTGCCCTTACGGCCAAATTTGAGTATCTTTTTCCAAGGTGAAACTTTAAGAAACACTTTATCTCCCACCTGATACTCAATGTCTTTTCGTTTCAAATCCGCGTACGACTTCTGACGATCTGCAGCTGCTTTCAGACTTTCCCTGATTACTTTTACTTTCTGCTTAGCATCTTTAATCAAATCAACCCCGAAGATTTTTCTTTCCCTAAGCTCGGTCCAAAACAACGGTGTACGGCATTTACGACCATACAAAGCCTCGTAAGGTGCCATCTTAATACTTGATTGAAAACTATTGTTGTAAGCGAATTCAATCAAAGGTAAATACCGTTCCCATGAACCACTAAACTCAAGGATGCAACATCTCAACATATCCTCGAGTATCTGAATTATCCGCTCGGATTGACCATCAGTCTGGGGGTGAAAAGGGGTGCTAAAATGCAACTTGGTACCCAAAGCTTCTTGCAATTTCTTCCAAAATCGCGAGGTGAATCTCGGATCTCTATCCGACACAATAGAAATAGGTACCCCGTGTAATCTTACAATCTGAGAAACATACAATTCAGCCAGTTTATCCAGTGAATAATCCGTACGTACGGGAATAAAATGAGTCGACTTAGTCAGTCTATCAACAACAACCCAAATCGCATCTTTCTTACTTGCCGACAATGGCAACCCAGATACAAAGTCCATCGTAACTCGATCCCATTTCCATTCAGGTCTCATGATTGGCTGAAGTAAACCTGTAGGCACTTGATGTTCCACTTTCACTTGTTGACATATTAAACACTTCGAAACAAAATCGAATATGTCTCGTTTCATACCATGCCACCAAAGCTGACCTCTCAGATCGTTGTACATTTTCGTACTCCCCGGGTGAATTGACATTTGGCTACAATGAGCTTCGTTCAGAATCGTCGAGATAAGTTCTGAATTTCTTAGAACACACAAACGACTTCTGAACCTCAAACAATCGTCATCATCAATTTGAAACTCTGATTCCATATTCGAAACACATTCAGCCCGTTTTGCAACCAATTCATCATCGACTTTCTGAGCTTCACGAATTTGATGAATCAACAATGGTTTGGCCTTTAATTCTGCTACTAACACATTATCGGATAGAACGGAAAAGTGTACATTCATCACTCGTAAAGCAAACAGTGATTTACGACTTAAAGCATCCGCAACCACATTAGCCTTTCCCGGGTGATAGTCAATGACAAGCTCATAATCTTTTAACAACTCAAGCCAACGTCTTTGTCGCAGATTCAAATCTCTTTGAGTCATCAAATATTTGAGACTTTTGTGATCCAAAAATACATGGCACTTCTCACCAAATAAGTAATGTCGCCATATTTTCAAAGCGAATACGATGGCAGCTAATTCGAGATCATGGGTTGGATAATTTTTCTCATGTGGCTTCAATTACCTCGACGCATAAGCTACAACTCGACCTTCTTGCATCAATACACAACCCAACCCAAGTAAGGATGCATCACTGTAAATGACAAACTCTTTGCCTGATTCGGGCTGCACTAGTACTGGAGCTTCAGTCAAATAAGTTTTTAGTTGATCGAAACTTTTCTGACATTTTTCTGTCCATTCAAACTTAACATCTTTCTGAAGTAGTTTCGTCATTGGTGTGGCTATCATCGAGAAACCCTTTACAAACCGTCTGTAGTAACCGGCAAGTCCCAAAAAGCTCCGAACCTCAGTAATATTTCTCGGAGGCTTCCAGTTAAGTATGGCTGAAATTTTGCTCGGATCAACTCGAATACCCGATGCAGATACTACATGACCCAAAAAGCTAACTTCTCTCAACCAGAACTCACATTTACTGAACTTAGCATATAACTGCTTATCCCGTAAAATCTACAACACTAATCTCAGGCGCTCAGCATGTTCGGTTTCATCTCTCGAATAGACCAAAATGTCATCAATAAACACAACTACAAACCGATCCAGATACTGTCTGAAGATCCGATTCATCAAATCCATAAATACCGCAGGGGAATTAGTGAGTCCAAACGGCACCACTAAGAACTCATAGTGACCGTATCTCGTTCTAAAAGCGGTTTTGGGTATATCTGAATTTCGAACCCGCAACTGATAATAACCCGATTTCAAATCTATCTTTGAAAACACTGAGGCTCCCTTTAGTTGATCAAACAAATCATCAATACGCGGTAACGAATATTTATTCTTTATTGTCACTTTATTCAGCTGACGATAGTCAATGCACAACCTCATGGTTCCATCCTTCTTTTTCACAAACAATACTGGTGCACCCCAAGGTGAGAAACTCAGTCGAGCGAAACCTCTATCCATCAACTCTTGCAACTGAGCTTTCAATTCCTTTAATTCCGTTGGTGCCATACGATACGAAGCTATCGAAATCGGTGTAGTCCCAGGTACAAGTTCGATGCCAAACTCTACCTCCCGAACAGGTGGTAACCCCGGTAATTCTTTGGGAAAAACATCCGGATATTCACAAACCACTGGTACCGATTCAAGTTTCTTTTCTGATTCTTTATTATCAAGTACGTATGCAAGATACGCTTCACACCCTTTTCTCACATATTTTTGAGCTAACATCGAGGATATTATTGTTGGTAATCCGTTCCAATTAGTAGACTCAACTCGGATTATCTCATTATTTGCACATCTCAAATCGATGGTCTTACTTTTGCAATTTACAATTGCATCATGTACGGTCAACCAATCCATCCCGAGGATAACATCAAATTCCTCAAACGGTAAAAGCATCAAATCGGCCGGAAAACAGGAACCTCGAATTACTAGGGGACATTTCTTACACACCTTATCAACAAGCACATAATGACCCAAGGGGTTCGACACTCTAATAACGAACTAAGTAGACTCAATAGGTAAAGTCTTACTGGATGCTAACGTCTCACATATATAAGAATGAGTAGAACCAGGGTCAATCAAAGCAATCACATCAGTATCAAAGAGAGTGAATGTACCGGTAATAACATCAGGCGAAGAAGCATCCTCGCGTGCACGTATAGCATAAGCTCTAGCAGGAGCACGAGCCTCAGATCTGGTGGTAACATCTCTAGATCCTTTCTGACCACCACTAGCATTCCCCGCATTTTTAGATGGTCTACCTCGAGCAGTAGTAGCACCCAGTTTCCCACTCTGATTTACATTCTGTTCAGACAGTCTCGGGCAATCCTTGATAAAGTGGTCAGCTGATCCGCACTTATAACAGGAGCAGTCATGGAATCTACAACTCCCTGAATGCCATTTACCGCAATACTAACACTCCGTCCTGTCCCGACGATCATTTCCAACACTGGCAACCGAAGTGACTCGCGTACTCACAGGGGGTCGATCACGATCTCGTCTGAAAAAGCCCAAAGTGTCTTTAGATCGGCCTGGATCACTTTTAAATTTCTTTGATGATTGTTGAAAGGGCTTTCCCGAAGACCTCTTACGAAATTCTCTTACTTCCACTTCAGCTTTTCTTTTCTCCTTATTGAGCTCTTCGGCTTTGCAAGCTCGTTCGACAAGTACTACAAATTCTCTAATTTCAAGAATGCCAACATACAGTTTTATATCTTCGTTCAACCCGTCCTCGAAGAGTTTACACATGATAGCCTCGGACGAAACACATTCCCGAGCGTATCTACTAAGTCTGACAAACTTTTGCTCATAATCAGTAACTGACATAGAACCCTGCTTAAGCTCAAGAAATTCTTTCCGTTTCTGATCGATGAATCTTTGACTGATATATTTCTTGTGAAACTCGGTTTGAAAGAATTCCCAAGTAACCCGTTCTCTCGGCACGACGGAAACCAAAGTATTCCACCAATAGTAGGCAGAATCACGTAACAGAGATATAGCACATTTTAAACATTCATCAGGTGTGCACGTTAATTCATCGAACACACGAGCGGTATTATCAAGCCAAATCTCAGCCTGCTCAGCATCATCACTGTCAGTAGCCTTGAACTCAGTAGCCCCATGCTTCCGAATCCTATCAACCGGGCACTTGTTCAACCTCGACGGGTCAACCCCAGGAGATATTACAGGTGCAGGGTTTGTATTAGTCGGGGGTGGGGGTTGTTGGACAACCGTATTAGTTCGAATATACTGATTGAACCAATCATTCCTCACGCTATAAAAAGCCTGCCTAGCTTCATCATTCTGATTACTAGCAATAGGTTGAGAGTCTACCGGCGCCGTCCCATGTGCGAGAGCAGGCGCTACACTCTCAACATCATCAGCTACCGCTCGGTTGGGATCAGGATCCATTACTATAAATAAACACATTTTTTAACTGTCAGAAATCACCACACTATCAGATAAACACATAATGGCATGTATAGCTATTCCCCTACGTATTACGGTAGTCCTAGAATCTTCTAAACCGTAGCTCTGATACCAATTAAATGTAACACCCCGTACCCGAGACCATTTCCGGAGTCGAACACGGGGTGCTAATGGACTTAATTCCTTACTTAAACAGCTCATACAATTCTTTTTTTTTAAATTTCCAGACGAGCTGGCTAACTACATCACAGTCACTCTAAAAATCATATCTCGAGTTCCAAAACTCGAAATCCAATTCCGTAAATTTTTCCTGAAACTAGACTCATGCATATATTTACTAATTTTTTTCTAGAAATTTTGATCAGGCCAATTAGTACAGTTTATTAGTTAAAGTCTCCCCTATTTCAGGGTTCGACTACTCTGATCTTCATGCATTACGACTTAGATATCTCCCCGTATAGGGCTTTAATACTTATGAATTTTGTTTCTAATGAAATTAGACTCAAAAAGGAATCTGTACATATAAATCATGACTTCTAATTATCTCTGGTTAATTTATGGCGAATTTCCAAAGTCAGAACAGGGGATCCAAAAATTGCTCTGACCCTGTTTCACGAAAACTTAAACGTCTCATAAAATACGGCTCATATGGTCGTTTCGTTTCTTTCATATGAAATTATACTCATCAAGATTCGATTACATAATTTATTCATTATTTAATTCCATTTCTACTATTTTTAGTGATTTTTCAAATTAACATCACTGCTGCTGTCAGCATCTATTTTAAGGTAAATTTTTTTTACCTATTTCATAGTTTTCCATGAATCAACTAGTAATTTGACATACATTATTTCCAAGTATAATCACGATTAGCCATGACATACGTAGCACCAATAGGACCATGATTGGCCATTCCAATGGCTAATCATTACCAGACACTTCCACACCACTTAATAACCATATCATAAGACCATATATACAAAATGATCATAATGTTATACTCAAAATATACAAGCCATTTTCGCATGGCTATACGAATATACATTACCAAAAGATACTTAATCAACAACAAGGGTCAGCCCTATACATGCAATTATCAAGTTCAACTGAAGAGTACCAAAAAGGGGCTTAGATAGTGTGGATGACTTCGACTTTGACGCTTCCGAGTACGATAGCTGACGAACAAAATCTATAAAACAGAGGATTAAAGCAAAAGAATAAGCATTTCGATGCTTAGTAAGTTTTAAATAATGAAATCATTTAAAAGGATGGCATAATAATATCTAAGTTTGTTTGTTTCATCCTTTGGCTGAATAGAAAATAACTAAGGTACTACTTTTATCATTCATATCACAAAGGTGGAAGCAATATATATATCCAACTAAATTCATTCTATAGCCGAATATGTTCCTCTCACATTTCCGTGTCAATCTCATGCATATACACCTACATCTCACATTTGTGAAGTTGAACTCTCTAATTCGGAACTCATACATCATAATCAGATCATAAACGTTCGAATGATTTTAAACAATGGTCTAAGCATCCCTACCAATTTCAAAGTCATAATTTATCATAATCATATTCTCAACGAGAGTAAATTACTTACCTAGTTATCTTACTGTAAGTAGCACATTTGTTTAAAAGTGTTTCAACATGTATTATATGATTTCTCGTATGAATATTTACGAGTTTTCAACTCAATATTATGCTGTCACAGATGCCCTTCGGAACTAAGCCCGATTCTTAGCGCTGACTCAAAAAGCCCTTCGAGACCAAGCTCGGATTATGACATTGGCCCGAAGGCCCTTCGAAACTTGGTTCGGTTATGACACTGGCTTAAAAGCCCTTCGAGACCAAGCTCGGATTATGACACTGGCTCAAAAGCCCTTCAAGACCAAGCTTGAATTTAAACCCCGATTAACATTCACACATATATGCATATATATAATTGCTTTATCAAATCATAAGCTAAGTTCCATTACTTAAAGACTTACCTCGGATGTTGTCGAACGATTTCAATGGCTATTCGATTTCTTTTCCTTTCCCTTATCCAACTTTGATCCTCTAAGCTCTTGAGCTAAATCAAACAATTTACTTCCCAATCAAACACAATCATACGGCATCCATATACAGTTTAGAACCAATTCATTTGAATCAATTTACCACTTAAGTCTATCACCATTTCGCTTTCAAATTTGTGTACTTGGTAAGTCACATTAAACAACTACAAATATAACTTTAATACATATTTATTTTCGAATGTCCCCATGACACAAGATGTATACATAAGGCACTAACATACATATAAGTATATATATACTTATGAAATTTTCATATTTTAGTCGATTACTTAAGTTATGCACAATCACGTATTTATATACACTCTCATATTCATTATTATAATTATTGCCGAATACTTAACACAACTAAGCTAAGAATTTACCCAATATCATCTTAATTAATTTCTACTTATACATCAAAATTTCCAATACAGAGTATTTAGCACCTATGCACTTAAACCGGATTAACAAACACCTGTAGACCATGACCGAATGTCATCTAAACACAAGTCAACAAAATCTCATGATTTCAAATCAAACTCTTAACAAGAATGCACAATGCCGAACCCTTAGATGATTGAACATCTAATGTAGACAATCTAGAGCACCTAAACGGCACTTGTTCAAAACCTTAAACAACTACATGTTCGGCTATTACCATAAGTGCAATAAAAATTTATACTATCAATAAGCCCAACTTCTTGCAACAACAATTTCTTCCTCAAAGTTTAAAGGCTAAAATCAAATTATTTCCTCATTAACCATAACCGAATGTGCCATTCATCCATCAAGATTCAATTTTTTTTTGGCATGGGCTAAGTAAGAAACAAGATGATTAACCTACAACAAGCTTAAATTTCAAAAATCCAATACCTTTCACTAACCTTTCTTCTCCTTCAATGACCGAAAGTCTCCTTTCTCCCCAACTCTTCTTCTCTTTCAGTTTTTGGAAAGAAACAAGGTGAGTACTTTTTTTTTGTTTACACCCACCTACTATTTTATTGCATTCATCCATGATAATATGGCATCTAGCTAATTAAAGTTAATAGAAAATTCATATTTGATTATATAATTTGTAGCATGGCCGGCCACTACCTATAGTTTGGCTAATTTGACATGCAAGTACAATCACTTTCCAACATATATTAATAGGCCACTTTAGCATTTGCCTAGCACATTTCTAAATTTTCTCATACAAGTCCTATTTAATAAATTTCACATACTATATACAAAATTTAAGCATGAATTTTTCACACATGCATATTCATATATAATAAGCATCAAATATGACTGTTAATTATTTTTATGACTCAGTTTCGTGGTCCCGAAACCACTTTCCGACTAGGGTCAAATTTAGGGCTGTCACGCATCCTCCATCTAACGGAATCGTAGAGCCAAAGAATCATTCCCTAACAGTTTCACACGAATTTAATCAATCCAAATTGGCTTAACTTACAACTTGGCTAACAGATTCCCATAATCAAATAGACTTAGGTGAGTAAACATTGCTATCAAATCAAACATTGCTCTACGACTAAGAGCATCGACCACCACATTGGCCTTATCGAGATAGTATTCAATAGTACAGCCGTAATCCTTAAGCAACTCGATCCATCTATATTGCCTAAGTTTTAACTTATTCTGAGTAAGAAGATACTTGAGGTTCTTGTGATTGATGTAAATGGTACACCTTTCACCATACAGATAATGCCTCCAGATTAATAAGGCGAAGACAACCACATCCAACTCCAAATCGTGCGTGGGATAGCTACCTTTATGTGTCTTAAGCTGTTGAGACGCATAAGCAACTACCTTACTGTCTTGCATGAGAATGCAAGCCAAACCAACTTGTGACGCATCACTATAAACCACAAATTCCTTACTGAATTCAGGCTATATCAAAATAGGAGCCTGAGTCAAAACAAATTTGATCTTCTCAAAGCTCGATTGCTACTCATCAATCTAGACAAATGAAGCATTTTTCATAACAACTTAGTCAGAGGAGTTGCGATAAGTGAGAACCCCTCGACAAATCTTCAATAGTAACCCGCTAGCCCAAGAAAACTATGGATTTAAGAAACATTCCTAGGTTGTTTCCACACAAGCACAACTTCAATTTTCTTAGGATCAACTCAGATCCGTTCAGCAAAAACCACATGACCTAGAAAACTGACTTATCTAAGCCAAAACTCACACTTACTCAACTTAGTGTAGAGCTGTTTCTCATAGAGTATCTGAAGAACTACTATAAGATGCTCATCATAGTCACCCTTAGTCTTAGAGTATACTAAAATATCATCAATGAAGACAACGATAAACTGATCCAAATACGGTGGAAACACCCAGATCATAAGGTCCATGAATACAACTAGAGTATTCGTCAAAGCAAAGGGCATAACTAGGAACTCGTAGTGCCCATAATGAGTCTTAAAAGTAATCTTGTGAACATTGACCTCTTTAACTATAAGTTGATGATACCCAAAACAAAGATCTATCTTAGAAAACACATAAGCCCTACGAAACTGGTTGAATAAATTGTCGATCCTTGGAAGTGGGTACTTATTCTTTATCGTCAATGTATTCAGCTGATAGTAATCTATATATATCCTCATAGTACCATCCTTTTTCTTTAAAAATAGAATTGGAGCTCCTCATAGAGACATACAAGGATGAATAAACCCTCGATCAAGGAGTTCTTGAAACTGAGCCTTTAATTCTATAAGCTCATTCGGTGCCATACGATAAGTAGTAAGGGACACTAAAGCTGTACCCGGTAGAAGCTCGATATCAAACTCGACCTCCCGATTAGGAGGAAAACCCGATAACTCTTTGGGAAAAACATCCGAAAACTCCTTAATTGTCTGAATATTCCTAACAGATGAATCCATAGAAGTAGAATTACACACGTAAGCTAGAAATGCCTTACACCCATTATGAACCAAATTTTCAGCCACAAGAGAAGAGATTACATTAGATATGTAATCCCGACACTCACTGATCATAATCAGTTCCACATCATTCTCAGATATCAGAACTACCCTCTTAGCAGCACAGTCCAAATTGACCCGTTGCTCTACGAGCTAGTCCATTCCCAAAATTAGATTGAATTCCTTGAATGGTAGGTCCATCAGATTAGCCAGAAACACAACCTTTTATATCTCCAATGGTACTGTAACACACCATACTCGTATTCGATGCCAGAATAGGGTACGAGGCATTACCGGACTTATACCTTTTATATCTCCAATAGAGACGTAAATTTTCCATCCAAAATTAAAACATTTCACATTCATTCATGTCGTCCCTAAAATGAACCTATAAGGCCCAACACATGTATTGGAAGCGGTTCGGGACTAAACCAAGAACTTTAGAAAATTTAACAACACTTAAAATTTTTTCACTAAATAGGGTCACACGCCCTTGTGGCTTGTGACACGCCTGTGTCCCTAACACGCGTAACTCTCTGTTTGTCACCTAAGAACAAATTGAAGACACACGGCCAAGTCACAGGCTCGTGTGCTAAGTTGAGTGGTCGATTTAATAATTTTGATTTTTCATAAAATAGGTGCAGACTTCACACGCCTAAGACACACGCCCGTGCTCGAGGCCGTGTTATCTACACGGCTGAGGTACACACCCGTGTCTCTACCCATGTGCTCAATTCTGAGCATTCTGTTTTGCAACAATTAAGGTGCAGGGGACACACGGTCGGAACACACGCCTATGGGCAAGCCGTATGTCACATACGATCTTGATACATGCTCGTGTGTGTATTCGTGTGGACAAAATGAGGCTATTTACTAAGCCATTTTGTCACCTTTTGTTGCACACACCTACACAACAACATAAAACACCAACCCAAACATATACATACAACCAAATCAGCCACAACCAAGACATCAACACCTCAATCACATACTAACATTTATCAATACAAATTATACTAATTCCCACATTCATGAAAAGCATCATCATAAACATATATACTTATACCAATATTAGCCAATTTCAAATGGCCATTTAAAAGATGAATTACCAACCAATATAGGCCAACACATTAGGCCAATTCAATTATGACACATACAAAATGACCAAGTCCCTATATATGCCATAACTCAAAATGTTGAATTCATTGGTACCCAAAATAATAAGTTGATAGTGTGAGTGGATCTCCGACAGCCTTCGATCCCCGAGCTAGCTTGGTGACACTATAAGGCAAGGGAAAAGAAAGGGGAGTAAGCTATATAGCTTAGTAGGTTCTTATGCAAATAATAAGCATCATGTCTGAACATTTAACATACAATTAACTTGATGATAATTGGCATAAATATTTTTGAGATCTTATTATCATAACTTACTCAATCGTAACCTTACCAAGGGTTCATTGCATAACGAGCTCATTACGTATGAGTTTTATGTACATTACGTATGAGTTTTACGTACATACCTGCATCATCTCAAATTAAATTTACATACAATTCATCTTTGACATACTCGTTAAATTACCTGTTGAATTTCTCGCTGAACCACTTGGAATACTAAAGGATACTCGGGAATCTCGTTCACACAGTACCATACCAATGATATATCCTAGATATGCTCTTACATGTAATCTCGTATCGATGTCAATAGCCCAGCTATGGTCTTACACGAAGCCTCATATTGATGCCATATCCCAGATATGGTCTTACACGTAATCTTAGTAACCGTAATGTCATGACATTTGTATCCTATCTATTCCTAAGGTTCAACTGTGATTTCACACTTTTTGAACCTTTGTCGAATACGTCCAAGGGTCAATCACAATTCATACAATAATAAAGCATTAAAAACATAATTAAAATAATGCATTATTTACATATGAACTTACCTCGGTACAAAAATAGTAGAAATGAGACTTAATCGTCAAACACTTTATTTTTCCCCCGATCTAGGTCCGAACCTCGTTTCTCTTGATCTATAATAAAAAATTTAACTCATTTAATATTCACATTGTTCAATTCAGCCCAAAAATTACACTATGGCAAAAATTACATTTTTGCCCCTAAACTTTGACATTTTTACAATTTAGTCCCCAGGCTCATAAAATGATTTTTATAAAATTTCTTCATTGCCCAAGCCTAGTCAAATCTTTATTGTACTCATACCAGCCCACATTTTTCATTCAATCACACTTTTACTACTTATTTTATAACTTTTACAAATAGGTCTTTTTAGGCATTTTTATCGAAAATCACTTAGCAAAAGTCGTTTATCAAACATGAAACTTGCATAATATATCATTAAACATCACAATACACACATTTCTAACATGTTTCAAACCTTATACCTTAATCATTTCTCAAATTAGTGGTAGAAATAGGTAGATCGAGTGATAATGACTTTAAAAATGTAAAAAGCATTAAAAACGGGACAAGAACGTACTTACAATCGAGTTTGAAAGGTGGAAAAACCCTAGCTATGTCTTCCCTCTTCAATTTTCTGCCAAGCAAGAAGAAGATGGACTAAATTTTCCTTTTATTTTACTTATTTTGTCTTTAATTAACAAATTACCAAAATGCCTTTTTTATAAAACGTGAAATTTCTCTTACCTCATGTCTATTTTTGTCCACTAACTTAAAAATTGGTCTAATTTCATATAAGGACCTTTAATTTAAAATTTCATAACAATTAGACACCTCTAGCATGTAGAACTCAACTTTTGTACTTTTTACAATTTAGTCATTTTTTCTAAATTGAGTGCTCAAACGTTAAAATTTTCGAACTAAATTTTCATGAAATCATTCCATAAAATTTTAGACCATAAAAATTTAATAAAAATAAGTTTTTCTATGTCAAATTCGTGATCCCGAAACCACTATTCCTACTAGGCTCAAAATGGGTTGTTACAACTGTCCCCCTTTAGGGATTTTCGTCCCCGAAAAGCTTACCAGAAAATAGGTTTGGGTACTATTTTTTCATACCTTTCTCTGGTTCCCACGTAGCCTCTTCGACCCCATGTCGTTTCCATAAAACTTTCACTAGGGTTATAGTTTTATTTCTCAACTGTTTAACATTCCGAGCTAAAATCTGGATTGGTTCTTCACCATACGTCATATCCGGTCGAATCTCAATCTCTATTAGAGAAATCACATGTGAGGGATCGGAATGGCATCGTTGCAACATCGACACATGAAACACATTATGAATCCTTTCCAACTCTGTCGGTAAAGCTAATCGATATGCCACTAGCCCTATTCTTTCTATAACCTCACATGGCCTAATGAAACGTGGACTTAACTTGCCTTTACGGCCAAATCTCAGAATCTCCTTCCACGAAGATACTTTTAGAAATACTCTATCACCAATTTGAAACTCTATCTCTTTTCTTTTCAAATCTGCGTACAACTTTTGCTGATCTGAAGTGGCTTTCAAGCAATTACGGATTACCTTTACTTTTTCTTTGGTTTCTCTAACCAAATCAACCCCATGAATCCATCTCTCATTGAGCTTGGTCTAGTATAATGGAGTTTGGCACTTGCGGTGATACAATGCCTCATATGGTGCCATCTTTATACTCAACTGAAAACTATTGTTATAAGCTAATTCGACCAATGGTAGATATTTCTCCCAACTACCTTCGAACTCTAAAACACAACAGCGGAGCATATCTTCGAGTACCTTAACCATTCTTTCAGACGGATCGTCGGTTTGTGGATGAAATACGGTACTAAAGTTCAACTTTGTACCCAAGGCCTCTTGTAATTTCTTCCAAAATCTTGAAGTGAACCTTAAATCTTTATCTAAAATAATAGAAATAGGCACTTCATGTAATCTCGCAATCTCAGAAATATATAATTCGACTAACCTATCAAATGAGTAGTTAGTACGTACTAGAATAAAATGAGCTGATTTCGTTAATCTATCAACAACAACCCAGACGGTATCTTTTTTTTTCGAAGCCAAGGGCAACCCAGTTACGAAGTCCATAGTAATCCTATCCCACGTCCACTCAGGTACCATCACTGGCTGAAGTAAACCCGAAGGTACTTGGTGTTCGGCTTTTACTTGTTGACAAATCAAACATCTCAAAACAAACTCTGAAATATCTCGTTTCATACCTGGCCACCAATACAATTTCTTCAAATCATTATACATTTTTGTACTACCTGGATGCACAGATCAACAACCATTATGTGTTCATGAAGAATTTATTAAATAAGTTCATCATTCTTAGGTACACAAATTTTTCCTCGGAACATCAAACAATCATCGAATCCGATATGAAAATTTGAATTACTACCCGATTCACAAAGAACTCTTTTGGCTTGCAAATCACTGTCACATTTCTGAGCTTTACAAATTTGTTGGAGAAATAACGGTCTAGCTCCCAACTCATCTAGGATCGAACCATTATCGGACAAAGTCAACAGTGTATTCATCGCTCTCAAAGCAAACAAAGTCTTTCTACTCAACTCATTTGCAACTACATTTGCCTTACTCGAGTGGTAATCAATTACTAGCTCATAATTTTTCAGTAACTCGAGCCATCTCTATTGCCGTAAGTTTAAATCTTTCTGAGTCATCAAGTATTTTAAACTTTTATGATCAGTAAAGATATGACATTTCTCACCGTACAAATGATGTCTCCAAATTTTTAAAGCGAACACAATAACGGCTAATTCCAAATCATGTGTCGGATAATTCTTCTCGTACGGTTTCAACTGTCTCGAGGTATAAGCTATCACTTTGCCTTCTTACATCAGCACACATCCTAATCCATTTAGTGATGCATCACTATAAATCACAAACTCTTTTCCCGTCTCAGGTTGCACTAAATCGGTGCCTCAGTCAATAATGCTTACATTTTTCAGACCATTCAAATTTAACATCTTTTTGCAATAGCTTGGTCATAAGAGTAGCAATCATCAAAAATCCTTTGACAAAACGTTGGTAATATCTAGCTAAGCCCAAAAAGGTTCTAATTTCATATACATTCCTCGGCGGTTTCCAATCAACAATCACTAAAATCTTACTTGGATCAACCTGGTTACCATCACCTGAAATAATATGTCGTAAAAATTTGACTTCTCGAAGCCAAAACTCACTTTTACTGAATTTATCAAACAACTGCTTATCTCTCAAGGTCTGCAATACAATTCTCAAGTGCTCGGCATGCTCGGACTTGTCTTGAGAATAAATCAGAATATCATCGATGAACACAACTACAAACTTATCTAAATACTGTCGAAAAATTCCATTCATCAAGTCCATAAGAATAGCAGGTGCATTAGTTAGTCTGAAAGGCATAACAAGAAATTCATAATGCTCATACCTTGTTCTGAAAGCGATTTTCAGCACATCCGTCTCTTTAACTCTCAACTGATAGTAGCTAGATCTCAAATCAATTTTCAAGAATACCATTGCTCTTTTCAACTGATCAAAATCCTTTGCAAAGGATACTTGTTCTTTATAGGTTGAGCTATCGATAATCGATACAAAGCCTCATGGATCTATCTTTCTTCTTTACAAATAACACTGAGCACCCTAGGGGGAAAAACTCGGTCTCGCAAAACCCTTATCCATCAACTCTTGCAACTGAGCTCTTAATTCTTTCAATTTAGTCAGAGACATTCTATATAGAGCAGTAGATATCAGTGAGGTCTCTGGTACTAAATCAATATCAAACTCAATTTCTCTAATCAAAGGCAACCCAGGAACCTCTTCTGGAAACACATCCGGATATTCACAAACTATCGGCACTGACTCAAATTTCAATTCAGACATCTTTGTATTCAACACATAAGCAAGATAAGCTTCACAACCTTTCCTCACATATTTTTGGGTAGATATTAAAGAAATCACAATAGGTAACTCACCCGACTCATTCGAATCAATTCGAAGAGTTTCACCATTTTCACATTTCAGTTCAATAGTCTTTCTTTTACAGTTCACTATGGCTCATGCAGTGTCAACCAATCTATACCAAAAATAACATCAAATTCATCAAATGACAACAACATTAAATCAGCTGGAAGACAGTGACCTCGAATCATCAAGGAACAATTCTTGCAAACTCTATCAACTAGTACATGTTTGCCTAAAGGGTTTGACACTCTAATCACAAACTCAGTAAACTCAATAGGCAAGCTCTTGCTAGCTACCAATTTTACACAAACATAAGAATGGGTCGATCTAGGATCAATCAATGCAACTAAATTAGTATTACAGAGAGAAAAAGTACCAGTGATAATATCAGGATGTAATAGCTCGGTCTTAGCTAAATCAAAACAGTGGTTTTGAAACCAAAATTCGATGTCGAAAAATTATTTTAATATTATTTTTGGTATTTACAGCATGTTATTTGATATGTGTGAAACTTTTGTGAGCTAATTTTACTGTTGAAATATGAAAGCTTGATGATAGATTTTCATGTTTCATAAAGTGATTTTTGATGAAAATGCATAATAGGGATTAAATTGTGAAATGTGCAAATTGTGTGGTTGAAATGTGAAACAAATGAAAGTTTTGGGATGCTAGGGACCTATAAATAATTCAGCCAAGCTTGGGTTTATTGAAATAATGTGAATTTTGTGTTTTGTGAAATAAGGACTAAATTGTTGAAAGTGTGAAAGTTTAGGGGTAAAATGTAAATAGGCTTAATTGTATGTTTTGGACTAAATTGAATGAATGGTTGATTAAATAAGTTAATTTTAAATATATTTAGATCAAGAAAGGAGAAATACGAACTTGGATCGGGGAAAAGATAAAGTTATTGACTAATCGACTCAATTCGCTATTTTAACATCTGAGATAAGTTCGTATGTTATAATTTTATTTCAAATGTATATTATGTGGTTTGATATAGCATGAATTGTGATTACGTGATTACGGACAAGTTCAGAAATGATTCGATGAAGATTCAGCAGTTGGAATCCCTGTTGAACCTTTGAAATAGTTTAGGATGCTAGTGACATCTCATTAGGGATACCTTGAGTTGGCTTTGGGCCATGATTTAGCACTTCAGGTGCGAGATAAACTAATTTGGCTTTGGGTCATGAATATCAGATGATTTGGCTTGGGGCCATGATATTAGTATTTTGGATAAGATACCTAGATTTGGCTTCAGACCATGGTATAGGTACTATTGTGTAAGACCCTTGAGTATCTGATTTCTATTTTGAATCGTTCAACGGGTAAATGAAAGATGAGAACGTATATGAGATTGGTACGATATCGTACAGGTATGTGAATAAACCATTTTAGATTTGAATCGAAGAAATGATGATGAGAGTATATAACTTTGTGAATGAGTACTTGAAAGGTTTGATAGTTAATGAATGTTACATATTGATTTATGTTTATGTGATTGCATTAAGTTTATCTCATACAGGCTTACTAAGCTTAAAAGCTTACTTCGTGTTATTTTTCTATGTTTTATAGTGAATCAAGGCTAGCTCGAATTCAGGAGTCGTCGGGAACATCATCGCACTATCAAATATCTAAGTTGGTACTTTTGAATTATACAATTTTGGTATATAGCATGTATAGGCTAGATGTGGTATTTTGGTTATGATTATAGCCATGAGATTTGGCTTGTAAATAATGTTGATATTGATGTGTGTTTGGTTATTAGAAATAGCTTGTAAACGTATATGTTTTGGTTTGTATATTTAGCCATGAGTGATGGCTTATTTTGGTATGTTTTGGTATGAATGTGGTGATGGTTTTATAGTTGCTCAAATGGTTAATTGATTTGTGGAGTATAAATGCTTGAGAAATGCCTTGATATGATATGATTTTAGATGTTGTGTAGGTTATTTATAGGATATGTTATCTATGTGTAAATTATGGTAAATGAGCCATATTGTTTGATATTGTTTTGGCATGTATTTGGCTAAGTAAATGGTAGTGATTTGAGAATTGGAATAGATGAAATTATAATGGTATGAATTGTGCATTTGGTTGATGATTTTGGCTGCCTAATTGTATAATGAAATGGTGCCATTTTGCCTTGTGTAGGTACTTTGAAGTTGGGGTGACAAATTGGCCTTGCGAATGGCCTATTTTTGTCCACACGGGCAGAGACACGGGCGTGTGTCTCAGTCGTGTGTGACATACGGCCATGTTACAAGGCCATGTGTTTGCTGGTGTTGGAATTGAATTGAAGTCAGTATTCTCCACACGGACGTGTGACTGGCCGTGTGGTACAAGTCAGTATGCCCCCTAATTGGCACATGGCCTAGCATACAGGCGTGTGACTTGGTCGTGTTGCATAAGTTAGTATAACCTACAGATTTGGCACGGCCTAGACACACGAGCGTGTGGTCGGTCGTGTGAATTAAGTCAGTATGTATGCCCTGTTTCCATACAACTTGAGACACGGGTGTATCTAGAGCCGTGTGAAGCACACGGCCTATTCACACGGGTGTGTGACCCCTGTATGGTTGAAATTTTTCTAAGTTTCCAAAATTTTTATATGTTATTGGTTTAGTCCCAAACCACTTCTAAAGCATGTTTAAGGCCCCGTAGGCCCTTATAAGGGACAATGTGATTGTGTTGAATGATTTATGAGAATGAATGCTTTATGTTTGATAAATGTATGCTTTATGTTGTGAATTGATCGGTAATACCTCGTAACCCTACTTTGGCGACGGATACGGGTTATGGTGTTACAATTTTATTGGTATCAGAGCTATGTGTAGTCAATTCTAGGACTAACGTAGTGTGTGTGAGAGTCTAGCTGTACATGCCATATATACTCTACGATAGTGTGATGATTCCTGACAACTTAAATTGTGTTTTCGTATAGTAATAGATCCCAATCGAGCTATAGCCAATGAGGTTGAGAGTAATGCACCTGCTCCTATGCAAGGGACAGCGCCATCTGATTCTAGACCCGTGACGAGCAGTCAGGGAGGAGAGGCTAAGATGCCTTCTTCCAAATGATGAATGAATGGTTCACTCAATACATTCATACAAACCCTGCTGCTCAGCAACCTCCACCCCCACCTATTCCTCAACAAATCTTTATTATTCCTTAAATTAGATATCCGATACGGTTGAATAAGCCTCTAGTTGACAAGATTCGCAAACACGGGCTGAAGAGTTCAGAGCTAATGCTGATAATTATGCTGAGAGAGCTGAGTTCTGGCTCGATAAATACGATTTGATTATTCGATGAATTTTCTTGTACTCCTGATGAATGTATTAAATATACTGAGAGACACAGTGTATCAATGGTGGAACACGTTGATATCTGTGGTTTTGAAAGAATGAGTTACTTAGGAGTTCTTTCAATCCAAATTTCGAAAGAAATACATCAGTCAAAGACTTCTCGATCAAAAGCACAAAGAGTTTCTATAATTAAAACAAGGCTGAATGACTGTGATAGTATATGAAAGAGAATTTTTACGGTTGAGCAAGTACGCTCGGGAGTATGTTTCTATCGAAGAAATTATGTGTAAGTAGTTTGTTAATGGGTTGAAAAAATATATTAAACTTCTGGTCTTGATATTAGATTTAAAAGAATTCGTTATGTTAGTTGATTGGGCTTGTAAAGCTGAAGACTTTAGTTGAGAAAAGAAGAAAGCTAGTTCAGAGGCTAGAGATTCGAGAAAGAGGCCAATGAATAAACCTTATCATTCTTCATCAAAGAGATTCTAAGATTCATATAATCGATCGAATGCATCTGTGGGGTACCAGAATAGAGATCGTGGAAATCAACATGTGAATTCTAAAGCTCAAGCTACTTCTGTTTCGAGTGTTGGCATGTGAGAAATAACAAACCTGAGTGTCAATAGTGTGGGAGAAGACATTTTGGTGAATGCTGGAATAAGAGTACTAAAGCTTGTTTCAAATGTGGCTTGCCGGATCATTTTATTAAAGACTGTCCTGAGATGATTGAGAAAGATAGACCTCAGAATGTGAGACCAAGTAATATGTCGACGAGAGGAAGACCAACAAGAAATGCTGGAAATGTGAGTGGTAGTCGAAGGGCAACAAAGGACTCCACTGTGAGATCCGAGGCTAGAGCACCTGCTAGAGCCTACACTATTCGTGCTCACGAAGAAGCGTCATTTCCAGATGTTATTATTAGTACTTTTAATAGCCCGATTTTAGCTAAATTAGAATAGTGGTTTTGGAACCACAAATTCGAGGTCGTAAAATTATTTTAATATTAATTTTGGTGTTTACAGTATATGAATCTATATGTGTGAAAATTTCGTGAGCTAATTTTATCATTTAATAGCTCAATTTGAGAAAAAGGGACTAAATCGCATAAGTAGCATGCTATAAGTTAAAAGTACCAAATTGCTATGGTTTATTAAGTGTGAAGCCCTTATGATGCTATTAATCCATTTGAATAATGGATGGACAAATATATCCATAGTTAGTGGAAATTTAATGTTTATTCATTAAGGGTAAATGTGTCATTTTTGTAAATAAGCTAATATTAATAAAAATAAATTGAATTTTGTCCATATTTAATGCATTTTAACTGAATTTGAAGGAAAAGAAGAAGCTTGAATGTGTTTAGGGTTTTGGCTAGTAATTGGCTTGATTAAGGTATGATTTCAAGCTCGTTTTTTGATAATTTATATGTTTTGTGATCGTTGCATCGTGTTATAGCTAGCCCATGTCTCAATTTGTGAAAGTGTTAATGATTTGAAAGTTTCCATTGATGAATGCTTGAGTTCTTGAATGTTTGATGATGGAAAATGAGTATTTGTTGATAAATTATTATGTTTTATAAAGTGATTTTTAGTGAAATTTCATAAAAGGGACTAATTTGTGAAAAGTGTAAAATGTGTGGTTAAATGTGTGAAATATTGATAAATATGGGCTATTATGGAGCCTATAGATATCCGACTAGCTTGGGTTTAGCTGAGATTATTGTAAATTGTGTTTTTATGAAATAAGGACTAAATTGAGAAAATGTGAAATTATAGGGGTTAATGTGTAAAATGTCCCAAATTGTGTGTTTTGGATGAAATTGAATGAATTGAGGAATAAAAGAGTTAATTTTGAATTTATATAGATCCTGAAAGAAAGAAATTGAATTTAGATCGAGGGAAATCGAAAGTTATCAAGTAATCGATCCGATTCGTCTATTTTGACTATGAGGTAAGTGTTCATATGCAAATAATGTCTTTGAATTGAATTATATATAATTTATCATCATTGAAATGCTATGAATGTTGAATAAGTAAATACAAACATGAATCGACGAAGTTAAGACATCCGAAAGTCCCGTACAAACCTTAGGAATAGCATAGGATATGAATGTCATGACATTAGATTATCGAGATGTGATTACATGTAAGACCATGTCTGGAACATTGGCATTGTATTGAGATTATGTGTAAAACCATGTCTGGGACATTGGCATCGTTAATCGATTTCGTGTAAGACCCTGTCTAGGACAGTGGTCTAGGGTATGGCATTGTACGAGCTTATGTGATTTTTGAGTATCCTTAGCAATTCTGAGTGGTTCAACGGGCAAAGACAAGTTGAGAAAGAATGTGTTAATGAGTTAAATGACTCAGGTATATATGAGATTCATAAGAGTATTGAGAAGTGAAGTAAATGATGAATTTGATTACAATATTGAGTATGTGTTCAAAGAGAAAGGTTTGTGTATTTATATGTGTTACTTGTACCTGGCCTATTGATAGAAATATTGTGATTCGTATGATAGATTTATTTATATATGGCTTACTAAGCTTTTAAAGCTTACTTTGTGTGTTCTTTCCATGTTTTATAGATTATCGAAGCTAGCTCAGACATCAGGGATCATTGGGAACTATCATCACACTATCGACTACTTGTTGGTACTTTTGAAGCTTTGTATATATGGTATATGGCATGTATAAGCTAGTGTCATTTTGGTATTTTTTGAACTATGATATTAGCTATGTAATTTAGCTTGTTAATGATGTAAATGTTGATGTGTTTTTAGCCATTTAAGTTGGCTTGAATCATGTGCTTAATGAGTAATATATGATGTATAAGTTACCTCATGTTTTGGTATGGTTATATGGTTCCTCAATTAGTTATTTGCCATTTGGTAAGTTAATACTTGAAAGATGATATATTGTGAATTGATTTTGAGGCATAAAATAGATGTTAAATTGATATGCATTTGAAATTTATGCAAATTGTGATGGTTTTAGGTATATGGATTTGGTATGTTTCAAATATGGAATTGAGTGGTTGAAATGGTTGTGAATAGATAACATGATATGAGTACGAACTGGCATGCTTTTGGTTGCCTAAAGATGTATTGAAATGGAGTTATTTTGGTTGCTATGTGTGATTGTGAAAAGGATGGCAAATTGGCTTTGCAAATGGCCTATTTTTGTCCACACGGGCAGAGACACGGGCGTGTGTCTCAGCCGTGTGCGACACACGGCCATGTTATATGGCCATGTGTCCCCTAAGGTACATTTCAATTTAAAGTCAGTATAAATTATAGTTTTGACACGGCCTAGACACACAGGCATGTCTACTGGCCATGTGTGACACACGGGCTGGCATATGGGCATGTGGTCAGCTGTGTGACCCAAGTCAGTAACCCCCTTAAATTTCACATGGTCTGGAACACGGGAGTGTCCTCGGCCGTGTCGTGTGAGTCAGTATGTATGCCCTATTTTCACACAGCTTGTGACACGGATGTGTCTAGTAGCCGTGTGAGGCACACGGCCTGTTCACTTGACCTTGAAAAGTTTGAAAATTTTATAAGTTTCTCAAAGTTTGTGAATGTTATCGGTTTAGTCCCGAACCACTTCTAATCATGTTTTAAGGTCTAGTAGGACCTTAGAAGGGACAATATGATTGAGGTGAATGTATTTTGTTATTGAAATGCATAAATGTTTGTGAATTATGTGTATTGATCGGTAATGCCTTGTAACCCTATTCTGGTGACGGATACGGGTTAGGGGTGTTACATTTAACTAGTATTAGAGCTACGGTTTAGTCGATTCTCAGACTAATGTAGTGTGTGAGAGTCTAGCTATACATGCCATATATATAAACTGCGATAGTGTGATGATTCCTGATAGTTAAAATGTGTTTTTTTATATAGCAAATGGATCCCGATCAAGCCATAGCTGATGATGTGGAAACTAATGCGCTCGCTCCCGCTCAAGGGTCAGCGCCGTCCGATTCTAGGCCTATTTCTAGTAGCCAGGGGGGAGAGGCTAAGCAAGCCTTCTTTCAAATGATGAATGAGTGGTTCATGGAGTTTGTTCTAATGAATCCGGTTACTCAACAACCTCCATCCCCGCCTGTTCCTCAACAAGTTCCCGTTGTGACTCAAGTGTTAGATCTGATTTGATTGAGTAAGCCGCCAGTGGATAAGATATGTAAACACGGGGCCGAAGAGTTTCAGGCTACAGTTGATGATGATGCTGAGAGCACTGAGTTTTGGCTCGAGAATACAATCAGAGTGTTTGATGAATTACCTTGTACTCCTGATGAATCTATCAAATGTGTGGTATCTAAGTTAAAGGACAATGCGTATCATTGGTGGAAAACATTGATATCTATGGTTCCTAGAGAACGAGTCACCTGGGAGTTCTTTTAATCAGAATTCTGAAAGAAATATATAAGTCAGCGATTCCTTGATCAGATTCATAAAGAGTTTCTGGAGTTGAAACAGGGTCGAATGACTGTCACATAATATGAAAGAGAATTTGTACGTTTGAGCAAATATGCTCGAGAATATGTTTCTACCGAAGAGATCACGTGTAAATGATTCGTTGATGGATTGAATGAAGACATCAAGCTGTTAGTTGGGATTCTGGAAATCAAAGAATTTGTTGTGTTAGTTGATAGAGCTTGTAAATCTGAGGATTTCAACAAAAAAGAAGAAGAGAAAAACTGATTTTGAAGCAAGAGATTCAAGAAAGAGATCAATTAGTAAGTCTTACCAGTCTGCATCGAAGAAATTTCGAGACTTGTTTAACCATTCCAATGCATTTTTGGGGCATTCAAATAGAGATCGAGTGAAACAACAATCGAGCTTCAAAGCTCCAGCTACTTCGATTGCTAGTGTTGGAAGCGTGAGACCTAACCTATTTGAATGTAAACATTATGGTAAAAGGCATCCTGGTGATTATAGATTGAATGATAGGGCCTATTTTAAATGTGGATCCTTGGATCATTTTATCCGTGATTGTCAGGAGTTGGTTGAATAAGATACAGTACAAAATGTGAGACCGAGTAGCACTTCAGCTAGAAGTAGACCACCTAGAAACACGGGAAATATGAGTGGGAACTAGAAAGTGACTAAAGACTCTGCTGTAAGGTCAGAGGTGAGAGCACCTACACGAGATTATGCTATTCGTGCTCACGAAGAACCGTCATCTCTAGACGTCATTACCGGTACTTTTACTCTCTATGATACTAAAGTTATTGCATTGATAGATCCAGGATCAACTCATTCATATATATGTGTGAATTTAGTATCCAGTAAGACTTTGCCTATACAGTCTGCTGAATTTGTAATTAGAGTATCGAACCCCTTAGGCAAATGTGTGTTGGTTGATAAAGTGTGCAAGAACTGTCCGTTGATGATTTGGGATAATTGCTTTCAGGCTGATTTTATGTTGTTACCATTTGACGAGTTTGATATAATTCTGGGTATGGATTGGTTAACGATGCATGATGCTGTTGTGAATTGCGAACGAAAGATGATTGATTTGAGATGTTAGAATAATGAAATTATACAGATTGAGTCAGATGATCTGAGTGGTTTGCAAGCAGTGATTTCATTGATATTAGCTTAGAAATATGTGAGAAAGGGTTGTGAAGCTTACTTGGCTTATGTTGTAACAGCCTGGTTTAGACCCTAGTCAGAATAGTGGTTTCGGGACCACAAATCTGAGTCAAAAAAATATTTTAATATTATTTTCTGTGCTTATTGTATGTGAATTGATATCTATGAAAATTTCATATGAAAATTTTATCATTTGTGTGTTTAATTTGCGAAAAATGACTTAATCGCGTAAAATGTAAAAGTGACCTTCTATTTGTTAAAGTGCTTAATTGCTATGACTTTTTAATTGAAAGGCTAAATAAGTAAATATGTAAATAACCTATTATAATTAAAACAAAACATCAAATTAGGCCATTTTATGTTGTATTTGCTGAAAATTGAAGAACAAAAGAAAAGAAAAGAGTCCTTAGGGTTTTGGCACTTTGAGTTTGAATTAAGGTATGCGTTTTTTTTTCTGTTGTTGTGATCGTTGCTTTGTGTTTTACTAAGCCCATGTGTCAATTTTTGATTTTTGTGATTATTTTGAGTTATGCCATTAATGAAACTATGACTTTTATGAAGTTTGATGATAGTATATGGAAGCTTGATGTTGGGTTAACATGTTTGTCTTTGAATTTTTGATGAATTTGAGTAATTTGGGCTAAATTGTGAAAATGAGAAACTAAGGGACTAAAATGTGAAATAAACAAAATATGTGGACTTATATGAACATTATGAATATTCGGCCAAGTATGTGTAAAAGGAAATTTTGTGTATTTTGTGATTTTGTGAATTAGGGACTAAAGTGTCAAAATATGAAAATATAAGGACTAATTTGTAAAATGCTTTAATTATGTGTTTTTGGATTGTATTGAATGAGTTTTTTTGAAAAAAAAGAGTTAAATTTGAATGTGTTTAGATCAAGAACAAACGAAAACGAAATTAGATCGGGGGAAGTTAAAAGTCGTCGAGTAGTCGACTCCGTTTGTTCGGATCTGAACGAGGTAAGTTGATATACAAATAAATGTGTTTTGAATTGAATTATTAATGTTTATATTCTATTGAACAATGTTAAATGATTATATGAGTTGAGCATGAGATATTCGAGAAAGTATCGACAAAGTATCAACGTTCGAAAAGCCTCGTACGAACCATAGGAATAGTTAGGATACATATGTCATGACATAGGATCAGATATGTGTTATCGTGTAAGACCACATTTGGGACATCGACAACGACTTATGATTTACGTGTAAGACCATGTCTGGGACATCTGCATCATATTTGATGTTGTGGAAGACCCTGTCTGGGACAGTGGCATTGATATTTGATTACATGTAAGACCACGTCTGGGACGTTGGCATTGTATGAGCGTTTTGAGCTATCCGAGTATCCTTATTGATTTCGAATGGTTCAACAGGCATTCCGAGAAAATGGATGACTATGTGAATGTGTATCTGAACCAGGTACGTTTGAATTGTATACCATGTTTGAGAATGAAAGGTAAGTACATGTACCTTGGTGAACACATGATATAAGTATGAGTTGCTATGAGGATGAGATATTATATATATATATGAATCATGATCAAATGAACCATAAGAGATATTTGGCTATGTGAATGTATTTTGTCTTGAATTATATGAATGAATTGATCTAGATTGATGTTATGTGTTAAGTTTATTTGTATAGGGCTTACTAAGCTTTTGAAAGCTTACTTTGTGTGTGTTTTCAATTGTTTTATAGATATCAAAACTACTGGAAGTTCGGGGATTATCGAGGATCATCACCACACTATCGAACTCTATTTTGGTACTTTTTAAAAATGTATATATTGAAGTATGACATGTATAGGCTAGAAGTTTGTGGATATGTTTTTTGAAGTGTATATTTAGCTATGTGCTATGGCTTGATTATAGTTGAACTTATGGTTTAATTTTGGATTATGATATGTGATGCAAAAATGGCATATTTGATGTATATATATGACCTAGTGAGAAATGCTCAATTTGGTAAGTTAGTAATGTGATTTAGTTTTATAAATGGCATGATTTTGATATAAGAATGGATGTGAAACTTTATGGTAAGAATATGTATGATTGAATGTGTTTGGTAGGTGATTATGATATAATTTGGTTTAGATATTAAGCATGAAAGTTGTTGATAATGATATGGTATATATGATGTGTATATTGTGGTTGAATTTGGTTGAAAATTTGGTATGAAATGTTGTGGTTTGATGCTTGTAGGGAGGACCCATAAATGGGTGGCATGTTGGCCTTGTAAATGGCCTATTTTTCTCCACATGGATAGGGACACAGGCGTGTGTCTCAGCCGTGTTGCTCAATGGCCATTTCGAAATGAGCCTAGGCAGACCACACAGTTTCACACATGGCCGTGTGCTAGACCGTGTGGCCAAGTCAGTTTCGAGCACGGGCTAGATACACGAGCGTGTGACTAGCCGTGTGACCCAAGTCAGTAGCCTCCCTAATTTTCACACAGCCTGGCACATGGGCGTGTCTTGTGGCCATGTGGACAAGTCAGTATGTATGCCTTGTTTTGCCATGGCCTAGACACACGGGCGTGTCTAATGCCGTGTGAGCCACACGACGAGTGTGTGACCTTTATAATTTTGAAAAATGTTTAAGTTTTGAAAAATTTTGCATGAGCTCGGTTTAGTCCCGACCCTTTTCTAAAGCATGTTTAAGTTCTCGTAGACCTATATAAGGGACAATTGTGAATGACTATTATATGTTTTGATTACGTTATGCTTAAGTATACGTGAATGTTTCGATATGTTTGGTAATGCCTCATAACCCTATTTTAGTGACAGATACGGGTTAAGGGTGTTACATTTGGATGGTATCAGAGCTACGATTTAGTCGATTCTAGGACTAACATAGCGTATGTGAGTCTAGCTATATATGCCTTATATATGAACTACGATAGTATGATGAATCTTGACAATGAAAATGTGTTTTTATATAGCAAATAGATCCCGAACAAGCTGTAGCTGATGATGTCGAGAGTAATGTGCTTGCTCCCGCTCAAGGGACGGTGCCATCTGATTCTAGACCAACTACTAGTAGTCATGATGGAGAGGCTAATTAAGTATTTTATCAAATGATGAACGATTGGTTCACCCAATAATCCGGCTGTGCCACAAACTTCACCCCCAGTCAATCCTCCGCAAGTCCCTGTCATGCCACAAGTTAATCCGATTCAGTTGATAAGCCTCCGGTTGATAAAATTAGAAAATATGGGGCCGAAGAGTTCCATGCTACTACAAATGATGATGTTGAGAGAGCCGAGTTTTGGTTAGAGAATACAATACGAGTGTTCGATGAATTGTTATTGACTTAGGATGAATGCCTTAATTGTGCTGTTTCGCTTCTGAGATATACGATGTATCATTGGTGGAAGACATTAATATTCATAGTTCCAAGAGAATGAGTCACGTGGGATTTCTTTCAAGCTGAATTCTAAAAGAAATACATCAGTTAGAGATTTATCGATCAGAAACGTAAAGAGTTTCTTGAGCTTAAACAAGGCAGTATGTCTGTTACGGAATACGAGCGATAATTTGTGAGATTGAGCCAATATGCACGAGAATGTGTCTCGACTGAAGCAATCAAGTGCAAAAGATTTGAGGATGGCTTGAATAAAGATATTAAATTGTTAGTCAGGATTTTGGAAATAAAAGAGTTCGTTGTGCTTGTTGAACGAGCATGTAAAGCTGAAGAACTTGGGAAAGAGAAAAGAAAAGCCGATTTAGAAGCTAGAGATGTGAGAAAGAGATCTGTAAGTAAATCATTTCAGTCCGTGTCAAAGAAATTTCGAGATGATTATAGTCGTTCAAAGGCTAATGTGGGGCATTCGAGTAGAGATCGTGCTAGATCGCATTCAAGCTTTAGAGCTCCAGCTACTTTTGTTGCAAGTGTTGGAAATGTTCAATCCGATCGACTTGAGGGTAAACACTGTGGTAAAAGACATCCCAATAATTGTTGATTGTATGATTGGGCTTGTTTCAATGTAGATCTTTAAATCATTTTATCCGTGATTGTTCCGAGTCTGTTGAGCAAGAGATTGTGCAAAATCTGAGACTGAGTAACACCTCAGCTTGAGGTAGGCAGTTAGAGGGGAACTAAAGATACGACTGTTAGATCTAAGGCTCGTGCACCTGCCAGAGCCTATGTCATTCAAGCTTGTGAGAAAGCTTCGTCTCCTGATGTTATAACTGGTACTTTCACACTTTATGATACTTCTGTGATTGCATTGATAGATCCTAGATCAACACATTCTTATATATGCATGAATTTAGTATCCAGTAAGACTTTGCCTATAGAGTCTACTGAATTTGTGATTAGAGTATCGAACCCCCTAGACAGATGTGTTTTGGCTGATAAAGTTTGCAAGAATTGTCCTTTAATGTTTCGAGACATTTGTTTTCCAGCTGATCTGATGTTATTACCCTTTGATGAGTTTGATATAATTCTGTGTATGGATTGGTTAACTTTGCATGATGCTATTGTAAACTGCAAATGAAAGATTATTAATTTGAGATGCAAGAATGATGAAATAGTCTGAATTGAATCTAGTGATTTGAATGGGTTACCGGCTGTGATTTCATCAATGAAATCTCTGAGTATTGTGAGAAAAGGTTGTGAAGCTTACTTTGCTTATGTGATTGATTCGAATGTAACATAAAAGAAAGTGGAATCAGTGCCTGTTGTTTGTGAATTCCCTAATGTATTTCCTGAAGAACTTCCTGGATTACCTCTGATCCAAGAAGTTGAATTTGGTATAGAGTTAGTACTGAGAACTATTCCGATTTCGATAGCCCCATATAGAATAACTCCGACTGAGTTAAAAGAATTAAAGTCTCAGTTGCAAGAGTTGACAGATAGAGGCTTCGCAAGGCTGAGTTTCTCACCTTGGGGTGCTCCTGTTTTGTTTGTGGAAAAGAAAGATGGTACGATGAGAATGTGCATTGATTATCGTTAGTTGAACAAAATGACTATCAAGAACAAATATCCTCTACCCAGAATTGACGATTTGTTTGATCAGTTGAAAGGAGCTACTGTGTTTTCAAAGATAGATTTGAGATCAGGTTACTATCTGTTGTGAGTAAAAGATTCAAACATTCCGAAAACTACTTTCCAAACGAGGTACGACCACTATGAATTCTTTGTTATGCCTTTCGGATTAACAAATGCACCTGTTATTTTTATGGACTTGATTAATATAATTTTAGACTGTATTTAGATTGATTTGTCATTGTATTCATTGATGACATTTTGATTTATTCACATGATGAAACTAAACATGCCGAGCATCTGAGAATAGTGTTACAGACTTTGCGTGATAAGCAATTGTATGCGAAGTTCAGTAAATGCGAGTTTTGGTTACGCGAAGTTGGATTTCTGGGACATATTGTGTCAGCATCAAGTTTCAGAGTTGATTCGAGCAAGATTTCAACTATTCTGGATTGGAAGCCTCCGAGAAATGTTTCTAAAGTCTGTAGCTTTCCGGGACTTTCCGGTTATTATAGACGATTTGTAAAAATCTTTTCAATGATAATGACTCCGTTGATGAAATTGCTTTAGGAAGACGTGAAATTTGATTGGTCTGAAAAGTGTCAAAAAAGCTTCGATCAGTTGAAAACCCTATTGACTGAAGCTCGAGTGTTAGTACAACCAGAATTGGGTAAAGAATTTTTGATCTACAGTGATGCTTTGTTGAATGGTCTGGGTTTCATTTTGATGCAAGAAGGAAAAGTTATAGCTTATGCCTCAAGACAGTTAAAACCGTATGAAAAGAACTATTTGATGCACGATCTGGAATTGGCGGCTATTGTGCTTGCTTTGAAGATTTGACGCCACTATCTGTTCGGTGAGAAATGTCATGTTTATTCCGATCACAAAAGTTTGAAATATTTGATGACTCAGAAAGATTTGAACCTGCAATAAGAAGGTGGCTAGAATTGTTAAAAGACTACGAGCTTGTTATTGATTATCATCCGGGAAAAGAAAATGTTGTTAACTATGCTTTGAGCCAAAAATCATTATTTGCATTACGTGCTATGAATGCTCAGTTGTGTATATCTGATGATGGTTCGGTTTTAGCTAAATTGAAAGCGAGACCGTTGTTTTTACAATAGATTATTGATTCTCAGAAGGTTGATAATGAGATTATAGCAAAACGAGCCAGTGATCTGGATTCTGATTCAGAATTTTGAGTTGATAATGATTATTGTTTGAAATTTTGAGATCGGATTTGTGTTCCGAAAAATTCAGAGTTAATTCAGATGATTTTGAATGAAGCTCACAACAATCATTTATCTGTACATCTGGGTAGTACAAAAATGTATAATGATTTGAAACAACATTACTGGTGGTCTGGAATGAAAAGAGATATCTCCGACTTTGTTTCGAAATGTTTGATCTGTTAGCAAGTTAAAGCTGAACATCAAGTGCCATCTGGTTTGTTACAGCCAATTATGATTCCTGAATGGAAATGAGATAGAGTGATGATGGATCTTGTTTCAGGTTTGCCCCTATCTTCGCGAAAGAAAGATGCTATCTAGATTGTGGTTGACCGATTGACGAAAGCAGATCATTTTATTCCGGTACGATCTGACTTTGTAACACCCCTAACTTGATCCAACATCGGACTAGGGTTAAGAGGCATTATCGGACAATCCAAATATTTCGAATACATTTCACATTCAAGAAGTCTAACATCATCGTATCATAATCAAACATCAACTTTAAGTCCCTATTTTAGGTCATCAAGTCCTTAAACATACATTAGAAAAGAGTCGGGACTAAACCGAGTACATACAAATTTTTCCAAAACTTAAACATTATTTCTAAGTTATAAAGGTCACATGCCCGTGTGAACAGGCCGTTGGAAACACAAAAATTTACATACTTTTTCATACCTTTTTAAACTTAAATTCATGCGAATTCGGTTAAATTCTTGTCGAAAAATAATTAATTTTTATAAAATAATTAAAGTGCACTTAAAATATGAACATATTGAATTTCAGTTAATTTCATAATTATTTTTGATGAATTTTGGTTATTTTCGACAGATTTGCTCGAAGGACGAAAAATGGCTCGGCAGACACTGCTAGAAGCACAAAACCGAGAAGCAATTTGAAATATTAAGCCATATTAATTTCCAGATTAAGATGGTCCAAAATTATATGTATTTATTTGATCACGTTATTTCGTGATAGGTTTTAAATATTTATAATTAACCATTCTTGAAACTAACTATTATCGCGATTTAGGCAAGTGTACCTATCGAATAGTAGTATAGTTTTAGCATGTAATATTTTGATTTTGGGCCTAGTCGGAATAGCGGTTTCGTGACCACAAAATTTGAGATAGAAATAATTCTTTTATGATTATTTTGAGGTCTATGATATGATTTCATGATTGTGTGAAAATTTCGTGAAGAAATTTTATGCATAAAGTGCTTAAATTGAAATTAGGGACTAAATAGAATAATTTGTAAAACTTGCATTCTAGAAGTTTCTAGTATGAAATTGTTTTGAAATATTAATTAGGAGGTCTTAAATAGCAATTTTATCAATTTCTAAGTCTATGGATAAAAATTGGACATGGATGGAATTTTTGGAAAGTTTAGTAGTAAGGGCATTTTGGTCATTTAGGGGTAAAATGAATTAAAATACAAAATTAAAACCCAATTTTGCTCATCTTCAACCCCATGGCCGAATATAGCAAGGAGAAACCATGGCTAGGGCTTTTCAAGCTTCCAAGCTCGATTGTAAGTCCGTTCTAGCCTCGTTTTTAATGATTTTTACGTTTTTGGAGTCCCGGTAGCTCGATTAAGCTTATGCTAGCAATAATTCAACCTAGGGTTCATATTTGGAAAAATACCCATAGGTGAAATTTGTGTATTTTGGTGTATTATGATAGAATATGAGGTTTTAAATTATGTTAGACAACTTGTGCTACTCGGTTTTAAGCGAAAACTAGCAAAAGGGCTTAATCGGTAAAAAAACCTAATAGTCATAAGTACATGTTAGAGTGAGAATTTGATGTTACCATAGAAGGGAAAAATGATCAGCATGTCATAAAACATAAGAAAATAGGCTGAAATTTAATTTACGAGCTTTGGGGCAAAAGTGTAAATATGCAAAAGTTTAGGGGCAAAACTATAATTTTTTCAAAATATTATTTTGGGTCAATTTGAATAATGTGAGTCCTAATTAGACTATATTTTAAATGATAGAGCAAGGAAAACTAAAATTCGGGCTAAAATGGGGAAAATACCAAGTTGTGGACGAAATGGTAAAAGTAACCATTTTTGCATGCGAGGTAAGTTCATATGTAAATGTTGGTAACATAGTTATTATTTTAAATGTTTTAATGTTATTTAAATGATATGATAATTATTATGAAATATTATACTGTGATAATTGTTTGTTAATATGTCAAATTATGTGATATACTTGGAAAATGTGAAATACTACCGAGTATCGGTAACGGCATTCCGTAGAAGATGGTTGAGACACATGATTGGGAAAAAGGTCCCGTTGAAACTTAGGAAAGGATTAGGATACAAGTGACATATCACTAGGATATTTGGGCATCCGAACTCGTTGAGTTGAGTCCGAGTTCGAGAGATGTAACTAGGCATCCGAGCTCGTTGAGTTGAGTCCGAGTTCACTTATGGATGCCAATGCCCGAACTCATTTGAGTTGAGTCCGAGTTCACTTATGGGCGGGTTACATGGTAGCTTGGCTACTTATGTGGCACTTATGTGCAAACTTTCCATGTATCCGAATTATATTCTGATGTGTTCAATGGGTAAAATTCTACTCAAATGGAGGAATACTTGAGATGAAAGGGATGTATTTGTAAGTGTTGTGAAATGAATACTTTGAACAGGTATGTACTTAACCCTCAGGTTGAAAACTCGATATAACAACAATATGGTAAGATGATAAATGAAAATGTGATATGAATGTCTCGGTGATGATTATGGAAATGATGTTTTATGTTTGCGTATATAGTTGTGTTACTTGCTATTTGCATGTGAGCTTACTAAGCATTTATACTCCCTCCTTTTCATTCCTTGTAGTGTTGACAAGCCAGCTCGGAAATCGGGAACGGTCGGAGGCACACTCACACTATCCGTATACCATCTTGGCATAATGGCTTGTATATTTTGAGTATGGCATGTATAGCATTATAATCATTTTGTGTATATGGTCTTATGATATGGTTATTGAGTGGTATGGAAATGCTTGGTAATGATTAGCCATTGGAATGGCTAATCATGATCATATTTGGTGTTATGTATGCTAAATTGCTAGCTAATCCATGGAAACCATGAAATAGGTAAAATTTACCATAAAATAGATTCAGACAGCAACAGTGATGTGAGTTTAAAAAATCATTAAAAATAGTAGAGATACAATTAGATGATGAATAAAAGATGGAATTTAAGAATTATGAGTCTATTTTCATATGGATGGAACAAAACAGGTATATGAGTTATATTTTATGAGATGTTTAAATTTTTGTGAAACAGGTCCAGAGCAATTTCTGGATCCCCTGTTATGACTTTGGAAATTCACCATAAATTGTTCAAAGATAATTAGAAGTCATGATTTATACTTACAGATTCCTTATTGAGTCTAGTTTTATTAGAAACAAACGGCATGGTCATTGAAACTCTGTACAAGGAGATATCTGATTCGTAATACACAGAGGTCAGAGCAGTCGAACCCTGAAACAGGGGAGACTTTAACTAATAAACTGTACTAATTTGCTTGACCAAAAGTTATATAAAAAAATTATTAAATAGGTATATGAGTCTAGTTTCAGGGAAAATTTACGGAATTGGATTTCGAGTTTTGGAACTCGAGATATGAATTTTTAAGTGACTGTGACGCAGATTGCTAGCTTGACTGAAAATTTTAAAAATAAATTGTTTGAGCTGTTTAAGTAATGAATAAGTCTATTAACACCTCGTGTTCGACTCCGGCGACGGTCTTGGGTACGAGGCGTTACATTTGGTGGTATCAGAGCAGGTTTATTCGGTTCTCGGACTAACCTAGCATGTGTAAAAGTTTAGCTATACATTCCACTGTTCTGTGATAGTGTGATGTCTTCCGACGCGTATGAGTACCGTCTTATTTAGACAAGGTACTCTCCAACCGAGCTGCGCCGACCATGTTCAATGTTATGTGAAGGTATTTGAGTAAAATTATGATTATGATAAGTCTCGGTTCAGAAAAGTATGAATAAAAGTTTATGATACATATGTGATAAATATCCATATTTGCTTAATGCTTATATGATGTAGTGTATATGGCTTACTTGATAAGATGAACGTAATAAATAGAAAGTAGTAGAGGTATGAATAAAAGTCATAATATTATGATACGAATGAAAATGTCCTTGTCTTGATTTGGACGTCGAATGTTGATGAATGCTAATGATATATAATTTTTATAAGATAAAGGATTATAATGAAATGAACTTATCTATGTTAAATTGTTGGACTGAATTATATGATTGTAATGATATGTACATGATGATGCACGAAATGAATGTTGTGATTGTGATGCAAATATCTATGTTTGTTTGGCCTTATATAATGTCATGAGCATGAATTAATTTAATTAAATGAATGGATAAGTAAAGCTATCTAGAAAACATAGAATGTATGCATAAGTATATTGTCTAAATGGACAATAGGAAAATTTGTGTAAGCCAACATGAATGTTGCATTGTCTGAATGAATGACATGATTTTGATGATGTTGCTATGATGATGGAAGTTGTGTCATATGTTTATGTATAAGAAAGTCGAGTCAGAAGTCCTACAACCCCTCCCCCTTACCCAAGTGGTACTTATAATGGAATTTCATGAGATTTGTATTGAATAAGTTTCCGGTTGAGAACCCAAAGAGTTTAGTGATAGAATAATTATAAGTATGATCAGAGATTGAAAATGAGCTGATAAGTAAAGTCAGAGCCAGTAAAGTATCGGATTGACGTAAAGATTATTGGAGTTATGCACTATCCCAATTAGAGAAGGAATTCTCTTTGGTAAATCGAATTACTCAGGTGCAAGGTCGAGAAAAGTGTAAATCAAAATTTATTCAGAACTGACCTTCTTTAGTGAATGGTTTAATATGAAATTTGTGACAGCAGAACTAGTTGGGGAAATGATATTTGAAATGTGAACTATCTGAGTGTGACAGTTATGACTGGACAGATTTAGCAGTCTTTTTTGAGATGTTCTATGTGTTTACCCGTTCTCAGAAATATTTCTATGGCTATTGATCTTTTGAAGAAATTCTTGTTATATGGGAATGTCTTCTAATTCTGGTGTTGGATGAAAGCATTGGTAGTCTGACTGGTTTATAATTTATATTGCTCTATTCAATCAGGAATTCTATTTCATTTCGTCTGATAAGAATTGATGAGAGAATACGTATGATATTATGATTCTGTTTCTTCTACTTGATGCTTCATCTGATATATATGTATGGGAAGATATATTGTTCTTGTTATATTTGATTCCAGTGGGATTAAATGATGTTTTCTTTTGGACTTTCTTTCTTTGAAGAATTATCGGGGTATTCTGTATTTTCTCTATGAGTTTGGTTTTCGATTCTCCGGCATAGTATCGTATCTTGGATTTCTTTATTCAGTTTTCTTGTTATCTTTGTTCTATAATTTGTAAATTATGACTCATGTTCAAAGTACGTTCTTCAGCTCGTGATAATCATGTCAAATATGACTATACTTCTAATTTGATCTTGGTAATGTGGTGATCTTAGTATTGGGATTTTTTTTCTAATTTCTGTGTAAGGATTTGACATCAGTAAAGGCATAGGTGATAAAAGCGCGAGTTTCAGTCGGTATGGTGAATTATTTATTTAAAAGATTTCATGTGACAATTATGTCAGGATTATTTTTCTCAAGTCTGATAATATAATTTCATTTTTGTACTGATAAAAGAGTAAATAATCTGAACGAGAAGTGTATATTTATTAGAAAGAGTTGGATATTAGTTAAAATCACTACGAATGATAAGATTTTCGTCTTGTGAAAGCTGAAAAGTTTATTACATGTTGACAAAGTTTGGATAGATGAGAATATTGGTAACCAAAGTGTCTGAACTAGACTAGTCTACATTGAGTAAAGACTTCCTGACTTTCAGTAATGTATCGTTGTATGAATTGTGATGTGTTTCAAGACAGTGAGGTAATGTGATAGTTTAGAGCTTTCGATGTTACATAAAATCGGAGTTGTTAAAGGGGTTAAAGCCGAACATTGGGATCTATCAAAATTATCCTTGTCAGTGTTGATATTAGGATGGAAATGAGAAGGATTATTCTTGAGGCCATATCAGAAATATTTCCATGGCGGAAAGAGGAAAATGTGATGTATCCTATTGTTAAATGTTTGGCGAGATTTATAAATCATATATGTATTGAATGAATTCCTACTCATCAGATTCATGGAATTTCAGGTCTCTTTGATTGTTGGATTTCTTGGAATTCCAGTCTCCATTAAATCAAGTTGAGATCTGGGTCTTATGTCATGATATCATGGGAAACTAAGAAGGGTTGAAAATTTAAGAACAGTTGAGAGTTGAGACTGTAAGCTTTTAGATCATATGAGAAATTAAAGAGATGTATTGGAGGTACAGCCTAAGTGAAAGTTCTTCGGCACCGAATATGATATTAAAAGTGAAGACCACTTTTCTGGTAAGATTTTCGGGGACGAAAATCCCTAAAGGGGGGGGAGAGTTGTAATATCCTGATTTTGGGCCTAGTCTGAATAGCGGTTTTGTGACCACAAAATCCGAGATAGAAATAATTATTTTATGATTATTTTGAGGTCTATGATATGATTGCATGATTGTGTGAATATTTCGTGAAGAAATTTTATGCATAAAGTGCTTAAATTGAAATTAGGGACTAAATAGAATAATTTGTAAAACTTGCATTCTAGAAGTTTCTAGTATGAAATTGTTTTGAAATATTAATTAGGAGGTCTTAAATAGCAATTTTACCAATTTCTAAGTCTATGGACAAAAATTGGACATGGATGGAATTTTTGGAAAATTTAGTAGTAAGGGCATTTTGGTCATTTAGGGGTAAAATGAATTAAAATACAAAATTAAAAGCCAATTTTGCTCATCTTCAACCCCATGGCCGAATATAGCAAGGAGAAACCATGGCTAGGGTTTTTGAAGCTTCCAAGCTCGATTGTAAGTCCGTTCTAGCCTCGTTTTTAATGATTTTTACGTTTTTGGAGTCCCGGTAGCTCGATTAAGCTTATGCTAGCAATAATTCAACCTAGGGTTCATATTTGGAAAAATACCCATAGGTGAAATTTGTGTATTTTGGTGTTTTATGATAGAATATGAGGTTTTAAATTATGTTAGACAACTTGTGCTACTCGGTTTTAAGCGAAAACTAGCGAAAGGGCTTAATCGGTAAAAATACCTAATAGTCATAAGTACATGTTAGAGTGAGAATTTGATGTTACTATAGAAGGGAAAAATGATCAGCATGTCATAAAACATAATAAAATAGGCTGAAGTTTAATTTACGAGCTTTGGGGTAAAAGTGTAAATATGCAAAAGTTTAGGGGCAAAACTGTAATTTTGTCAAAATATGATTTTGGGTCAATTTGAATAATGTGAGTCCTAATTAGACTATATTTTAAATGATAGAGCAAGGAAAACTAAAATTCGGGCTAAAATGGGGAAAATACCAAGTTGTGGACGAAATGGTAAAAGTAGCCATTTTTGCATACGAGGTAAGTTCATGTGTAAATGTTGGTAACATAGTTATTATTTAAAATGTTTTAATGTTATTTAAATGATATGATAATTATTATGAAATATTATACTGTGATAATTGTTTGTTAATATGTCAAATTATGTGATATACTTGGAAAATGTGAAACACTACCGAGTATCGGTAACTGCATTCCGTAGAAGATGGTTGAGACACATGATCGGGAAAAAGGTCCCGTTGAACCTTAGGAATGGATTAGGATACAAGTGACATATCACTAGGATATTTGGGCATCCGAACTCGTTGAGTTGAGTCCGAGTTCACTTATGGATGCGAATGTCCGAACTCGTTGAGTTGAGTCCGAGTTCGAGAGATGTAACTAGGCATCCGAGCTCGTTGAATTGAGTCTGAGTTCACTTATGGATGCCAACGCCCAAACTCGTTGAGTTGAGTCCGAGTTCACTTATGGGCGGGTTACATGGTAGCTTGGCTACATATGTGGCACTTATGTGCAAACTTTCCATGTATCCCAATTATATTCCGATGTGTTCAACGGGTAAAATTCTACTCAAATGGAGGAATACTTGAGATGAAAGGGACGTATTGGTAAGTGTTGTGAAATGAATACTTTGAACAAGTATGTACTTAACCCTCGGGTTGAAAACTCGATATAACAACAATATGGTAAGATGATAAATGAAAATGTGATATGAATGTCTCGGTGATGATTATGCAAATGATGTTTTATGTTTGCGTATATAGTTGTGTTACTTGCTATTTGCATGTGAGCTTACTAAGCATTTATGCTTACTCCCTCCTTTTCAATCCTTGTAGTGTTGACAAGCCAGCTCGAAAATCGGGAACGGTCGGAGGCACACTCACACTATCCGTATACCATCTTGGCATAATGGCTTGTATATTTTGAGTATGGCATGTATAGCATTATAATCATTTTGTGTATATGGTCTTATGATATGGTTATTGAGTGGCATGGAAATTCTTGGTAATGATTAGCCATTGGAATGGCTAATCATGATCATATTTGGTGTTATGTATGCTAAATTCCTAGCTAATCCATGGAAACCATGAAATAGGTAAAATTTACCATAAAATAGATTCAGACAGCAACAGTAATGTGAGTTTGAAAAATCATTAAAAATAGTATAGATACAATTAGATGATGAATAAAATATGGAATTGAATAATTATGAGTGTATTTTCATATGGATGGAACAAAATAGGTATATGAGTTATATTTTATGAGATGTTTAAATTTTTGTGAAACAGGTCCAGAGCGATTTCTGGATCCCTTGTTCTGACTTTGTAAATTCACCATACATTGTTCAAAGATAATTAAAAGTCATGATTTATACTTACAGATTCCTTATTGAGTCTAGTTTTATTAGAAACAAATGGCATGGTCATTGAAACTCTGTACAAGGAGATATCTGATTCGTAATACACAGAGGTCAGAGCAGTCAAACCCTGAAACAGGGGAGAATTTAACTAATAAACTGTTCTAATTTGCTTGACCAAAAGTTCTATAAAAAAATTAGTAAATAGATATATGAGTATAGTTTCAGGGAAAATTTACGGAATTGGATTTCGAGTTTTGGAACTTGAGATATGAATTTTTAAGCAACTGTGACGCAGATTGCTAGCTTGACTGAAAATTTTAAAAATAAATTGTTTGAGCTGTTTAAGTAATGAATTAAGTCTATTAACACCTCGTGTTCGACTCCGGCGACGGTCTCGGGTACGGGGCATTACATAGCAAGACCGAATTGTCGAACCCAAAGGAACTAAAAGTACTAGTAATGACTGTCTTTTTATTATCTAGCCTAAGAATAGTGGGGTTTTGTTTTAATTAACTAATTATCTAAACTAAGAACTCACAGAGAATAGAATTGGGGAATTACTTTTGGGAAAATCGATTGAATGAAGACAATACCTAAGGAAAAAGTCGCCTAGACTTTACTTGTTATTCTGGCTCCGAATCGGATGATTTATTCATTCAACTTGTTCCGTAGAGACCCCTAAGTTATGTTATTATTCCTATTCAAGACTAATAACGTCTAATCCCTAGATTGAATAACCGAGACTTTTCTCTAATTAACACTCTAGGGTTGCATTAACTCGATCTATGGATCCCCTTATTAGGTTTCACCCTAATCTGGAAAAATCTTGTCACCCTATGTCTAGGCGCGCAATCAACTCCGCTTAATTATGACCAAAGTACTCTTAGACAGGGTCTATTCCTCCTCTGAATAAGAGCATGTCTTGAAGTTGTATCCTGAGATATCAAAACAAGAATTAAGAACACATAATTAAGAACAAGTTAAATATTTATCATACGATTCAGAAAATAATAACAAGATTCGTCTTAGGTTTCATTCCCCTTAGGTATTTAGGGGTTTTAGTTCATAACTAAATAAGAAAACATCTTTAGGGGTTTTAGTTCATAACTAAATAAGAAAACATCTCAGAAGAATAAAGAATACAAAACATAAAGAAAACCCAAAACTCCTGAAGGGAAATTGAGGAGAGATCTTCAGTCTTGATGATGAATCCGGCTTTTGAGATGGATCAATCGGCTTCCTTGGAGTAATTCCTTACTCCCTATTCTCCGTCTCCTTTTTCCTCCTCCTCTAGGGTGTATTTATAGGCTTTGGAATGCCTAAAAACCTTTAAAATTGGCCTTTTCCGAATTAGACTCAACTTGGGCTCGGCAGAGACACGCTCGTGTAACAAGCCCGTGTTCGATTACTTTAGGCTGTGTTCGAGCCTGCCCAATTGACACGGCCGTGTGGTCTGCCTGTGTGAGGAAGTCCAGGTGTGTTAAGTTCATACTTTGGCCCATTTTCTCTGTTTTTGGCCCGTTTCTCGTTCCTTTAGCTCTCCTATGCTCTCCTAAGTATAAAATATGAAGTTAAAGCATTAGGAGCATCGAATTCACCAATTCTAATGGAAAATCATCCATAAAATGCGTTAAACATGGGGTAAATATATGTATAAATTACGGTTTATCATTATTCATAATATAATTAATTTTTATTTATATCCAGTTTAGTTTGGGTTCATAAATTATTATTAATTAATTATGAAAAAATGGTTCGACTGAACCAAATTGAGTGAACTGAACTGACCAAGAAAAGGATAGCCCAAAACCGTCCAAGTATTGACCCAATTCATCTCATTAGCTGATTATTTAAGCTAGTAAAGAGACCCTTAAAGACTTGATCAAATTGCAATTCAACCCCTCCACATTTGCTGGCTTTGTAGATTTGCCCCAAGCCATATTTAGCAAAGTTGAAGCCATCAACTTTGCCACATTGATGGCTGGCCAAGGGGTGGCTCTTTGGTGCTATTTTTAGCAAATTTTAGCTGCCACATTCAGCTATAAAAACCTCCCTTGGCTGATCATTCAAAGCACACCACAATTCATTCACTTCTCTTCTCTCCTTTCTCACTTTCTCCTCTCATTTCCCCATTTCAAGTCCCTTGCTCTTGTGCCGATTTCTCCCCTTGGGAAAGGGTTATTCTTCAGCCATTTTGGAGCAACATTGAAGTGTTCATAACAGCCTTGATTGGCGAGGATAAAGAAGAACAAAGACGGAGCAACTTTGTCAAAGCCTCGGAAAAACACCGGATTCGATTCTCATTCCCTATCTCTTTAATTTTTGTTGTTGTTATGATAAACATATCTATGAATATTTATGTTGTTGGAATGGTTAATTTAATTAGATTAGCTTGAATTTAATTCGTGTTGGTTTGATTGCATTTCATCTGCTTAAATTATTAAAATCGTGTTTATGTTGTTATAGGCCTCGGTAAAATGCTTGATTAAGTAAAATTATGCCTAAGTTATTCTTGCATTACAATTGTGAGGTAGCTAATGAATTAATTGTTTAAACGGATTGAAATTGTAATTAATGGACACAATACTTAATCAGTGTATGTTTATTCTTCTAAGGTAGCTGAAGGTTAAATTAGCAATGTATCTGGTGATACACTTGCCTTACATAACTTGCAAGATTATTGTGATTAAACTATTTCAAGGTAATAATACCTTGTTACCTCACGTAGTCTTTTATGTGTTCTTTAGATTTTATTAAAGCCTTTGAATTGACATAGGGATATGCAAGAGATTAGTTCAATTTAATGAGTATGTATGTGTCATAAAAGTTTGCTTATTAAAATCTGTTTAATCTTTTGAATTAACATAGGGATATGTTAAGAGATGAATGGATTTGTGTAGGTGAATATGTTCATAAGTTAGCAAATTACTGAGTTGCCATGAATTTATTCGTAACAACATAGACATGAGTTTAATAATTCTAAGTTAAAAAAATGTAATTAAATCAACACAATTATGTCATCTTGATTAAATCATATTTTGAAATCTTGCATTTGAGATTTATTTCTTTAGTTACTTAGTTAAAAATCTTATTTTTCTTAATTACCCTTTTTAAAACAAAAAAAGTGTTTTAAATTGCATTCATAAATAATCCTTTTCATAGTTCCTGTGGGTACGATAACTCGACATTTACTTGTTACTTTATTACTTGTTGCGATTGTGTACACTTGCATATTTCCATCGTTCCAAGTTTTTGGCACCATTGCTGGGGACTGTTTTAAAAAGTCATTATTTGTGAATTTTTTAGTTTTACATTTTGGTTTATTTTTCCTGTTTAATTTTTAATTTAATTAATTTTTCTGTGATTATTTCAGGTGTTTATGAGTATTGACCGAATTATTGACCTACTCCCTGTAGACCCTAAGATTGAATGAACCTTTCGACAGCGAAAAAGACAAGCAAATCAGAGAAGGACCGAAGATATGAACTTCAAAAATCTGATCCAAGGAAATGGAGCAAGCCCTGCTCAAAATCCTATCCTTATTGCTGATGATAGGGATAGAGCTTTACGATAGTATACCGTGACAGTATTTAATGATCTTAATTCGGGTATTAGGAGAATCAAAATTGAGGCACAACAGTTTGAGCTAAAGCCAGTCATGTTCCAGATGCTTCAGACAATGGGCCAATTCAGTGGAATGCCTACCAAAGATCCTCACCTACACTTAAGACTATTTATGGAGGTGAACGATTCTTTCAAATTAGCCAGAGTACTCGAAGATGCATTACGATTGAAGCTGTTCCCATATTCACTAAGGGACAGAGCTCGAGCCTGGTTGAACTCATTGCCACCAAACTCAATTTCCACATGGCAAGAGTTAGCATAAAGATTCCTTATGAAGTATTTCCCGCCTAGCAAGAATTCTAAGTTGAGGAACAAGATCACTGCTTTCCAACAAATGGATGATGAGTCCTTGTATGAGGCATGGTAAATATATAAAGAGTTATTACTAAAGTGCCCTAATCATGGAATCCCACATTGCATCCAACTTGAGACATTTTATAATGGTTTAAATGCTCACACAGGGATGGTAGCGGACGTTTCTACTAACAGCGCTCTCCTTTCTAAGTCTTATAATGAGGCTTATGAAATCATTGAGAGGATTTTCGGTAACAATTATCAATGGCCAACCAATCGAGTAGCGTCAGGAAGACGAGTTGCTGGAATACATGAAGTAGACGCTCTTACTTCACTCACATCTCAGGCATCATCAATATCCTCAATGTTAAAAAATCTTACTACTAATGGCTCTAACAGTTTTGCAGCACAACCATCTAACCAATTTGAAAATATAGCCTGTGTCTATTGTGGGGAAGGACATTTATTTGAAGAATGTCTATCAAACCCAGAATCCATGTACTACATAGGTAACCAGAACCAGAATCAAGGAAGACAAGGATTGCAATCCAATTTCTATAACCCATCGTGGCGAAACCATCTGAACTTTTCCTAGAGTAACCAAGGGGTTGGAACTTGTAATACTTATACCCAACCTAGATTGACCCATACACCTAGTTTTCCCCAACAAGTTTAGAAACCAACCCAAGCTGAACCATCCAATGGCTTAGAAAATTTGTTGAAGGCTTACATGGCCAAGAATGATTCCTTAATCCAAAGCCAAGCAGCTACATTGAGAAACATGGAAAACCAAATGGGCCAGCGTGCAACTGAACTCAGGAACCGACCACCAAGTGCTTTACCTAGTGATACAGAGAATTTAAGGAATCCGGGGAAGGAGCATTGTATGGAGCTGACATGGAGGAGTGGAAAGACAGTAGAGCCCAACACCATCGAAGCTGAAAAGGAGTAAGCTGACGCTCAAGATCCAGAGGAAGTTCAACCGAGTGTTGAAATTCTAGTTTCACAAGAACCAAAATCTACAAAACCCGACAAGGTAATTTTAGAACCAGCTAATTTTGATCAAATAACAACTCCGTTAAATGTAGAATTGCCACAGAAGACGAATCAACCAGTTCCAATAAAGAAACCACCACCACCCTACCCTCAAACACTTCAAAAGCAGAAGCAAGAGATTCAATTTAAAAAGTTTCTAGAAGTACTCAAGCAACTTCATATCAACATCTTATTGGTTGAAGCACTTGAGCAAATGCCGAACTACGTCAAATTCATGAAGGATATCTTGTTTAAAAATAAAGACTCAGAGAATTTGAGACGATAACTCTGACGAAGGAATGCAGTGCATATCTTCAAGACAAACTACCCCCAAAGTTGAAGGATCTTGGATGTTTTACCATACCCTGCAACATTGGAGCAATGTATTGTGGTAAGGCATTATGTGACCTAGGTGCGAGTATTAACTTGATGCCTATGTTAATATTTAGGAAGTTGGGGATAGGTGAAGTTAGGCCAACTACAGTTACACTTCAATTAGTAGATCGATCTTTAGCACATCCAGAAGGAAAAATCGAGGATGTATTGGTACGTGTAGATAAATTTATCTTCCCTGTTGATTTTCTTATCTTATACTTTGAAGCAGACAAAGAGGTGCCAATTATCTTTGGAAGACTGTGTGCAGAAGGGCGAGCTTACTATGCGTGTTCAGGATGATCAGGTAACATTTAATGTTTTTAAGTCTATGCGATTTCCTGACACAATTGATGATTATTCTGCAGTGTCTGATTTAGAAGATTTAATAGTGGAGAATGAGCTCAACTATGTTGAGGATCCATTGGAATAAATTTTGATATCAGATCCTCCAAATGATGAAGAGGAGGATGAATACTTAGCGTTGTTAGAAGCCAATCAAAAGGGATTTAATCCATAATCCCGTTTTGAATCTTTAGAATTAGAGAAAAGGAATTATGCCCAACTAAAAGTGTCAATCGAGGAGCCACCTAAATTAGAACTCAAGGTACTACCTTCATATCTAAAATATGTTTATTTAGGTAACTCTTCTACTCTGCCTGTGATTGTTTCAACAGAATTAACTAGTGAGCAAGAAGAGAAACTCATCCTTACATTGAAACAATTCAAAAAGGCTATCGGATGGACCATAACTGATATTCACAGTATTAGTCCATCTATATGCATGCACAAGATTATCCTTGAAGATGGAAAAAAAGGGGCGATTGATGGGCAATAAAGACTGAACCCCATCATGAAGGACGTAGTAAAGAAAGAAATCATCAAGTGGTTAGATGTGGGTATAATTTACCCCATCTCAGACAGTTCATGGGTAAGTCTGGTCCAGTGCGTGCCAAAGAAAGGAGGTATCACGGTCATTGAAAATAAGAATAATGAGTTGATACTGACTAGAACGGTTACGGGATGGAGAATTTGCATCAACTACCAGAAGCTGAATAAGGCGACTAGGAAAGATCACTTTTCTTTGCCGTTTTTGGATCAGATGCTGGGTAGACTCATGGGGCGAGACTATTATTGTTTTCTCGATGGATACTCAGGGAATAATTAGATTACAGTAGGACTAGAAGATCAACACAAGACAACATTCACCTACCCGTACGATACATTTGCATTTAGACGCATGCCATTTGGTTTATTTAATGCACTTCCTACATTTCAAAGATGTATGATGTCTATTTTAACTGACATGGTTGAGAAGTATTTTGAAGTTTTTATGGATGATTTTTCAGTATTTGGAGATACTTATGATGATTACTTAGCCAATCTAGCAAAGGTACTAAGGCGATACGAAGAAACAAACCTAGTACTCAACTGGGAAAAGTGTCATTTCATGGTACGAGAAGGTATTGTTCTAGGGCATCAAATAACAAGACATGGAATTGAGGTAGATAAAGAAAAGGTAGATGTTATTGAGAAACTCCCACCTCCAACATTTGTAAAGGGTGTTAGGAGCTTTTTGGGCCACACTAGTTTCTATCGAAGATTTATCAAGGACTTCTCCAAAATTGCTAAACCTTTATGCTAGTTATTGGAGAAGGACACAACGTTCAAGTTTGATTAGGAACGCTTAAAGGCTTTCAAAGATTTGAAGAGTCGGTTAGTTACGGTACCCACAATTGTCACACCAGACTGGGATTTGCCATTCGAATTGATCTGTGACACAAGTGACTTCGCGATAGGAGCTGTCACAGGCCAGCGAAGGAACAAAGTTTTTCATCCCATCTACTATGCAAGTCGAACTCTGATACGAGCTCAACTGAATTATACTATAACAGAAAAAGAGTTACTTGCTATTGTGTTTGCTTTTGACAAGTTTTGATCTTATCTTGTAGGTACCAAAGTGACTATCCATACGGACCACTCGGTAATTAAGTACTTACTTTCTAAGAAAGATGCTAAGCCGAGGTTGATCCGATGGGTGCTTCTACTTCAAGAGTTTGATTTAGAAATTCAATATCAAAAAGGAGTGGAAAATCAAGTAGCAGATCACTTGTCTAGATTGGAGCCGTAAGAAGGGAACTCTCTTCTTATACCAATTGGAGAGAAGTTTCCGGATGAACACATGCTGAAGGTAAATCATGTCCATAATACCCCTTGGTTTGCCGATATTGCTAACTATTTAGCTTGTGGTTTGATGCCGATTGATAAGACATATCATCAAAGGAAAAAGTTTCTTCACGATGTTAAGTACTACTTCTGGGAAGAACCATACTTGTTTAAAAAGTGTGCAGATTAAATGATCAGGAGATGCGTGGCAGAAGATGAAGTACAAAAGATTCTATACCATTGTCACTCAGCTCTAAGTGGGGGAAAATTCAGAGGTACTTGTACTGCGGCCAAAGTATTACAAGCTGGATTCTTTTGGCCAACTATGTTCAAGGACGCATATGCTTATGTAAAGAGTTGTGATCGATGTCAAAGGGTTGGAAATGTCACCAACAAAAATGAGATGCCTCAAAAAAATATCATTGAGGTAGAATTGTTCGATGTATGGGGTATTGACTTTCTTGATCCTTTTCTTTCGTCTTTTGGTCACAAGTACATATTAGTAGTAGTAGACTATGTGTCTAAGTGGGTTGAGGTTTAAGCTTATCTGGCAAATGATGCTAAGGTTGTAATTTAGTTTTTGCAGAAACATGTGTTCACAAGGTTTGGAACCCCAAGAGCTATTATCAGCGATGAAGGGTCCCATTTTGTGAACAAGTGGTTGAAATGGTTATTAGATAAACATGGAGTGAAACACAAGGTCGCTAGAGCTTACCATCCGTAGACGAATAGGCAAGCTGAACTGGTGAACAAAGAGATCAAAGGCATACTTGAGAAGGTAGTTTGCCCGAACTGACGAGATTGGTCCAAAAGACTGGATGATGCTTTATGGGCTTACATAACAACATACAAGACACCTTTAGGGATGTCACCCTACAGGTTGGTCTTTGGGAAAGCCTGTCATCTACCCTGGAGTTAGAGCACAAAGCTTACTGGGCCCTACGACAACTTAACTTGGATCCGAAGCTTGCTAAAGAGAAACGGATGCTCCAATTCAATAAGCTAGAGGAATTCCAAATGTTTTCGTATGAAAATGCCAAATTACTCAAGGAGAGACTTAAGAAATGGCATGACAAGGACATTCGAGTTCGAGAATTTGAAGCAGCTCAGCAAGTTTTGTTATTTAATTCCAGATTAAGGTTCTTTCCAGGTAAATTAAAATCACGTTGGTCTGGTCCATTTACAATTCATCACGTTCATCCATACGGAGTTGTTGAACTCTAAGGTAAGGGAGGTAATTTTCAAGTTAATGCTCAGGGTCTGAAACGTTACTGGGAAGATAAGATTGAACGGAATCAAATTTCGTTCATTTTATCAGATGTTTGGATATTCTTATTTTCCTTTTTAATAAATTATTTAGGGTATATTTTCGGGATTAGTATGTTTAAATAAATTCTGTCCAGGAGATTAGAACTTAAGCGGGATCGCTTGTGACCCCTCCAATCTTTCCTGGAATTGATTTCAACATAATTTTCCGAGAAATTATTTTCTAAATAAAATTAAATTTTTGGTTTTTCAAATAAAAGGGTCAATCTTGATCCAAGTTTTAAATTGCAACTCAATTTCAAATTTTCATTAAGTCTAGGGACTTAATTGAAGTATTTTTAAAACTTGGTTGCCCTTTTTGTAAATAATAAAAATTAGATGCCTCTTTTTGTAAATATTTTCAAAAGGCTTCTAGAATTTTTTTAGTTTAATAAAAAAAAGATGATAATTATTAATATATAATTATATCCATTATAATATATATTAATTATTATCAACTTTATATAGAGTCAGGATTAGTTTTAATTTAATCATATTTTATTTGATAAGTTTTTTTTAATAATAAGATGATAATCTTTAATATATAATAATATCTATTATAATTTATATATTAATTTTTATCAATTTAGCATAGAATTAGGATTAGTTTATCTTATTTTAATAGCATTAATAATTTAATATGCATATATTTAATTATTAATTGTTGTTAACTTGGATTAGAATTAGAACTTAAAGTTTTTAGCTATTAAATTTCTCTAAGAATTCTACTTTAAGTCCTATTTCCTTCATTATAAATACCACCTTCTTCATCCTTCATCACTTAAAGTCCTAAAGCACCAAAAACCGCCTAAATGCCGTAAGCCCTTAGCCTAACAGCCATTCGGCCAGCAAGCACCCAGCAGCTTCAGCTCCATCGCACGTCGCACACCCACCTCGTGTACACTTGCCCCTATCGCGCACCTTATCCTGCTCCAGCACCAGCTGCCCACACCAGGCCCAGCTCTCGCGCACGTTCATGCCAGGTCTACTCGACAAGGATCCGCACGCTGCTCACACATCCATCCTAGCTTGCGCGTGCTGCTGCTTGCTCCCAACTCCTGTTACTTGCTGTTGCCTCGCACACATGAGCGGCACACCAAATTTGTACCAATCCCATTAGCCGAAACCCTCCAACCTACCCTAAATTGACCTCTTTTGTTCATTAATTATTTTTAGGAGTTCTTAATTTTTATAGAAAGGGTGGTAAGACATTTTTTCTCCTAAATTCCAATTTTATTTAATTATTTAATTCTTCAAATTATTGAATCTTTATTTAATTAAATTTTTGAGAAAATATTTGTTTCCATCTTATGTTCAAGTTAATCATGCCTTGCAAGAGAACTTGTTCCTGCATCCAAATTGATGAAACACAAAACAAGTTTCATTGTGAAGAATCCAAAGCAAGATACGAGAGTATCTTCAAAAATCAACAGATGCATCTAGAGAAAGGCTTTACATTGAAAGAGAGCAACTACAAAGACTTTATGGCACATATTCATCAAGTTACTGAAACCCTCAATTGGGAATTATTTTTGTGAGAAGAAACCTAGTGTGGATGAGGAACTAGTTCACGAGTTCTATGCAAATTTAACCTCAAGCAAGTTGACAGAAGTTCCAATTCTTGGAATCAAGGTACCGATAACTTCAAATGCTATTAACGAGTTCTTTGAATTGCCTGATTTCGAAAACGATGATTATTCTTCCTTGATGAGCAATATAAAGCCTGAAAATTTGTAAGAAATTCTTGAAGAACTTACAATTCCATGTTCTAAGTGGGTTGTGTCAAAGCAAGGAATCCACACTTGTTGAAGAGAATATCTAACACCACTTACGAAGGTATGGTTCTATTTCATTTGTTTCAGCCTTATGCCTAGCTCACATGGGACTACAATTTCATTAGAGCGAATGGTCTTATTATACTCGATCTTAACTGGAAAAACCATTGATGTGGGAAAAATCATCTTGAGAGAGATGTGGAATTGTGTCGTTAGACGTTCTGGCCCAGCCTACTTTCCCTTTACGATAATAATTCTGTGCTTGAAAGCTAAAATTATTGCAAACGTAAAGAAGACAGGCTATAGCCAGGGCACAATCACAAATTGGGACCTTTACCGAATAGCTGGAGATTCTGTTCTGTAGCAGTTAATTGAAGAAAGTGAGGATCCTGAAAAAGAGGAATAAGACCCCACGGAGATCTAACTAATGCAATCGGTTGAAGTCTCTGATAAGGTGGAACCACTGGAACTAAAAGTTGAACTTGATGACGAAACCTCAATGTTCAGAGCTCAATCGCCTAGCCCAGATCTTTGAGATGAGCTGTCAAAGTTGATGGACATAATGAAGCATATGCAATGGCAGCAACAAGCTTACTGGAGATACTTAAAAATAATGGATGACTCGATGAGAAGTGCTTTTAAGAAAATTTAAACTGACCCATTTATTTTTATTCCTGAATTTCTAGACCTCGCATACATGAGCGGCACACCAAATTTGTACCAATCCCATTAGCCGAAACCCTCTAACCTACCCTAAATTGACCTCTTTTGTTCATTAATTATTTTTAAGAGTTCTTAATTTTTATAGAAAGGGTGGTAAGACATTTTTTCTCCTAAATTCCAATTTTATTTAATTATTTAATTCTTCAAATTATTGAATCTTTATTTAATTAAATTTTTGAGAAAATATTTGTTTCCATCTTATGTTCAAGTTAATCATGCCTTGCAAGAGAACTTGTGCCTGCATCCAAATTGATGAAACACAAAACAAGTTTCATTGTGAAGAATCCAAAGCAAGATACGAGAGTATCTTCAAAAATCAACAGATGCATCTAGAGAAAGGCTTTACATTGAAAGAGAGCAACTACAAAGACTTTATGGCACATATTCATCAAGTTGCTGAAACCCTCAATTGGGAATTATTTTTGTGAGAAGAAACCTAGTGTGGATGAGGAACTAGTTCGCGAGTTCTATGCAAATTTAACCTCAAGCAAGTTGACATAAGTTCCAATTCTTGGAATCAAGGTACCGATAACTTCAAATGCTATTAATGAGTTTTTTGAATTGCCTGATTTCGAAAATGATGATTATTCTTCCTTGATGAGCAATATAAAGCCTGAAAATTTGTAAGAAATTCTTGAAGAACTTACAATTCCAGGTTCTAAGTGGGTTGTGTCAAAGCAACGAATCCACACTTGTTGAAGAGAATATCTAACACCACTTAAGAAGGTATGGTTCTATTTCATTTGTTTCAGCCTTATGCCTAGCTCACATGGGACTACAATTTCATTAGAGCGAATGGTCTTATTATACTCGATCTTAACTGGAAAAACCATTGATGTGGGAAAAATCATCCTGAGAGAGATGTGGAATTGTGTCATTAGACGTTCTGGCCCAGCCTACTTTCCCTTTACGATAATAATTCTGTGCTTGAAAGCTAAAATTCTTGCAAACGTAAAGAAGACAGGCTATAGCCAGGGCACAATCACAAATTGGGACCTTTACCGAGTAGCTGGAGATTCTATTCTGTAGCAGTTAATTGAAGAAAGTGAGGATCCTGAAAAAAAGGAATAAGATCCCACAGAGATCTAACTAATGCAATCGGTTGAAGTCCCTGATAAGGTGGAACCACTGGAACTAGAAGTTGAACTTGATGACGAAACCTCAATGTTCAGAGCTCAATCGCCTAGCCCAGATCTTTGAGATGAGCTGTCAAAGTTGATGGACATAATGAAGTATATGCAATGGCAGCAACAAGCTTACTGGAGATACTTAAAAATAATGGATGACTCGATGAGAAGTGCTTTTAAGAAAATTTAAACTGACCCATTTATTTTTGTGCCTGAATTTCCAGATTTTATATTTGAACCATGGAGTCCATTATCGAAGAAGGAGCGAAGCGATTCATGCAAAGACAATAATGATGGAGCAAAAGATGAGTCAAATTCAGAAGGGTCTGCAAATAAATAAAAGGGGATCTTGACCTTATTTTATTTCTGTTCTTAGGTCATTTTAGGATTAGGTTTAATTAGGAATTTTTATTTTCACATAATAAGAGAGGAAAATCATAAATAAAATTTGAGCAAGTCACAAAGTATAAAGTGTGGCAATAGATATATGCATGTCTAGGATTGGATTTAGAGAGAGCTTGGTACTTAAGCAGTCACATTGACTCACCTCCTCTTTTCTAAAATCCTACCTGGGGTATAGTATCTATTCACTTTAAACAATGAGGACATTGTTCATTTTAAGTAGGAGGGACTGAAAAATTGAATTATTGTCACTTAGAATAAATTTTTCTTTTAATTATGATTAGGATATATTTTGTTCAATAATTGGAAAATTTTGTTAAGTATGCTAAACTTTGGTATAAATAAACTTCTATTATTTCACTAAATTATTATGTTATCTTAATAATGAAATGAATGTAATTTTAATAAAGCATGCAAATCATATCATAAATTTTTAGTTCCTTACGAAAGCTAGGCATGCATGAAAGTTTAAGTCTTAAAATTGACTTAGTAGTTTCTTGAGGCGAAATCCTAGGAAGCATGGAACATTGAAATTGATTTAGGCAACTTTTGTTTGGACTGTTTGAGCCTTTCAAGACAACCATGATGAAATTTTTATCCTTTGAAACCCAACTTTGAGACTATATGGCCTAATTCTTCTATTCGAACCATTGCAAATTTAGCCATCACTTCTCTTTTAATTATCTTAAAATTGTCCCAAACACTAGACTCAGTACTATTCAAAGTATTCTTTAAAAAAATAAGTTTAGGGGAGTTTAAAAGAAATATCAAATGCTCTAAAATTGTAGTACATTTAGTAAAATGCTCTAATTTTTTAAAAAAAGAGAGCATGAGTTCTTAAAATAAGATGTACAAAAGAGCATGTGAAAGCAAAAAAAGTTGATGTATTGAAGGTAATTATTTCAAAGATCTGATGCAAGTTGAGTCTAGGGTTTAAAAGCCTAAATTTATCTATCTTTTACCTACCCTTAAGCCCAGCCATGTTACAACCTTTTTAAAGACCTATTGATTCAAAGTTCCAATGCTACCTACATTAGTGGAGAGAAATTGCTACGTACAACATATGAAGACATAAGTTAAACTTAATGATTGCAGCTTAATCTTAAAAAATGGAGTTAAATTACATTGGTGAGGTTGAACATGACTTTATTAGGAAGCATTTAGTCTAATTTTTGCTATCATAATAGTTGTTGATATTAATTTGAACAATATGTATACTTAAGTAGCATAACTATCAAATTTCTTGTCTTTGAGCATAAGTATATTAAATTCATAATTTTGGGAAAAATGTTGCTCTGAAGGAATTTTTCAAAGGTGTTTTTGAGAAATTCTTTTCAAAATTCGTGTATTACTCGGGACAAGCAATGAATTAAGTTTGGGGGTGTGGAAACACAAAAATTTACACACTTTTTCATACCCCTTTTAACTTAAATTCATGTGAATTTAGTTAAATTCTTGTCGAAAAATAATTAATTTTTATAAAATAATTAAAGTGAACTTAAAATATGAACATATTGAATTTTAGTTAATTTCATAATTATTTTTGATGAATTTTTGTTATTTTTGATAGATTTGCACAAAGGGCGAAAAATGGCTTGGCAGACACTGCTAGAAGTACAAAACCGAGAAGCAATTTGAAGTATCGAGGCAAATTAATTTCCAGCCTAAGACGGTCCAAAATTATATGTATTTCTTCATAATATAATTAATTTTAATTTATATCCAATTTAATTTGGGTTAATAAATTATTATTAATTAATTATGAAAAAAATGGTCCGACTGAACCAAACCGAGTGAACCGAACCGGCCAAGAAAAGGACAGCCCAAAACCATCCAAGTGCTGACCCAATTCAGCTCATTAGCTGATTACTTAAGCTTGCAAAGAGACACTTGAAGACTTGTTCAAATTCCAATTCAACCCCTCCACAATTGGTGGCTTTGTAGATTTGCCCCAAGCCATATTTAACAAAGTTGAAGCCACCAACTTTGCCACATAGATGGCCGGCTATTTTTAGAAAATTTTAGCTGCCACATTCAACTATAAAACCCCCCTTGGCTGATCATTCAAAGCACACCGCAATTCATTCACATCTCTTCTCTCCTCTCTCACTTTCTCCTCTCATTTCCCCATTTCAAGTCCCTTGCTCTTGTGCGATTTCTCCCCTTGGGAAAGGGTTATTCTTCAGCCATTTTGGAGCAACATTGAAGTGTTCATAGTAGCCTTGATCGGCAAGGACAACAAAGAATGAAGACGGAGCAACTTTGTCAAAGCCTCGAAAAAACACCAGATTTGATTCTTGTTCCCTATCTCTTTAATTTTTGTTGTTATGATGAACATATCTAAGAATATTTATGATGTTGGAATGGTTAATTTAATCAAGTTAGCTTGAATTTAATTCATGTTGGTTTGATTACATTTCATCTGCTTAAATTATTAAAATCGTGTTTATGCTGTTATAGGCCTCGGTAAAATGCTTGATTAAGTAAAATCATGCCTAAGTTATTCTTGCATTACAATTATGAGGTGGCTAATGAATTAATTATTTAAACGGATTGAAATTGTAATTAATGGATACAGTACTTAATCAGTGCATGTTTATTCTTCTAATGTAGCTGAAGGTTAAATTAGCAATGTATCTGGTGATACACTTGCCTTGCATACAAGATTATTGTGATTAAACTATTTCAAGGTAAGAATACCTTGTTACCTCACGTAGTCTTTTATGTGCTCTTTAGATTTTATTAATCGTTTGAATTGACATAGGGATATGCAAGAGATTAGTTCAATTTAATTAGTATATATGTGCCATAACATGTTTGCTTATTAAAATCTGTTTAATCGTTTGAATTAATAGGGATATGTTAAGAGATGAATGGATTTGTGTAGGTGAATATGTTCATAAGTTAGCGAATTACCGAGTTGTCATGAATTTATTCATAACAACATAGACATGAGTTTAATAATTCTAAGTTAAAAGAATATAATTAAATCAACATAATTATGTCATCTTGATTAAATCATATTTTGAAATCGTGCATTTGAGATTTATTTCTTTAGTTACTTAGTGAAAATCTTATTTTTCTTGATCACCCTTTTTTAAACAAAATATTCATAAATAATCCTTTTCACAGTCCCTGTAGGTACGATAACTAGACATTTACTTGTCACTTTATTACTTGTTGAATTGTGTACACTTGCACATTTCCGTCATTCCAACCGTGTGCCTCACACGGCATTAGACTCGCCCGTGTGTCAGGACCGTGGCAAAATAGGGCATACATACTGACTTCACCACACAGCCACAAGACATGCCCGTGTGCGTTGGTCGTGGTCGAAACTGACATGGTCACACGGCCGATCACACACCTGTGTGTCTAGCCCGTGTACCCTTCGAAATTGCCACACACGCCCATGTACCAAGGCTATGTGCCTCACATGGCCACCAGACACATCCGTCTGTCTAGGCCATGCTTGAGACTGACTTAAATTGCTAAATTACAACAGACACATGGTTGAGACACACGCCCATATGCTCAGTCGTTTGGGGTGAAATTAGGCATGGTTTAAGCCACATTTCCCACCTATCTCAAACACACCAAAACCACAACATTTTTGCATCATTTATAGGCAACCAAATCAACCAATTCAATCACATATCAAACTATATAGCCTCAACCAATTCAAAATGCCAACATCATCATAATTTACCAAAGTTCTAAATGCTCAAACTCATTACTTGAATGTCCCATAATAAACCATCATATAAACATTATAAACATCATATATCTTATCAAACATACCATTTAAGCCAACTTAAGAGGCCATACATACCAATATTTACAAGCCAAGTCTCATGGCTAATCACAACACAAAACATACCAAAATGACACTAGCCTATACATGCCATTATACCATATATGCAACTCTCAAAATGGTACCAAAATAGATGTCCAATAGTTTGATTGATGTCGCTGACGATCCCTAGATCTGAGATAGCTTTATAACACTGTAAAATAGAGAACATTTCACAAAGTAAGATTTAAAGCTTAGTAAGTTCGTACCATAAATAATCAATAGTTTATAATATACGAAACATCAGCTAATAAACACTTAGTAACTCACAATTCATCCATAAATTCTATTCTATCTCATTTAATATGTTCATACGAATTCATGAAGCTTCATACACATAGTATCATCTACCACATAGGTATCAAACATACCTAAACTTTCCCGTATTTATTCATTTCATTCTCACCTCTCGTTCAAATACATTAATTCATTCGGAAGTCTTTCCATGCTTTAAGAATTCGCACACTTAGTGCATTAGTGATTTGTCGTAGCCGTAACAATCTCACACACTTAGTGCCATTTCAATAAACCAAAGCTATCTCGGTATCTCACACTTAGTGCCTCATATAGCCGAAGCTATTCCAACTCGCACACTTAGTGCCATTTGTAGCTGAAGCTATTTCGAAGTGCACACTTAGTGCCAAACATAGTCGATTATCATCATGCTCAAACCGTAATCAAATATCTATACAATTTATGCATTATAAAAGCGTTAAAACATAACAATAACATCATTTGTCACGTATGAACTTACCTCGTACTCAGAATTGATGATTCTGATCGTTTATTCTATAACCTTCGATTTCCCCTGATCTAAATCCGAATTTCTCTTTTCTTGATCTATATATATTTAAAATTAACCCTTTTATTCAACAAATCATTCAATTTAATCCATATACACATATTTAGGGCATTTTACAAATTAGCCCTCACATTTTCACATTTTGACAATTTAGTCCCTAATTCATAAAATCACAAAATACACAATCTCCTTTTACACATGTTAGGTTGAATGTTCATAGAGTTCATATAAGCCCATATATTCCATCTACTTTCTCTTTATCTTCTCCAGTTTGATCTTTTTACTTAACCATTTTTACCTTTAAAAAACTGAGCGAATTTTACATTTTAGTCCCTCAATTTTCCATTTTCATAATTTAACCCAATTTACTCAAATTGATTAAAAATTCAAAGACAAAACATGTTAACTTAACATCAAGCTTCCTTATACTATCATCAAACTTCATAAAACTCATAGTTTCATCAATGGCTCAACTCAAAATCATCAACAATTTCAAAAATTGAGACGTAGGCTTGATAGACCACTAAGCAACAATCACAAAAACGTAGAAATTATCAAAAACCAAACAAAAATCATACCTTAATTGATGCTTGAACTAGCCGAACCCTAACTATCTCTTTTTCTTTTCTTTTTCTTTGATTGTCGGCAAGGATAAACACAAAATGGCCTTATTTCATGTTTTGTTTAATTTTAATTAACATTAATATTCATTTTACCATTTTACCCTTGTAATAAAACATTAATAAACCATTATATTAAGGCCATTAGTGTCCACTCATATGTTAAATGGTAAAATAACAACATAAGGATCTCTCAATTATAAAGACCTAACAAATAGACAATTTATCAAATAGAAGGCCACTTGTACATTTTATGCGATTAGGTCCTTTTATCAAATTAAGCACACAAACGATTAAATTTTCATACGAAACTTTCACACATGCTTAACCACATACTATAATTGGAAAATAATATTAAAATAATTTTTACAAGTCAACTTTGTGGTACCGAAACCACTATTCTGACTAAGGTCCAAATCGGGCTGTTACAACTCTCCCCCCTTAGGGATTTTCGTCCCCGAAAATCTTACCAGTGAATAGGTTTGGATATTGTTTTCTCATAGCATGCTCGGGTTCCCATGCAGCCTGTTCAACTCTGTGTCAATGGAAAAATACTTTCACTAATTCTATTCTTTTATTTATCAACTCTTTGATCTCACGAGCTAAATATGTATCGGTTCTTCTTCATAAGACATATCAGGCTGAATTTCAACATCAGTCGGGGAAATGACATGCGAAGGATCTGATCTGTATCTTTGTAGCACCGATACGTGAAATATGTTATGTATCTTTTCTAACTCAGAGGCAAGTCTAATCGATAAGCCACTAGTCCGACTCGTTCAATGATCTCATACGGTCCAATGAATCTTGGACTCAACTTGCCTTTTCTGCCAAATCGGAGTATTTTCTTCCACGGAGATACTTTCAAAAACACTTTGTCGCCAATCTCAAAACTCAATATCTTTTCGTTTCAAATCTACATAAGATTTCTGACGATCTGACAATCTGACGCTGCTTTTAGACTATCACGAATCACTTTCACTTTCTGCTCAGTCTCTTTTATTAAATCAACCCCATATATCTTTTTCTCACCCAGCTCAGTCCAATACAAAGGTATTAGACATTTACGACCGTACAAAGCCTTGTAAGGAGCCATTTTGATACTCGATTGAAAGCTATTATTATACTCAAATTCAATCAATGGCAAGTATCATTCCCACGTACCTTCAAACTCAAGAATACAACGTCTCAACATATCCTCGAGTATTTGAATAATCTATTCGGATTGACCATCCGTCTGTGGGTGAAAAGTAGTACTATTGTGTAGTTTTGTACCTAACGCATCTTGCAATTTCTTCCAAAAGCGTGATGTGAACCTCGGATCTCTATCTGAAACAATAGAAATAGGCACTCTATGCAATCTCACAATCTGAGAAATGTGCAACTCAGCAAGCTTATCAAGTGAATAATCTGTAGGAACTGGTATGAGATGAGCCAATTTAGTCAATCTATCAACCACAACCCAGATTGCATCTTTCTTACTCAGTGACAGAGGTAAACCCGATACAAAATCCATCGTGATTTTAAACCATTCCACTCAGGAATCATAATCGGTTGTAACAAACCAGATGACACCTGATGTTCAGCTTTAACTTGCTGACATATCAAACATTTCGAAACAAAGTCAAAGATATCTCTTTTCATTCCAGACCACCAGTAATGCTATTTCAAATCATTATACATTTTTGTACTACCTGGATGTATAGATAAACAACTGCTGTGAGCTTCATTCAAAATAATCTAAATCAACTTTGAATTTCTAGGAACACAAATCCGATCTCGAAATCTCAAGCAATCATCATTATCAACTCAGAATTTAGAATCAGAATCCAAATCACACTGAGCTCGTTTTACTATTATCTCATTATCAACTTTCTGAGCACCAATAATCTATTGTAAAAACAACGGTGTCGCCTTTAATTCAGCTAATACCGAACCATCATTAGACAGAATCAAACGAGCATTCATCGCACGCAATGCAAATAGTGATTTCTGACTCAAAGCATTAGCAACAACATTGGCCTTTTTCGGATGATAATCAATAACAAGCTCGTAGTCTTTTAGCAATTCTAGCCATCTTCTCTGTCACAGATTCAAATCGTTCTGAGTCATCAGGAATTTAAAACTCTTATAATCAAAATATACATGACATTTCTGACCAAACAGATAGTTGTGCCAAATTTTCAAAGCAAATACAATCGCGGCTAACTCAAGATCGTGCGTCAGATAGTTCTTTTCATGCGGTTTTAACTATCTCAAAGCATAGGCTATAACTTTGTCTTCCTGCATCAAAACACAACCTAGATCGTTCAATGGAGCATCACTGTAGATCACAAATTCTTTACCCGGTTCTGGTTGTATTAACATTGGAGCCTCTATTAATAGGGCTTCCAACTAATCAAAATTTTTTGACACTTTTCAGACCATTCAAACTTCACATCTTTCTGAAGCAGTTTAATCAACAGAGTCGCGATCATTAAAAATCCTTTTACGAACCTTCAATAATAATCAAGTCCTAGAAAACTGAAAACTTCAAAAACATTTCTCAGAGGCTTCCAATCTAAAATAGTCAAAATCCTGCTTGGATCAACTCGAATACCAGATGCCGACACAACATGTCCCAAAAAGCTGACTTCACGTAACCAGAATTGTAACGCCTCAAATCCCAAAATCCTTGATAAAATTATTTATTTGTGTTTGTGACGTGAAAGTACGTTTGGCTTAGTGATTGTGTGCTCTGGGAGTGTCTGGGAAGTCATGGGTTCAAGCCTTGGCTTCCACAAAAATTTTGCTTTTAAGGATTAAACCCTTATCTTAGGTCAGTAGGGTTATAAGTGAAAGTTATTAAAAACATGATAGAATGGGCCAGCTGGTCTAGTGGATAATGGCGTGTGGAGTGTGCTAGTGGTTTGAGGTTCAAATCCCTGCTTGTGCAAATGGAGATTATTTTTACTGATGGCCATGGGAAGAAGTTGTGTTTGACCAAAACACCAAGAGTTTGAAAAGATTTTAATGGGGTTGTTGTTAGCCGAATCTGAGGAGATGGATGAGAGGAAATTAAGGAGAAAATCGAGCAAGTTCAAATTTGAAGGAGAGTCATGCCAGGTTTGAACTCTGGCACTTAGTGTTTCGATTGTGTAGGAATGTTGGGGAGGTGTTTAGTGTGTTGAAGGCTGATCGAATCTGTTGAGTTCATTTGGCCAAAAATTCAACTATAGTAAATGGGTGTCGAAATTGGTTCTGCTTTGGGTGCCGATTTGTGTTAGCTAACTGAGGGTCGACTTTGTTCTCAATATCTCGGGTTGGCAGCTTCATTTTTTTTTGTCTTATTTTCTTTAGCCAAATACTCCTGTAAACTTTTCTCAATCTCTTGATTTCTTTTTTTGGTAGAATACCTTAGTGATCTTTTCTCTTCATCTTTTTTTTTACTTCAAACCGATTGTCTAACATTAGTGAAGGTCGATTGTTCTAATTGAGTACCTTCTTTGTCTTCTTCTCCTCTTTTTTGAAGCTGAATACTCCTTTTCTGATTTCATTCTTCCTTTCTCTACTAGGCCGAATACCCATATTCTCCCTCTCTCAAATCTTCTTGTTCTTCTTGCTTTGGCCAAATCTCCTTGATTGACTGTTGTTGAAATTCATTTGATTTATTGGTAAGTGTGTGTCACAATCGCTTTATTATTTCTTTTCCTAGCCGGATTTCTTTTGGCTCTACTATCAAGTTTCGGCTTTCCCTTTTCTTTCTCTTTGGGGCCAAATGTATGTTTTTCATCTAACAATTATGGATCTGCCATATCATGCTAGGAGTGTGGATTCTATTGTGGAAGCTTAGGCTGATTACTCTTCTCATTGCAAGTGGTCTATTCACTTTTGGGGTAAGTTCTTTAAGTGCAATGTATTTCATATTAGACTTTAAATACTTATCAGTCGATCGAATGTTTCTTATGAAGGTCAAAGTTTTGGAGCAGTACTTGGGTGTTAAGTCAGTGGGGTTTTTCGATTGTTGGATTGGTAAATGTCAGTGAATCGATGATGGATTTACTCTAATGAGGGGTTGTGGTTGACCATAGGTTCTTGATCTCAGAAGTGGTTCGGCTACGACATCACAACAGGTGTGTAACACTACCATTAGATGTAGAATGGCAAAAGCCGAAAAGCTGAAATGTGGGCTGTTGTCATCACAAGGGTGTGTGGCCACTCGACTTAGTTAACTTTTAATATTATAATTAAAGTTTATTTTGGGTTTTACATTATGTAATAAGGCCTTTCGGGTTTATTTTTGATTTTGGCATTTTCACTTGAATTTATTTGTAATTTACAATTGCTAGTAGTAGGAAAAATACGAGATTTCAAAAAGTCAAACTTTTTCAAAACCACTACAAATACGTAACTCATTTTCAAAGCTTTCGTGAATAATAACCCTTTTACAAAATTAATAACGTTTTATTAAAAGAAACTTTTAAGAGTATGAGTCGCTCTTTAAATCAGCTTTTCAATCTATACAAAGAGGCTAGTTTAAGGAAGGGGTTTTGAACTACGAGTCTTAGATTTTGAAAAAAACTTCAATGTGACATCACCAGATCCAGTCATGACGTCTGGGCCAGGTTTGGTGTGTTACATTTAGTGGTGTTTGAGCAATGTTACAAAACTCGGGTGTGGATGAAATTTTAACAGAAATGTTTCAAATAGTTTAAAGTGATTGATATAATTTGGAAATGTTTTGCTGAAGGAGTGGTACATCGAGTCTCTGCGCCGATCCTGTAAGTCTTTTAACTGTTTTTACTGAAAGGATTATATTGAATTGTTATCACTAAGACTAATTTAGGCAGTAAAACTATACTGAAACTCTCTAGTTAGAGTAAACTTCAAACCGTAGTAAGACTGCGAACTGCGAAAATAAACTCTGAGATAATATTATTCATAAAATAACTATAATAAACACTGGAACAATAAACTGACTGACATAAAACTATTAATACAGACTAAGCACATTCGATAATAAGCACCAGAGGTACTCGTGGAAGAGGCCGCAGCAGAGGTCGTGGAGGTGCTTGGGCTGGGTCTTCGTCAGCTGGGCACTAGCCTAATGAGGAAGCTAGAGAGGCACCAGCTTCAACTATGACTGAGACAGGGTCTCAAAATCGAGTGGCTGGGGACGATGCACTATCCCAAGTGATGTTGAGGATTCTGGAAAGGGTTGCTGGGCCTAATACTGGTACTATGGGCCGTGGGTCGGTTACAGAATGAATAAGGTCTAGTTGGGTTGAGATATTCAGGGGTATTGCTAGAGTTACCCCTAATGTGGCTAAATATTGGATCGAGGCCATGGAGAGGATCATGGATGACCTCGACTACACCTCCGAATAGAAACTAAAGGGTGCAACATCATTGTTGAGAGATGAGGCCTACTAGTGGTGGCTTACGGTCAAAGAAGGCACTCAAGCTGATAGATTGACCTGAGAGTTTTTTCAAGACTACTTTTCAAGCTAAGTATATGGGTGCAGCTATGTGGATGCCCGTCGGAGGGAATTTTTGAATTTAACTTAGGGGGATAGGATAGTGGCTGAATATGAGGCCAAATTTTTACGACTGAGCTGCTATGCACGTGGGATGGTGGCAACTAAATACGAGCGGTGTGTTCAATTTAAGGATGGCCTTAGAGACGGTCTAAGGGTTCTGATAGCTCCTCAGAGGGAGCAAGATTTTGCAGCATTAGTTGCTAAGGCGAAAATCACCAAGGAAGTGAAGCGTATTGAGCGCCAGAACAGAGAGAAAGGCAAACGTAAAAGGGATACTGAGCCCTCAAATTTATTTTAGAGGCTTAAGAAAAAGGCTAGAGCTGATGGACCGATCAGAGTTGGGGCCCCTACTGCTACAATGGATCATAGTTTTGTGCTGACCGTGGGAGACGCCATCAGAGTGAATGTTGGAAACTGACTGAGGCATGTTTGAGGTGCGGTTTTATGGAGCACTGTATCAGAGATTGTCCGCGGAGAACCAATCAGGTGCCAACTACTGGCTTTGGTAATGCACCTCAGAGGGTTGGTCAACAGCGACCGATAGGCCGTTGGTAGGCCAAAGGTGGAAATGGTATGGGTCGTGGTCAGAGAGCACTCGGCTGAGGAACTAGTTAGGTTGAGGTAAGGCAGCTAGCTCTAGTGTATGATGCTCGTAGCCGAGAGGAGGTAGATGCTCCAGACATCATCACGGGTACGTTCTTTATTTATAATATACCCTGTACTGCATTGATAGATATAGGATCTACTCATTCCTATGTTCCCTGTTCGATTGCTGAAAACCTGGGGGTTACGGTTGAGAGTTTTTTGAGCGAGATTACTGTACTAAGTTTACTAGGTCAATCTGTCTGAGTAAATAAGATGTTTAGAAATGTTCCCTTGGAGATACAATAAGTTGTCTTTCCGGCTGATCTTATTGAACTGCCTTTCGGAGAATTCGACCTAATACTGGGGATGGATTGGCTGGTCAAACACTGAGTGGGTTTGGATTGTGCCACAAAAAGGATGATATTGAGAACTGAGGAGGACAAAAACGTAGTTGTCATTAGGTAACATCAAAACTATTTATCGAATGTGATTTTAGTGTTAAGGGCCGAGTAGTTGGTACAAAAGGGTTGTGAGGTGTTCCTGGCCTACATCAGTGTTTCAGATGTTGAGGACTCTTCAGTAAAGGATATCAGAACAATTAAGGATTTTTCGAACGTCTTTCCTAAAGAGCCACCTAGGTTTCCTCCAGAACATGAAGCGGAGTTTGGGATTGAGCTCCTTCCTGGTACAGCTTCGGTGTCTATCGCCCCTTATAGAATGGCATTGAAGAAGCTTGTGGAGCTTAAGGCCCAGATTCAAGAGCTATTGGACCGTGGGTTCATCCAACCAAATGTGTCTCTGTGAGGAGCACCGGTACTTTTTGTGAAAAAGAAGGATGGATCCATGCGAATGTGCATCGATTACAAACAACTAAATAAGATGACCATTAAGAACAAGTACCTTCTGCTAAGGATTGATGATCTATTAGACCAACTGTGAGGAGAGTCAGTATTCTCTAAAATAGATTTTTTATCAGGGTATAACCAATTGAGGGTTAAGGAGGCTGATGTGCTCAAGATAACGTTTAGGACTCGTTATGGTCATTACGAGTTCCTAGTAATGCCATTTGGACTGATGAATGCACCAGCAGCTTTCATGGATTTGATGAACCGAATGTTCTAGCCTTATCTAAACTGATTTGTTATAGTATTTATCGATGAAATCCTGGTGTATTTGAGGACTGAAGATGAACATGATGAACATCTCTAAGTAGTTCTACAAAATTTGAGGGAGAAACAACTGTACGCCAAGTTCAGCAAGTGTGAATTTTGGTTACGTGAGGTAACGTTTCTTTGTTATGTGGTATCTGCTGAGGGGATTAGGGTTGATCCTCGAAAGGTTGAGGCAGTGTTGGACTGGAAGCCGCCTAAGACGGTATCTAATATTCACAGTTTCCTAGGACTGGCAGGGTATTATAGATGCTTTGTAGAGGGGTTTTCACTAATTGCCGCACCTTTAACTAAGTTGCTACGTAAGGGTGTGCCATTTAAATGGACTGATGTGCAGTAAGAGAGCTTTGAGAAGTTCAAGAAAGTACTGACTGAGGCCCCTGTCTTAATACAACCAGAGTTTGGGAAGGAGTTCACTGTGTACAACGATGCATCACATATCAGTTTGGAATGTGTGTTGATACAAGATAGTAAGGTGGTAGTGTATGCGTCTCGATAGCTTAAGACTCATGAGACAAATTATCCGTCGCATGACTTGGAGTTAGCTAGGGTGGTATTCGTACTAAAAATCTGGAGGCATTACCTGTATAGTGAGAAGTGTATCATCTACACGGATCACAAAAGCCTCAAGTATCTCCTCACTCAGAAGGAGTTAAATCTTAGGCAGCGTAGATGGATTGAGCTACTTAAGGATTATGACTGTACGATCAAATATCATCTTGGTAAATTCAATGTGGTGGCTGACGCATTGATTCATAGAGCCATGACGGATCTGGTGGCGATGTTTGCTCGCCTTAGTTTATTTGACGACAGTAATTTGTTGGCAGAGCTCCAGGTGAAACCGTTGTGGATTGAGCAGATTAAGAATAAACAGTTGGAGGATGAGTCTTTAGGCCTTTAGTTCCGTCAAGTCGAAAATGGTAATATTGTGGATTTTGGGCTGAACAGTGAAAGAGTACTCTGTTTTTGAGGTAGAATTTGTGTACCTAAGGATACTGATTTGAGATAGTCGATACTGCGAGTGGCGCATAGTAGCCCCTATGCTATGCAACCAGGTGGAAATAAGATGTATAGAGATCTTCAAGAGATATATTGGTGGCCAGGTCTTAAGCGTGAGGTTTTCGACTTTGTGAGGAAATGTTTGACTTGCCAGTAGGTTAAAGTAGAACATCAGTTGCCTTCTGGGTTACTTCAGCCAGTTAAGATTCCACTGTGGAAGTGGGAAAGAGTAACTATGAACTTTGTGAGTACGCTACCCTTAACGCCTACTAAGAAGGATTCAGTATGGGTCATCGTAGATCGGTTGACCAAATCTGCCCATTTCATACCAGTTCGCACTAACTATTCGTTACAGAAACTGGCTAAGTTGTATGTATCCGAGATAGTAAGACTGCATGGGGGACTAGTTTCCATAATATCTGATAGAGATCCTCGCTTCACGTTTCAATTTTGGAAGAAGTTACATAAAGCTCTCGGTACATGGTTGGACTTTAGTATTGCATTCCATCCTCAGACAGATGGTAAGTCGGCGAGGGTGATTTAGATATTGGAGGGCATGTTGAGGAGTTGTGTGATTGACTTCTGAGGTAGTTGGGAGGATAAGGTCAGATTAATTCGGGATTGATTGAAGGCAGCATCAGATAGACATAAGTCGTATGCGGATTTGAAATGTAAGGAAATTGAATATTCTGTGGGAGATTTTATCTTTCTCAAGGTCTCACCATGGAAGAAAGTACTGAAATTTGGGCGTAAGGGCAAGTTGACCCAAGGTTTTTTAGGCCTGACCGCATACTGAGGCGAGTAGGACCAGTTGCCTAGTAGTTAGAGCTACCTCCAAAATTAGAGAGGATTCATGATATGTTCCACGTCTCTATGCTGAGACGCCACCACTCTGATCCTACACATGTTGTACCGGTTGAGGAGATTGAAGTTAGACCAGATCTAACTTTTGAGGAGGAACTAGTCGAAATATTGGATCGAGATGTGAAAGTGTTGAGAAGGAAGTCTATTCCACTGGTTAATGTTTTGTAGTGTAATCACAGCTCTGAGGAGGCCACGTGGGAACCTAAGGAGGCGATGCAACAACAATATCCTCACCTATTCTGACTAGGTAAATTTCGAGGCCGAAATGTTTTTTAAGGAGGGTAGAATTGTAACGCCCCAAATCCCTAATAAAATTATTTTTATGTGTTTGTGACGTGAAAGTATGTCTGGCTTAGTGATTGTGTGTTCTGGAAGTGTCTGGAAAGTCATGGTTTCAAGCCTTGGCTTCCACAAAAGTTTTTCTTTTAAGGATTAAACCCCTATCTTAGGTCAGTAGGGTTATAAGTGAAAGTTGTTAAAAACAATATAGAATGTGCCTGTTGGTCTAGTGGATAGTGCCGTGTGGAGTGTACTAGTGGTTTAAGGTTTGAATCCCTGCTTGTGCAAATGGAGATTATTTTTACTGGTGGCCATAGGAGGAAGTTGTGTTTGACTGAAACACCATGAGTTTGAACAGATTTGAATGGGGTTGTTGTTAGTCGAATTTGAGGAGATGGATTGGAGGAAATTAAGGAGAAAATCTACCAAGCTTGAATTTCGAGGAAAGTCATGCCGGGTTTGAACTCTGGCACTTAGTGTTTCGGTTGTGTAGGAATGTTGGGTAGGTGTTTAGTGTGTTGAAGGCTGACCGAATCTGCTGAGTTCATTTGGCCAAAAATTCAGCTATAGTAAACAGGTGCCGAAATTGGTTCTGCTTTGGGTGTCGATTTGTGTTAGTTAACTGAAGGTCGACTTTGTTCTCAATATCTCAGGTTGGCAGCATCATTTCTTTTGTCTTATTTACTTTAGTCGAATACTCTTGTAAACTTTTCTCAATCTCTTGATTTCTCTTTTTGGCAGAATACCTTAGTGATCTTTTCTCTTTATCTTTTCTTTTCTTCAAACCGATTGTCTGGCATTAGTGAAGGTCGATTGTTCTGATTGAGTACCTTCTTCTTCTTCTCCTATTCTCTGAAGCTGAGTACTCCTTTTCCGATTTCGTTCTTCCTTTCTCTCCTAGGCCGAATACCCATATTCTCCCCCTCTCAAATCTTTTTGTTCTTCTTGCTTTGGCCGAATCTCCTTGATTGACTGTTGCCAAAATTCATTTGATTTATTGGTAAGTGTGTGTTACAATCTCTTTATTATTTCTTTTCCTAGCCAGATTTCTTTTGGCTCTACTATCAAGTTTCGGCTTTCCCTTTTCTTTCTCTTAGGGGTCGAATGTATGTTTTTCATCTAACAACTATTGATCTGCCTTATCATGCTACGAGTGTGGATTCTATTGAGGAAGCTTAGGGCGATTAATTCTCATTGCAAGTGGTCTATTCACTTTTGGGGTAAGTTCTTTAAGTGAAATGTATTTCATATTGGACTTTAAATACTTATCAGTCGATCGAATGTTTCTTATGAAGGTCAAAGTTTTGGAGTAGTACGTGGGTGTTAAGTCAGTGGGGTTCTGCAATTTTTGGATTGGTAAGTGTCAGTGAATCGATCGAATCCTTTTCGATATTGTGGTTGGGATTAATGATGGATTTAGTCTAATGAGTTGTTGTTGACCATAGGTTCTCGATCTCAGAAGTGGTTCGACTACTACATCACAACAGGTGGGTAACACTACCATTAGATGTAGACAACAAAAGCCGAAATGCCAAAAAGTGGGCTGTCGACCCCACACGGGCGTGCGGCCGCTCGTGTGGTAGGTCATGTAACAAAATAGGGTCGTGTGGTCAATGAGATGGCCATGGGTGTTTCATGGGTCGAAACGATATTGGGACATTTTGGGCCAAACTGGGTCGTGTAAGCCCAATTAGCCTGTGGGCCCCACATTGTAAAATCGCACAAAAGTAAGGTAAATATTGGACCAGACTGTATAAATCACATGGCTAAGGTCATTTCTGGGCTTTGTGGGCCATACGAGTGTGTGGGCCCACATTGGATCGTAATATGGTCCGTGGGCCCATTATCACCGATTGACTATTAAGGTTGCATGGGTCGCCCAAGATGGTTGTGGACCTACTATTGGGTTGGTAAGTGTACCTGGACCCTTATTTTTGTAAATGACTGATATACCCCTATGTGATGTATGACTGTTTGAGCATGCCATTTATATTGTATATACATTTATATTATGTTGCATTGCATGGGGTGGGATATATGATTTTGGAGGAAGTGTACTGAAAGGCTATAAGCTTATTACTGGCAGCTCTACTACAAATTTTGTTCTAGTGCCGCAACCGGTGCTACTTCGAGTGTAGGGACGAGTGGGTCGATTTTATCCCCACATGGTGTGTAGGGTTGGTACGAAGATGGTGTGTAGAGGTTGGATTGGGTAGGATTTTCTGATTGCATACTGTACTGACACTGTAATAGGCTTAGGCCCCACTGATACTGTAATGGGCTTAGTTCCCACTGATACTATTACTGAAATGGGCTCAGGCCCAGACTGCTACTGTTACTGAAATGGGCTCAGGCCTAAACTGCTACTGTTACTAACATGGGCTACGGCCCTAACTGAAACTGATAGGGCTTAGGCCCAAATTGTGTTTACTCTGATTGATTGCTATTATGGGATTTCACACACTGAGTTTTCGTAAACTCACCTATCTGTTAACTGTGCAGGAAATCCCCAGACTTAGACGTACCGATGCGACGGAGGACTCAGTGGTGGCCACTCAACTTAGTTAACCTTTAATATTATAATTAAGGTTAATTTTGGGTTTTACATTATGTAATAAGGCCTCTCGAGTGTATTTTTGATTTTGGTATTTTTACTTGAATTTATTTGTGATTTACAACTGCTAGCAGTAGGAAAAACGCGAGTTTTCAAAAAGTGAAATGTTTTCAAAACCACCACAAATACGTAACTCATTTTTAAAGCTTCCGTAAATAACAACCCGTTTACAAAATTAATAACGTTTTATTAAAAGCAACCTTTAAAAGTAAAGTTCCCACGTTATGAATGAGCAATAAGACTTTAAATCGGCTTTTCAATCTATACAAAAAGGCTAGTTTAAGGATGGGGTTTTAAACGACGAGTCTTAGATTTCAAAAAACTCTTCAATGTGATATTGCCAGATCCGCTCATGATGTCTGGGCCGGGTTTGGGGTGCTACAAGAATTCACATTTGCTAAACTTCGCATACAATTGCTTATCTCACAAAGTTTGTAGCATTATTCTCAAATGCTCTGCTTGTTCAATTTCATCATGTGAATATATCAAAATGTCATCAATGAATACGACAACAAATCGATCTAAATACGGTCTGAAAATTTTGTTCATCAAATCCATAAAAACAACAGGTGCATTTGTTAATCCGAAAGGCATAACTGAAAATTCATAGTGGTCGTACCTCATCCGGAAAGAAATTTTTGGAATATCTGAATATTTTACTTGCAACTGATAATATCCTGATCTAAGATCTATCTTTGAAAATACGATAACTCCTTTCAACTAATCAAACAAATCGTCAATTCAGGTCAGTGGATATTTGTTCTTGATAGTCACTTTGTTCAACTGACGATAATCAATGCACATTCTCAACGTGCCATCTTTCTTTTTTACAAACAGAACATGAGCACCCCAAGGTGAGAAACTCAGTCATGCAAATCCTCTATTGGTCAACTCTTGCAACTAAGACTTTAATTATTTTAACTTTGTCGGAGCCATTATGTACGGAGCTATTAATATCGGTGTTGTACCAAGCATTAACTCAATGCCAAACTCAACCTCTCGGATCAGTGGTAAACCCGGTAACTCATCAGGAAACACATCTAGATATTCACAAACAATTGGCTCTGATTCAATCTTCTTTCGAATCACTTTTGTGTCAAGCACATAAGCTAAATAAGCTTCACAACCCTTTCTCACATATTTCTGATTTAGCATCACTGAAATCACTGCCAGCAATCCGTTCAAATCATCTAATTCAATACGAATAATCTCATTACTCTGACATCTCAAATCAATCATTTTCTTTTTGCAATTCATAAGAGCATCATGCAATGTTAGCCAATCCATACCTAGAATTATGTCAAACTCGTCAAATGATAACAACATTAAATTAGCCAAAAATCAATTACCTCGAATCATTAATAGACAATTCTTGCACACTTTATCAACCAAAACACACTTGCCTAAGGGGTTCGATACTCTAATTACAAATTCAGTAGACTCTATAGGCAAAGTCTTACTGGATACTAAATTCATGCATATATATAAATGAGTAGACCCTAGATCTATCAATGCAATAACTTTAGTATCATAGAGAGTAAAAGTACAGGTAATAACATCTGGAGATGAAGCTTCTTCATGTGCTCGAATAGCGTAGGCACGTGTAGGTGCTCTAGCATCAGATCTTGCTGCAGTGTCTCGCGCCACACCTCTACCACCACTCACATTTCCAATGTTTCTCGGTGGTTTACCTCTAGCTACAGTGTTACTCGGCCTCATGTTCCGAGCATTATCTTTTTCAGTTAACTCTGGGTAATATTTTATAAAGTGATATCGTGAACCACAACTGTAACAAGCTCTGTTATTACTTTTCCCCCAGCAATCTCCAAAATGCCGTCTTCCACATCGTTGACACTCAGGCATAACATCTTTTACATTGCCAACACTAGATACAGAGGTGGCTTGGGTTTCAGGATTTGTATATTGCTTCTCGCTATCTCTATTTTGATACCCCGTTAAAGCTTTCAATTGATCAATATAGTCTCTAGATTTCTTTGATGAGGAATGATAAGTTTTATTCATTGATCTCTTCTTTGAATCTCTTGCCTCTGAAATGGCTTTTCTCTTTTCTTTGCTGAGTTCTTTGGCTTTATAGGCCCTCTCAACCAGTAATACAAATTCTTTCAGTTCAAGAATCCCAACTAACAACTTTATATCTTCATTTAATCCATCAACAAATCTTTTAAACATACATATTCTCGAGCATATTTGCTTAAATGTACAAATTCTGTTTCATATTTAGTAACAGTCATCCGACCTTGTTTCAATTCTAGAAACTCTTTATTTTTCTGATCGAGGAATCTTTGGCTTATGTACATCTTCTAAAACTCAGTCTAAAACAATTCCCAAGTAACTCATTCCCTAGGAACCACCAATGTCAACATTTTCCATCAGTGATATGCGTTATCTCTAAGCAAATATACTGTGTATTTAATACATTCTTCTAGAGTACATGACAACTCATCGAATACTCAGATAGTGTTCTCAAGCCAGAACTCAGCCCTCTCGGAATCATCATCAAACGTAGCCCAAAACTCTTCAGCCCTGTGTTTATGAACCTTATGAACAGGTGGCTTACTCAGTCGAATCGAATTTGTTACTGGTGGTTCAACCGGGACTTGTTGAGGAATAGGTGGGGGTTAGAGGTTGTTGAGTAGCTGAATCCGTTCGTACGAATTCTGTGAACCACTCAGTCATCATTTGGAAGAAGGCTTGCTTAGCCTTCCCTCCCTGACTATTAGATATCAGCCAAGATTCGGCCAGAGCTGCCCCTTGAGCGGGAGCGGGTGCATTGCTCTCAACATCATTAGCTATCACTTGTTCGAAATCCATTAACTATATGAAAAACACATTTTAACTGTCAAGAATCATCACACTATCATAGTTAATCTATATGGCACATATAGCTACACTCATAAAAGCTACGTTAGTCCTAGAATCAACTAAACCGTAGCTCTGATACAAATTAAATGTAACACCCCTAACCCATAACCAACATCAGACTAGGGTTAAGAGGCATTACCGGACAATTAGAATATTTCGAATACATTTCATATTCAATAAGTCTAATATCATCATATCATAATCAAGCATCAACTTTAAGTCCCTATTTTAAGTCATCGAGTCCTTAAACATACATTAGAAAAGAGTCGGACTAAAACGAGCACATACAAAATTTTCCAAAACTTAAACATTTTTTAGAGTTATAAAGGTCACACACCTGTGTGAATAGGCCGCGTGCTTTACATGGCATTAGACACACCCGTGTGTCAAGACCGTGGCAAAACAGGGCATACATACTGACTTCACCACATGGCCACAAGAAACGCCCGTGTGCCTTGGCCGTTGTCGAAATTGACTTGGTCACACATTCAACCACACGCCCGTATGTCTAGGCCGTGTACCTTTCGAAATGGCCACACACTCCCATGTACCAAGGCTGTGTGCCTCACACGGCCACTATACACATCTGTGTGTCTAGGCCGTGCTCGAGACTGACTTGAATAGCTAAATTACAATAGACACACGATCAAGACACACACTCGTGTTCTCAACTATGTGGGGTGAAATTAGGCTTGGTTTAGGCCACATTTCCCACCTATCTCAAACTCACTAAAACCACAACATTTTTGCATCATTTATAGGCAAGCAAATCTAATATAGCCTCAACCAATTCAATATGCCAACATCATCACAATTTACCAAAGTTCTAAATGCTTAAACTCATTATTTCAATATCCCATAATAAACCATCACATAAACATTATAAACACCACATATCTTACTTATCAAACATACCATTTAAGCCAACTTAAGAGGCCATACATACTAATATCTACAAGCCAAGTCTCATGGCTAATCACAACACAAAACATACCAAAATGACACTAGCTTATACATGCCATATACCATATATGCAACTCTCAAAATGGTACCAAAATATATGTCTGATAGTGTGATTTATGTGACAGCTCGAATTAGGGCCTAATCGGAATAGTGGTTTCGTGACCATAAATCTGAGATAGAAATAATTATTTTATAATTATTTTGAGGTTCATGATATGATTGCATGATTGTGTGAAAATTTCATGACGAAACTCTATGCATAAAGTGCATAAGTTGAGATTAGGGACTAAATCGAATAAATTGCAAAACTTGCATTCTAGAAGTTTTTAGTATGAAATTGCTTTGGAATATTAATGAGGAGGTATTAAATAGAAATTTGACCAATTTCTAAGTTTATGGACAAAAATTGGACATGGATGAATTTTTTTTGAAAGTTTAGTAGTAAGGGCATTTTGGTTATTTGTATATTAAATGAAATAAAATGGGAAAAATAACACAAAAATGGTCATCATCTCAATTAGTTGCTACTGAATTTTTCTGTCCTCCATAGCTAGGGTTTCTTCAACTTTCAAGCTTCATAGTAAGTGATTTCAAGCCCTATTTTTAATGATTTTTATGTTTTTGAAATCCCGGTAGCTCGATTTATCTTATGTTAGCAATAATTCAACCTAGGGTTCATATTTGGAAAAATACCCAGAGGTGAAATTTGTGTATTTTGGTGTTTTATGATAGAATATGAGGTTTTAAATTATGTTAGACAACTTGTGCTACTCGATTTTGAGTGAAAACGAGTAAAAGGGCTTAATTAGTAAAAATACCTAATGTTCATAAGTACATGTTAGAGTGAGAATTTGATGTTTCCATAGAAGAGAAAGATGTTTAACATGTCATAAAAAATATGGTTAAGGGCTAAAATTAAATTTCTGAGCCTAGGGGAAAAATCATAATTTTGTAAAAGTTAGGGGGCAAAAACGTAAATTTTCCATAATGTGATTTTTGGATTTAAATAAATAGTATGAGTGTTAAATGAGCTAAATGTGTTGTTATAGATCAAGAAAGACATGAAATCGATCGTGATCGGGGAAAAGAAAAGCTTTCGGACTAAATTATAACATTTCTAAAGTTTGCACCGAGGTAAGTTCGTACATGAATAATTTATCAATTTTTTTATGTTATTTTATGTTGTTATCATATGAATTGGTGACTGCCCATAGAATGATTAAATGATGGAATTTGAAAATTTAATTAGATTATGAATAAGTGTTAACAGTGAAAAAGGAAAGATTTTCCGGTTGAACCTTCAGAATAGGAACAATACGAATGACCCATTGTGCAGGCTACTACGTGTACCATACTGTTAAGTCGCATGTGTAGTACTAAGTGCAGGCTACTATGCGTACTCAATGACTTCGATCACGTGTGTAGTACTAAGTGTTGGCTACTACGTGTATCAGATGGTGAGGTCACGTGTGTAGTACTAAGTGCAGGCTACTACGTGTACCGGATTGTTGGTCGCATGTGTAGTACTAAGTGCAGGCTACTATGCGTATCAGATAGCTTCGGATATAAGTGTGGAAAAGGGAAATATGTGTAAACAATGGTATATTTGTTATTTTTCTGTTGAGTTCAACGGAGAAAATCGATAAAGTGGTAATATGTGAAAGCTATTATAAGGTGGATATGTGAAAATTTATGTTTATGAAAATTTAGGAGCTATGTGCTCGATAATTGAGTGAATTCTGGTATAACAAAAAGGACTAGGTGGAATTATGCAAGAGTGAAGGTTAGAAATAAACAGTGTTGGACTGCAGTAGTTACATGATTTTATTAATTTACCAAAAATCGTGGAAGTTAAATAAAAATGCAAATGATATATGAAAATAAAGCTTAATGAGTTTATTTTCACATAAAAGAAACAGGGGAAGCAAAAGAATTCTATATTGTGTGATATTTGAATTCTTGTGAAACAGGGTCTGGATGAATTCGAGATCCCCTGTTCTGACTTTAGAAATTCACCATAAATTGTACAAATATTATTAAGAGTCATACCTTACATGCATAGATTCCTTATTGAGTCTATTTTAAGGGAAAAAATGGCATGGTCGTTGGAATTATGTACAAGGATAAATTTGGTTCGTAGTCCATAGGGTTCAGAGTAGTCATACCCTGAAATAGGGGAGACTTGAACTAATAAACTGTGCTAATTGGCCAGACCAAAAATTCTAGAAAGAAATTAGTAAGTATAAATATGAGTCTAGTTTCAGGGAAAATTTACGGAATTGGATTTCGTGTTTTGTAGCTCAAGATATGATTATATACTAGTATGATTGTTTTACTTTGATAAATTGTATATCAATTTCGTACTTACTTACTAAGCTATATGCTTACCTTCTTTTCTTTTTCTTGTCTTATAGAATTACTAAGCCAGCTCGAGATTTGGAGATCGTCGGAGACCCATCCACACTATCAATACTTTTTGGTATTTTGTAAACACTATTTTGGAATTATGGCATGTATAGAGGGCTGAATCATTTTGTTATATGTTATAATTAATTTTGGTTTAAAATATTACTTTTCAAAATTTGATAATTTACTTGTATTTATGTATATCTATTAATGTTATCTATTTTTGTTCAAGCTAGAGGAATTAATTATGTAAGATCAGGTAAATGTTTGAATTCATGTTTTCGTGATCTATAATATTTCGTACTTTGTTTCGACTTAGAACATGGGTAAGGGGTGCTACATTTATTGGTATCAGAGCCCAAGTTTAGGCGGTTCTCGAATTTATGTGCTGTGTGTGGAAGTCTATCTATACATGCCATAATTATATTATGATAGTATGATGACTCTTGACAATTTAAATCGTGTTTTTATATAGTAAATGGATCCCGACCGAACTGTAGCTGATGATGTAGAAAGTAATGCGCCGGCTCCCACACAAGGGACTGCACCAATTGAGAGCAGGCATGAGACACATGATCAAGGAGATGGGTCCCGGGAAGCCTTTCTCCGTATGATGAGTAATTGGTACACAGAATTTGTTCGGGCAAATCTGAATGCTCAGCCTCCTCCACCCCCTCCTATTCCTAAACCAGTTCTTGTAGTTCCTCAAGGTGCCGAAATGGTAAGATTGAGGAAACCCCCAGTTGATAAAATTTGAAAATAAGGGGCTGAAGAATTTAGGGCTAATATAGATGATGATCCCGAAAAAGCAGAGTTTTGGCTTGAAAATTCTATCAGGGTATTCGATGAGCTTTCTTGCACTCCCAAAGAATGTTTGAAATATGCTATATCTTTATTAAGTGATTCGGCATATCATTGGTGGAAGACACTGGTATCTGTGGTTCCGAAAGAAAGGGTTACATGGGATTTCTTCCAAGAGGAGTTTAGAAAGAAGTATATAAGCCAGTGGTTCATTGATAAAAAACAGAAAAAGTTCCTTGAGCTGAAATAAGGTAAAATGTCTGTGGCAGAATATGAACTTGAATTTGTCAGACTCAACAAGTATGCCCAAGAGTGTGTATCCACCGAAGCTATTATGTGTAAGAGGTTTGAGGATGGGCTAAATGAAGACATCAAGCTACTAGTTGGGATTTTAGAGTTGAAAGAGTTTGTGGTATTGGTCGATCGAGCTTGTAAAGCTGAAGAACTGAGCAACGAGAAGAGAAAAGCTGTGAATGAAGCTAGAGATGCAAGAAAGAGGCCAATGAGTAAGTCATTCCAATCTCAGTCAAAGAAGTCTAAAGAAATGAATCCTCGGTTGACTGTCTCAACTGGACATTCGTATCGGGATCGTGGGAGATCATATTCGGGTTCTAAAGCTCAAGTTACTTCAATGGAGAGTGTAGGTCATGTGAGATCTAATAGACCCGAGTGTCAGCACTGTGATAAACAACATTTTGGGGAGTGTTGGATGATTAGCCGGGCTTGTTTCAATTGTGGTTCCCGAGAACATTATATTAAGGATTGTCCAAAAAGGGTTGAAGAAGAAAAATTTCAGAGTACTAGACAGACTAGTGCTGCTAATAGAGGTAGACCTCTGAGAAATATTAGAAGTGGAGATAGCAGTCAATGTGTGACAAAGGAATCAACTGGGAGACCGGAAGCTAAAGTACCTGCTAGAGCTTATGCCATACGTGCTCGGGAAGAGGCGTCATCTCCTGATGTGATCACTGGTACATTTTCTCTTTATGATACTATTGTTATTGCATTGATTGATCCCGGATCTACTCATTCTTATGTTTGTGTGAATTTGGTATCTAGTAATTTGCCTGTAGAATCTATTGAATTTGTGATTAAAGTGTCAAACCCTTTAGGCAAATATGTGTTAGTAGATAAGGTTTGCAAAAATTGCCCTTTGATGATTCAAGGTCACTGTTTTTCGGCTAATCTAATGTTGCTACCATTTGACGAGTTTGATGTCATTTTGGGTATGGATTGGTTGATATTACATGATGCTAGAGTAAATTGCAGACAGAAAATCTTGAGTTGAAATGAGAAAATGGTGAAATTCTTCGGGTGGAAACAAATGAATCAAATAAATTGCCTATGGTGATTTCGTACATGTCTACTCAACGATATATGCGAAAAGGGTGTGAAGCTTATATTGCTTATGTATTAAATACTAAAATGTCTGAGTCAAAGCTTGAATCAGTACCGGTAGTCTGTGAGTTAACGGATGTATTTCTAGAAGAATTACCGGGGTTGCCTCCGATCAGAGAGGTAGACTTTGCTATTGATTTATTACCTGGAACTGCACCAATTTCGATCTCTCCATATAGAATGGCTCCGAATGAATTGAAAGAATTAAAAGCTCAGTTGCAAGAGTTAACAGATAAGGGTTTGTGAGACTGAGTTTCTCTCCCTGGGGTGCCCCCGTGTTGTTTTTAAAGAAAAAGGATGGATCTATGAGACTTTGTATTGACTATCGACAGCTCAATAAGGTGACCATAAAGAACAGGTATCCGTTGTCGAGAATCAATGAGTTGTTTGACCAGTTAAAAGGAGCGACAGTGTTTTCAAAGATTGATTTGAGATCCGGTTACTATCACATGAGAGTTAAAGAGTCGAATGTGCCAAAAACCGCTTTCAGGACGAGGTATGGACACTACGAATTCCTTGTGATGCCTTTCGGTTTAACCAATGCTCTGGCTATCTTTATGGATTTTATGAATCGAATCTTTCGGCCATACTTGGATAGGTTTGTGGTTGTGTTCATAGATGATATCCTGATTTATTCTTGAAATGAGTCTGAGCATGCTGAACATTTAAAAATGGTATTACAGATTTTAAGAGAAAAGAAATTGTTTGCTAAATTCAGTAAAACTGAATTTTGGCTTCATGAAGTCAGATTTTTGGGACATGTAGTTTTGGGTGATGGTATTCGGGTCGATCCGAGCAAAGTTTCGGCAATTATTAATTAGAAACCGCCGAAGGATGTATCTGAGGTTAGAAGCTTTTTGGGCTTAGCTGGATATTATCGATGCTTTATCGAGGGATTTTCGATGATCGCCTCTCCTATGACTAAGCTGTTGCAAAAGTACGTTAAGTTTGATTGGACTGAAGAGTGTCAACAAAGTTTTGAGAAGTTGAAAGAGCGGTTGACCAAAGCACCAGTGTTAGTGCAACCCGAGTCGAGGAAAGAATTTGTGATCTGTAGTGACGCGTCATCAATTGGTCTTGGTTGTGTTTTAATGCAAGAAGGTAAAGTAGTAGCTTATGCCTTAAGACAATTGAAACCACACGAGAAGAATTACCCGACGCCTGATTTAGAGTTGGCCGCCATTGTCTTTGCTTTGAAGATTTGGCGTCATTATTTATACGGTGATAAATGCTGAATCTTTACTGATCATAAAAGTTTGAAATATCTGATGAATCAAAAATATTTGAATTTACGACAACGGAGATGGCTTGAATTATTAAAGGATTATGAATTAATAATTGATTATCATCCCGGGAAAGCGAATGTAGTCGCAGATGCCTTAAGTAGAAAATCTTTGTTTGCTTTGAGAGCTATGGTACAGATTTGGCTATGTCTGATGATGGTTTGATTTTGGCTGAGTTAAGAGTTAGGCCGCTATTTCTTCAGTAAATTTATGAAGCTCAGAAGAATGACAGTGAATTGCGAGCCTAGCGAGCTCAGTGTGAATTGGATTGTAACTCAGATTTTTGAATCAGACCAGAGGATTGCTTAATGTTCCGTGATCGAGTATGTGTATCGAAAGATGTTGAGTTGATTCAAAAGATTTTACATGAGGCACACAGTGGTTGTTTGCAAGTTCATCCTGGTAGTACAAAAATGTACAACGACCTGAAGAAAATATATTGGTGGAACGGTATGAAAAGAGATATCTCTGAGTGTGTAGCAAAATGCTTGATTTGCCAGAAAGTGAAAGCTGAACACCAGGTACCTTTAGGTTTACTTCAACCAGTGATGATTCTCGAGTGGAAATGGGACAGAATTATGATGGATTTTGTGATAGGGTTGCCTTTGACTCCGAAAAAGAAAAATGCCATCTGGCTAATAGTTGACAGACTAACTAAATTAGCTCATTTTATTCCGGTACATACGGATTATTCTCTTGATAAGTTGGCTGAATTATATATTTCTAAAATTGTGAAATTACACGGAGTACCTATGTCTATTATTTCGGATAGAGATGCAAGATTTACTTCAAGGTTTTGGAAAAAGTTGCAAGAAGCTTTGGGTACGAAATTGAATTTCAGTACCGTATTTCATCCACAAACTGACAGTCAATCCGAAAGAGTAATTCAGGTACTCGAGGATATGCTCCGATGTTGTGTTTTAGAATTTCAGGGCAGTTGGGAGAAATATTTACCCTTTGTCGAATTTGCCTACAACAACAGTTTTCAATCGAGCATACAGATGGCACCGTATGAAGCATTGTATGGTCGCAAGTGTCGGACTCCTTTGTATTGGACCGAGCTCATTGAGAAATAGATTCACGGAGTTGACTTGATTAGAGAAACTGAAGAAAAAGTGAAAGTGATTCGTGATTGTCTGAAAGTTGCTTCAAATCGACAAATGTCATATGCGGTTTGAAGAGAAAAGAGTTTGAGTTCCAAGTGGGTGATAAAGTTTTTCTAAAGGTATCTCCATGGAAGAAAATTTTAAGGTTTGGCTAAAAAGGCAAGTTGAGTCCGCGTTTCATTAGGCCTTATAAGGTTATTGAAAGAGTTAGACCAGTGGCTTATCGGCTAGCCTTGCCAACCGAGTTGGAAAAGATTCATAATGTGTTTCATGTGTCGATTCCACGATGTTACCGTTCTGATCCTTCACATGTGATTCCTCTAACAGAAATTGAAATTCGATCGGATATGACCTATGAGGAGGTACTAATAAAGATTTTGGCTCGGGAAATTAAACAGTTGAGAGATAAAAGTATAGCCTTAGTGAAAGTATTGTGGCACAGACATGGAATAGAAGAAGCTACGTGGGAACCTGAGGAAACTATAAGGAAACAGTACTCGAACCTCTTTATCGGTAAGATTTTTGGGGACGAAAATCCCTAAAGTGGGGAGAATTGTGATAGCCCGAATTAGGGCGTAATCGAAATAGTGGTTTCGTGACCACAAATCTGAGATAGAAATAATTATTTTATAATTATTTTGAGGTTCATGATATGATTGCATGATTGTGTGAAAATTTCATGACGAAACTCTATGCATAAAGTGCTTAAGTTGAGATTAGGGACTAAATCGAATAATTTGCAAAACTTGCATTCTAGAAGTTTTTAGTATGAAATTGCTTTGGAATATTAATGAGGAGGTCTTAAATAGAAATTTGACCAATTTCTAAGTTTATGGACAAAATTTGGACATGGATGGATTTTTTTTGAAAGTTTAATAGTAAGGGCATTTTGGTCATTTGTATATTAAATGAAATAAAATGGGAAAAATAACACAAAAATGGTCATCATCTCAATTAGTTGCTGCCGAATTTTTCTCTCCTCCATAGCTAGGGTTTCTTCAACTTTCAAGCTTCATAGTAAGTGATTTCAAGCCCCGTTTTTAATGATTTTTATGTTTTTGAAATCCCAGTAGCTCGATTTATTTTATGTTAGCAATAATTCACCCTAGGGTTCATATTTGGAAAGATACCCATAGGTTAAATTTGTGTATTTTGGTGTTTTCTGATAGAATATGAGATTTTAAATTATGTTAGACAACTTGTGCTACTCGGTTTTGAGTGAAAACGAGTAAAAGGGCTTAATTGGTAAAAATACCTAATGTTCATAAGTACATGTTAGAGTGAGAATTTGATGTTTCCATAGAAGAGAAAAATGTTTAGCATGTCATTAAACATAAGATTAAGAGCTGAAATTAAATTTCTGAGCCTAGGGGCAAAATAGTAATTTTGTAATATTTAGGGGGCAAAAACGCAAATATTCCATAATGTGATTTTTGGATTGAAATAAATAGTATGAGTGTTAAATGAGCTAAATGTGTTGTCATAGATCAAGAAAGATGTGGAATCAATCGTGATCGGGGAAAAGAAAAGCTTTCGGACTAAATTATAACATTTCTAAAGTTTGCACCGAGGTAAGTTCGTAGATGAATAATTTATCGATTTTTTTATGTTATTTTATGTTGTTATCATATGAATTGGTGACTGTCCATAAAATGATTAAATGATGGAATTTGCAAATTTAATTAGATTATGAATAAGTGTTAACAGTGAAAAGGGAAAGATTTTCCGGTTGAACCTTCGGAACAGGAACAATACGAATAACCCATTGTGAATACACGTGTGTAGTACTAAGTGCAGGCTACTACGTGTACCATACTGTTAAGTCGCATGTGTAGTACTAAGTGCAGGCTACTATGCGTACTCAATAACTTCGATCACGTGTGTAGTACTAAGTGCAGGCTACTACGTGTACCGGATTGTTGGTCGCATGGGTAGTACTAAGTGCAGGCTACTATGCGTATCAGATAGCTTCGGATATAAGTGTGGAAAAGGGAAATATGTGTAAACAATGGTATATTTGTTATTTTTTCATTGAGTTCAACGGAGAAAATCGATAAAGTGGTAATATGTGAAAGCTATTATAAGGTGGATATGTGCAAATTTATGTTTATGAAAAGCTAGGAGCTATGTGCTCGATAATTGAGTGAATTCTGGTACAACAAAAGGACTAGGTGGAATTATGCAAGAGTGAATGTTAGAAATAAACAGTGTTGGATAGCAGCAGTTACATGATTTTATTAACTTACCAAAAATCGTGGAAGTTGAATAAAAATGCAAATGATATATGAAAATAAAGATTATTGAGTCTATTTTCACATAAAAGAAGCATAGGAAGCAGAATAATTCTATATTGTGTGATATTTGAATTCTTGTGAAACAGGGTCTGAATGAATTCGAAATCCCCTGTTTTGACTTTAGAAATTAACCATAAATTGTAAAAAAATTATTAAGAGTCATACCTTACATTCATAGATTAATTATTGAGTCTATTTTTAAGGGAAACAAACGGCATGGTCTTTGGAATTATGTACAAGGAGAAATTTGATTCGTAGTCCATAGGGGTTAGAGTAGTTGTACCCTAAAACAGGGGAGACTTTAACTAATAAACTGTACTAATTGGCCTGAGCAGAAATTCTAGAGACAAATTAGTAGGTATAAATATGAGTCTAGTTTCAGGGAAAATTTACGAAATTGGATTTCGAGTTTTGTAGTTTGAGATATGATTTTTTTTTAACCGGGACTCCAGAAAACAACCTGTTGAATATGTGATTATATACTAGTATGATTGTTTTACTTTGATAAATTGTATATCAATTTTGTACTTACTTACTAAGCTATATGCTTACCTTCTTTTCTTTTTCTTGTCTTATAGAATTACTAAGCCAGCTCGAGATTGGGATATCGTCGGAAACCCATCCACACTATCAATACTTTTTGGTATTTTGTAAACACTATTTTGGAATTATGGCATGTATAGAGGGCTGAATCATTTTGTTATATGTTATAATTAATTTGGTTTAAAATATTACTTTTCAAAATTTGATAATTTACTTGTATTTATGTATATCTGTTAATGTTATCTATTTTTGTTCAAGCTAGAGGAATTAATTATGTAAGATCAGGTAAATGTGTGAATTCATGTTTTCGTGATATGTAATATTCCGTACTTTATTTCAGCTTAGAACATGGGTAAGGGGTGTCACAATTTATGTCGCTGACGATCCCCAGATCTGAGCTAGCTTTATAACATTGTAAAACAGAGAACATTTCACATGGTAAGCTTTAAAGCTTAGTAAGTTCGTGCCATAAATAATCAATAGTTTATAATATACGAAACATCAACTAATAAACACTTTGTAATTCGCAATTCATTCATCAATTCTATTCTATCTCGTTTAATATGTCCATAGGAATTCATCAAGCTTCATACACATAGTATCATCTACCACATAAGTATCGAACATACCTGAACTTTCCCTTATTTATTCATTTCATTCTCACGTCTCGTTCAAATACATTAATTCATTCGAAAGTCTTTCCATGCTTTAAGAATTCACACACTTAGTGCATCAGTGATTTGCCGTAGCCGTAACAATCTTGCACACTTAGTGCCATTTCAATAAACTGAAGCTATCTCGGTGCCGCACACTTACTGCCTCATATAGCCGAGGCTATTTCGAACCGCACACTTAGTGCCAAACATAGTCGATTATCATCATGCTCAAGCCGTAATCAAATATCTATACAATTTATGCATTATCAAAGCATTAAAACATAACTATAACATCATTTATCACGTACGAACTTACCTCATACTCAAAATTGACGATTCGGATCGTTTACTTTATAACCTTCGATTTCCCCCAATCTAAATTTGAACTCCTCTTTTCTTGATCTATATATATTCAAAATTAACCCTTTTATTCAACAAATCATTCAATTCAATCCATATACACATATTTAGGGAATTTTACAAATTAGCCCTCACATTTTCACATTTTGACAATTTAGTCCCTAATTCATAAAATCACAAAATATACAAAATCTCCTTTTACACATGTTAGGCCGAATGTTCATAGAGTTCATATAATCCCATATATTCCATCTATTTTACATTTTAATCCTTCAATTTTCCATTTTCACAATTTAACCCAATTTACTCAAATTGATCAAAAATTCAAAGACAAAACATGTTAACTTAACATCAAGCTTCCATATACTATCACCAAACTTCATAAAACTCATAGTTTCATCAATGGCTCAACTCAAAATCATCAACAATTTCAAAAATTGTGACATGGGCTTGATAGAACACTAAGCAACAATCACAAAAAAGTAGAAATTATCAAAAACCAAACAAAAATCATACCTTAATTGATGATTGAACTAGCCGAACCCTAACTATATCTTTTTCTTTTCTTTTTCTTTGATTTTCGGCAAGGTTGAACACAAAATGGCCTTATTTCATGTTTTGTTTAATTTTAATTAACATTAATATTCATTTTACCATTTTACCCTTGTAATAAAACATTAATAAACCATTATATTAAGGCCATTAGTGTCCACTCATATGTTAAATGGTAAAATAACAACATAAGGATCTCTCAATTATAAAGACCTAACAAATAGACAATTTATCAAATAGAAGGCCACTTGTACATTTTATGCGATTAGGTCCTTTTATCAAATTAAGCACACAAACGATTAAATTTTCATACGAAACTTTCACACATGCTTAACCACATACTATAATTGGAAAATAATATTAAAATAATTTTTACAAGTCAACTTTGTGGTACCGAAACCACTATTCTGACTAAGGTCCAAATCGGGCTGTTACAACTCTCCCCCCTTAGGGATTTTCGTCCCTGAAAATCTTACCAGTGAATAGGTTTGGGCCCAATCGAAATAGTGGTTTCAGGACCACTAATCCAAGGATGGAGAAATTATTTTTAATATTATTTTATGTGTTGTGGCATTATTATATGAGAGTGTGAAAATTTTGGTGAATTAATTTTAGCGATTTCATGCTTAATTGTGAAAAAGGACTAAATCGCATAAAGTGCAAAAGTCCTATTTTGATAGCTAAGGGTGTCAAATAGCTAGAGAACCTAAATTTAGGGACTTTAAAGGGCAATTAGACCCTAAAAATACAAACTAGCCGGCCATAGAGACATGAGGAGTCAAAAAGTCAAAAGATGACTAGGTTTGGTAATTGATGACATTAGCAAATTGAATATTAAAATAAAATCAAATGGGTCATCTTTCTTCATTTTTCCACTAAAAATAGCATCCATTAGAGGGGTTTTTGAAGCTTGAAATTTTAGCCACTTAGTCTCTCTACAAGTAAGTGATCTTGATGGTTTTTCTTGATTATTTTTGTATTTTTAGAACCCTTGTAGCATGAACTTTCAAATAAGGGGACTATTTTGAAAAATAGTTGAAAGTATATGGTTTTACCATGAGAGTGTTCATGTTTTTTTTTGAAATTTTATGGAAGAAAATAATCATGGTTGTGAAATAAACAACTTTTGTGAAGTAATTTTCATGGAAACCCTAATTAAGGACCATTTTGCATAAGTTGTAAAATAGGTGATAAATGTGTGAAATAATGAGAATTTTGGGCTGCTTCTAGTATAAAAAAAGTATTCAACTAGACTTGGTTAGTGAGAAAATGTGATAAAAATCAATTTTTGGACCCAAGGGTAAAATGGTCATTTTGTGAAAGTCTAGGGGCAAAATAGTCATTTTGCTCAATTATGAATTTTTGAGTGTCTAGATTAATATGCTGATGAAATGAATGAATTTTTATCATTTTAGATCAAGAATTACAAAATTCAGGCCTAGACAGGGGTAAAGCAAAACAAGTGGACTAAGCCGAACTAGTTGTCTACATTTTGTAATTTGATGTAAATTGTATGTAAATAATACAATTACATTGTTATTATATATGTTTGAATTGATATAGCATAAATTTCTTGTTTGTGGAAATGATTAGATATGATGAATATTGAGATAGTACAACTACCGTTTGAACCTCAAGAAATAAATTGGATATTCATGCCATGACATTCGATTTATTTGTGTGCTAGTGTAAGACATGTCTGGGACATGCATCGGCCACATTATGGGAGCCAGTGTAAGCCATGTCTGGGACATGGCATTGGTATTGAGACGAGAGCTAGTGTAGGACATGTTTGGGACATGCATCGACTACAAGAGTTGTTAGTGTAAAACCATGTTTGGGACATGGCATCGGCACGAATATGTGAGAGCTAGTGTAAGACCATGTCTGGGACATGGTGTCGGCCTCGATTCCGATAGTCAGTGTAAGACCATGTCTGGGACATGGCATTGGCATTATATCCTATGTTTGAGGCTTAGTGAATATCTGATAATATTCCAAATGGTTCGACAATGAGAGTTACAGTTTAAGTTAAACGATAAATGTATAACCATGTTGTGAGTGATACAGGTACCTATTTGAAATGTATGAGATGCGAGCTCATTATATGCTACGTGAATTGTATTGTATAGTGATGAGTAAGTTGTGTTTATGCCTACTTTTGTATTTGAGCATGATGATGAATGGTAAAGTTGTTGTTATATTTATTTGCATGCAACTTACTAAGATTTATGCTTACTCCCTCTCCTTTCCATTTTCTTATAGTGCCACCTAATTAGCTAGAGGATTATCGGACTTCAAAGGCACCGGTCACACTATCAACCAAAGCACTTGGTATAGTTGTTTTTATTATTTTGAATATGTCAGGTATAGGGCTTAGACTTTTTTGTTTTGTGTCAATGTTAATTTAGCCAAATGTGTTTGCTTGGGATAAATCCCTTCATTTTGTATAAAGCCTTGGATAATGGCTAATGTCCGTTATTGATATATGAAAATGATGATATTTTCATGGATGAGTAAATTGCATGAATAAGATAATGCCTTTTGTGGATAATTAGACCTTGAATTGTTGTGTGGATTTGTCATGTTAGACGCTGTGTAGGTTAGTGCAAGTAAGGGTGGCAAAAAGGCTTGGTAAGTAGCCTTATTTTGTCCATACGGGTAGACACACGGGCGTGTGTCTAGGCCGTGTATGACACACGGTCAGCCTATGGGGGTGTTGCTTGATCGTGTGGCCCCTGCACGTTAAATTTGCAAGTCAGTATGCATGGTAGTAAACACACGGGCAGAGACACGACCGTGTGTCTCAGCCGTGTAGAGGTCATGGCTTCTGCCCACGGGTGTGTGCCTTGGTCATGTGCCCTAAATTGGATGCTTACGTTAGAAACAGAATGTCAAGGCTTTTAGACACAGGCTAGGACATGGTCGTGTCATAGCCGTGCGAGGGACACGGGCCATAGAAACTGGCGTGTGTCAGGCCGTGTGAAAACTCCTGTAGGTTCGAATTTAGAATTTAATTCCCATAGGCATGGGACATGAGCGTGTCCCTAGATGCTTAGGCCGTGTGTGTCACACGGGCCATCAGCATGGGTGTGTTGCCTTTTCATACGGGCGTGTGCCCTGTTTTAAGAGTTATTTTTCTAAAGTTAGTTAAAGGACCCAGGTTGGTCCCAAATGGTTTCCAATGGATGTTTGGTGCCTAGTAGGCCCATATTAAGGAGTTTAAACAAAGTTCAAAAATGTTTTAAATTTGATTGAGTCTTAATGACATTGATATGACTGTAAGCATGTGATTATGTGTGGTAACGCTATCCTGTCCCGATGTAGGGCTCGGGTGTGGGGTGTTACATTTAGTGGTATCAAAGCTATAGTTTAGTTTGTTCTAGAACTAACCTAATGTGAGTACGAGTCTAGCTATACATATCATAATTGTATAATTATAGTGTGACCACTCCTGACGAGATGAATTGTGTTTTTATTTATATAGTAAATGGATCCTAAAGTAGCTATGGCAGATGATGTGGAGAGTAATGTGCCAGCTCCTGCTGAAGGGACCGTGCCAATAGATAGTGTGCCCGTGTCAATGAGTCAGTGCGGAGGAGCTAGAGAAGCTTACCTCTACATGATGCACGCGTGGAATTTGGAGTTCATTCGTGCGAATCAGAATACTCCACCTCCCCCACCTCCCTCAATTCCTCAACCTGTTCATATAGCTCCTCAAGGAGCAGAGATGGCTAGGAGAGAGAAACCTCCAGTAGATAAAATTCATAAACAAGGGGCCGAGGAATTCTAGATGAATATTGATAATGACCTGGAGAGAGCAGAGTTTTGGCTAGAAAATACCATTAGGTATTTGATGAGCTATCATGCACGCTTGAGGAGTGTGTGAAGTGTGCAGTGTCACTCCTACGAGACTCGACCTACTAATGGTGGAATACTCTCGTGTCCGTTGCACTGAGAGAGAGGATAACTAGGGAATTCTTCCTAGAAGAGTTCTAGAAGAAGTATATTAGCCAGAGGATTATAGACAAGAAAAGGAAAGAATTTTTAGAGCTAAACCAAGGCCGTAGGACGGTAACGGAGTACGAGCGTGAGTTTGTGAGACTCAGTAAATGTGCATGGTAGTGCGTATCTACAGAAGCTATCATGTGTAAGAGGTTTGAAGATGGTTTGAACAAAGATATTCGTCTATTAGTTGGCATCTTAGAATTGAGGGAATTTGTGGTGCTCGTGGAGAGAGCATGTAAGGCCAAGGAATTGGCCAAAGAGAAGAGAAAAGCTGACATCGAGTCCTGAGACTCAAGGAAAGACGGATGGAGAAATCACAGCAGACCTCATCTAAGAGAACAAGAGATTTTCCTACCTGATCAAATGCGTCAGTGGGGTTCTCGAGCAAGAGCAAGAACAAGCAGCACACGACGTCTAAAACTCAACCCACTTCTATCACAAGTATTGGTAGTGCTCGGCCAAATAGGCTAGAGTGTTCACAATGTGGTAGGCGTCATTTCAGCGAGTGTCAAGGGAATGAGAGGGGTTGCTTCAAATATGGATCACTAGACCACTTCATCTGGAACTGCCCAGAATTAGATGACAAAGAGAAAAAGCAAGATATGAGGGCGAATAGTGCTACTTCAAGGGGTAGACCACAGAAGAACCCGGGTAGTACGGCTAGCAGTAGAGGTACTCCTAGAAATACAGCTATGAGGTCCGAGCACCTGTAAGGACTTATGCCATTCGCACTTGCAAAGAGGCATATTCACCATATGTGATTACGGGTACTTTTTCTTTTCATGATATTTTTGTTGTTGCTTTAATTGATCCGAGGTCTACCCATTCTTATGTCTGCATGAAATTGGTACCCAATATGAATATTTTAGTTGAACCTACTGAATTTGTAGTAAAAGCGTCTAACCCGTTAGGCAAGCATGTGTTAGTTAACCAAGTATGTAGAAATTGTCCCTTGACAATTAAGGGTCATAGGTTTTCGGCTAACCTCATGTTGTTGCCGTTTGATGAATTCGATGTAATCTTTGGAATGGATTGGTTAACTTCTCATAATATTGTAGTGGACTGTGGAAGGAAATCTATTGAGTGGAAATGTGAAGACAGGAACGTTCTTCAGGTTGAACCAGATGAATCAGATGACTCACCTATAGTGATATCGTCTATTACTACAAAGAGATATTTGAGAAAAGAGTGTGAACCTTATCTCACTTTTGTGCTGAATACTCAAATGTCTGAATCTAAGATTGAAGTGGTACTAGTGGTATGTGAGTTTACGGACGTGTTTCCGGAGGAATTACCTAGATTTCCTCCAGTTAAGGAAGTTGAGTTTGGAATCGAGTTTGTCCCCGGTACAGCACCCATCTCGATTGCTCCTTATAGGATGGCCCCTACAAAGTTGAAGGAGTTGAAAGTTCAACTACAAGAGTTAACTGACAAGGGTTTTGCGAGACCGAGTTTTTCCTCGTGGGGTGCTCCGGTACTTTTTGTAAAGAAGAAAGATAGGTCGATGAGGTTATGTATAGATTACAGATAGCTCAACAAGATGACTATGAAGAACAAGTATCCCTTGCCAAGAATCAATGATCTGTTCGATCATTTGAAGGGAGCCACTGTGTTTTCTAAGATAAACTTAAGGTTAGGCTACTACCAGTTAAGGGTTAAGGAGCAAGATGTACCAAAAATTGCTTTTCGGACGAGGTATGGCCACTATGAGTTCCTCGTCATGCCCTTTGGCTTAACAAATGCCCCGACAATTTTTATGGACTTAATGAACCGTATTTTTTTACTGTACTTAGATAAGTTCATAGTCGTCTTTATCGATGACATACTGATTTACTCATGTGATGAGAGTGAACATGCAGAGCATTTGAGAATGGTTGTACAAACCTTAAGAGATAAGCAGTTATATACCAAGCTCACTAAGAGCGAATTTTGGCTGCGAGAGGTCGGATTCTTGGGACACATTGTGTCGGTTGTCGGGACCAGAGTTGACCCGAGTAAGATCTCTGCTATCATTGAGTGGAAACCATCAAGGAATGTGACAGAAGTTTGAAGCTTTTTGGGTTTGGCTGGATACTACAGAGGATTTGTGAATGGATTCTCTATGATAGCCACTCCAATGACAAGGTTCTTACAAAAGGATGTCAAGTTAGAATGGTCAGACAAATGCCAATAGAGTTTTGAGAAATTAAAGGCTTTGTTGACCGAAGATCCAGTTTTAGTACAACCGGAATCAGGCAAAGAATTCGTGGTGTATAGTGACACCTTCTTGAATGGATTGGGGTGCATGCTTATGCAAGAAGGCAAGGTAATAGCCTATGCCTCAAGACAGCTTAAGTAACATGAGAGAAACTACCCGACGCACGATTTAGAGTTGGCCGTCATTGTGTTTACGTTGAAAATTTGGAGGCACCATTTGTATGGCAAGAGATGCCGAGTATTTACTGACCATAAAAGTCTAAAGTATTTGATGACTCAAAGGGAGTTGAATTTACAGCAACGGTGGTGGTTAAAGTTGATAAAGGATTATGAGTTGATTATCGACTACCATCCGGGAAAGGTGAACATGGTCGCTGATGCATTGAGTAGAAAATCCTTATTTTCTTTGAGAGCAATGAATGCCCAATTGGGCTTGTCAGAAGATGGTTCGGTTCTAGCAGAATTAAAGACTAGACTGATGTTTCTCCAAGAAATTTGTGAAGCTCAAATAACGACGGTGAATTGCAAGCCAAGAGAACTTAGTGTGAGTCGGGTGTTGAATCAGATTTTTGGTTTAGTACCAACGGATGCTTAATGTACCAAGACAGAGTTTGCGTACCCAAGGATAATGAGCTTATTCAGAGGATTTTACAAGAGGTACATAGTAGTCGCTTGTCTATCCATCCGGGTATTGTCAAAATGTATAACGACTTAAAGAAAATGTACTGGTAGTCGGGGATGAAAAGAGACAGTTCTGAGTTTTTTTCTAAGTGTCTAGTTTGTCAAAAAGTTAAGGCCGAACACCAAGTATCCTCAAGTTTACTTCAGCCTGTGATGGTTCCCAAGTAGAAGTGGGACCAAGTAACCATGGATTTTGTGTCAGGGTTGCCTTTGACAGCAAGGAAAAAGGATTCAGTTTGGGTAGTTGTTGATAGACTTACTAAGTCAACACTTTTATACCAGTGCATACTTACTATTCCCTTAAAAAATTGGCTGATCTATATGTTTCTGAGATTGTGAGACTTCATGGAGTGCCCTTGTCGATTATTTTGAATAGAGATTCGAGGTTCACCTTGCGGTTTTGGAGGAAGTTACAAGAGGCATTGGGGACGAAACTGAATTTTAGCATGGCTTTTCACCCCCAAATCGATGGTCAGTCAGAAAGGGTGATTCAGACCTTAGAAGACAAGTTGTAGTGTTGTGTTCTTGAGTTTCAAAGCAGTTGAGAAAAGTATTTACTGCTAGTTGAATTTGCCTACAACAACAGTTATCAGTCAAGTCTAAAAATGGCGCCTTATGAGGCTTTGTATGTGTGTAAGTGTCAACACCCTTGTATTGGACCGAACTAAAAGAGAATCAGATACACGAGGTTGACTTATTTAAAGAGACCGAAGAGAAAGTTAAGGTGATTTGCGACTGTTTGAAGGCTGCTTCAGATAGACAAAAATCCTACACAGATTTGAAACAAAAAGAGATCGAGTTTCATGTCGGGGATAAAGTGTTTTTGAAAGTATCCCCATGGAAGAAGGTTCTCCGATTCAGAAGGAAAGGCAAATTAAGTCCACAGTTTATTGGACCTTATGAGGTGATTGAGAGAATTGGACCAGTAGCATACCAATTAACGTTGCCATCAGAGTTAGAAAAGATACACAATGTATTCCATGTGTCTATGTTACGTCGCTACCGTTCGGACCCCTCGCATGTGATCTCACCGACAGAGGTTGAGATTAGCCCGGACATGACTTATGACGAAAAGCCGGTTAAGATTTTGGCTCAAAAAATAAAACAATTGAGGAATAAGAGTATTGTACTTGTTAAGGTATTATGGAATAGAAGTGGAGTCAAAGAAGCTACATGGGAACCCGAGGAGACCATGAGAGACGAATACCCGAATCTATTCATCAGTAAGATTTTCGGGAATGAAAATCCCTAAGAGGGAAGAATTGTAACAGCTCGATTTTGGGCGCACCCAGAACAGTGGTTTCGAGACCACTAATTCAAGAATGGAGAAATTATTTTTCATATTATTTTATGGGTTGTGGCATGATTATATGTGAGTATGAAAATTTTGGTGAATTAATTTAGCCGATTTCATGTTTAATTGTGAAAAAGGATTAAATCACATAAAGTGCAAAAGTCCTATTTTGATAGCTGAGGGTGTCAAATAGCTAGAGAACCTAAATTGGGGGTCTATAAAGGGAAATTATATTTTAAAAGACAAGCTAGCCGGCCATAGAGACATAAGGAGTCAAAAAGTAAAAAGATGACTAGGGCTGGTAATTGATGACATTAGCAAATTGAAAATTAAAATAAAATCAAAAGGGTCATCTTTCTTCTCCATTTTTCCATCGAAAATAGTAACCATGAGAGGGTTTTTGAAGCTTGAAATTCCAGCCACTTAGTCTTTCTACAAGTAAGTGATCTTGATGGTTTTTCTTGATGATTTTTGTACTTTTAGAACCCTTGTAGCATGAGCTTTCAAATAAGGGGACTATTTTGAAAATGATTGAAAGTATATGGTTTTACCATGAGAGTGTTCATGTTGTTTTCTGAAATTTTATTGAAGAAAAGAATCATGGTTGTGAAATAAACAACTTTTGTGAAGTAGTTTTCATGGAAATCCTAACTAAGGACCATTTTGCATAAGTTGTAAAATAGGTGAAAATGTGTGAAATAATGAGAATTGTGGGCTGCTTCTAGTATAAAACAGTATTCAACTAGGCTTGGTTAGTGAGAAAATGTGATAAAAATTGGATTTTGGACCCAAGGGTAAAATGGTCATTTTGTGAAAGTCTAAGGGCAAAATGGTCATTTTGCTCAATTATGAATTTTTGAGTGTCTAGATTAATATGCGAATGAAATGAATGAATTTCTATCATTTTAGATTAAGAATTACAAAATTCGGGCCTAGACCGGGGAAAAGCAAAACAAGTGGACTAAGCCGAACTAGTCGACTACATTTTGTAATCTGATTTAAGTTGTATGTAAATAATACAATTACATTATTATTATATATGTTTGAATTGATATAGCATAAATTTCTTGTTTGTGGAAATGATTATATATGATGAATATTGAGATCGTAGAACTCCCGTTTGAACCTTAAGAAATAAATCGGATATTCATGCCATGACATTCGGGTTATTTGTGTGCTAGTGTAAGACATGTCTGGGACATGCATCAGCCACATTATGAGAGCCAGTGTAAGACCATGTCTGGGACATGGCATCGGCATTGAGACGAGAGCTAGTGTAAGACATGTCTGGGACATACATCGGCCTCGAGATGTAAACCAGTGTAAGACATGTTTGGGACATGCATCGGCTACGAGAGGAGTCAGTGTAAGACCAAGTCTGGAGCATGGCATCGGCACAGATAAGTGAGAGCTGGTGTAAGACCATGTCTGGGACATGGCATCGGCCTCGATTTCAATAGTCAGTGTAAGACCATGTCTGGGACATGGCATCGACATTATACCCTATCTTTGAGGCTTAGTGAATATCTGATAATATTCCAAATGATTCAACGGTGAGAGTTACAATTTGAGTTAAACGAGAAAAGTATAACCATGTTGTGAGTGGTACAGGTACCTATTTGGAATGTATGAGATGTGAGCTCAATATATGCTTTGTGAATTGTATTGGATAGTGATGAGCATGATGATGAATGGTAAAGTTGTTGTTATATTTATTTGCATGCAACTTACTAAGCTTTATGCTTACTCACTCTCCTTCCATTTTCTTATAGTCCCCCCTAATTAGCTCGAGGATCATCGGATGTCGGAGGCATCGATAACACTATCAACCAAAGCACTTGGTATAGTTGGTTTTATTATTTTGAATATGGCATGTATAGGGCTTAGACTTTTGAGTTTTGTGTCAATGTTAATTTGGCCAAATGTCTTGGCTTGAGATGAGCCCCTTCATTTTGAATAAAGCCTTGGATAATGGCTAATGTTCATTATTGATATATGCAAATGATGATATTTTCATGGATGAGTAAATTGCATGAATGAGATAATGCCTTGTGTGGATGATTAGACCTTGTATTATTGTGTGGATTTGTCATGTTAGATGTTGTGTAGGTTCGTGAAAGTAAGGGTGGCAAAAAGGCTTGGTAAATAGTCTTATTTTATCCATACGGGTAGACACACGGGCGTGTGTCTAGACTGTGTGTGATACACGGTCAGCCCATGGGCGTGTTATTTGGCCATGTGTCCCCTGCACGTAAAATTTGCAAGTCAGTGTGCATGGTAGTAAACATACGGGCAGAGACACGGCTGTGTGTCTCAGCCGTGTGGAGGACAAGGCCTCTAGCCATAGGCGTGTGCCTTGGCCGTGTGCCCTAAATTGGATGCTTACGTTAGAAATAGAATGTCAAGGTTTTTAGACACGGGCTAGGACACGGGCGTGTCATAGCCGTATGAGAGACACGGGACATAGAGACCGACGTGTGTCAGGCCATGTGAAAGCCCTTGTAAATTCGAATTTAGAATTTAATTCACCCAAGCATGGGACACGGGCGTGTCCCTAGATGCTTAGGCTGTGTGTGTCGCACGGGCCATCAGCACGGCTGTGTTATAATGATCACACGGACGTGTTGCCCTTTCATACGGGCGTGTGCCCTATTTCAAGAGTTATTTTTGTAAAGTTGGTTAAAGGACCCGGGTTGGTCCCAAATGGTTTCCAATGGATGTTTGTAGCCTCGTAGGCCCATATTAAGGAGTTTAAACAAAGTTCGAAAAATTTTTAAATTTGATTGAGTCTTAATGACATTGATATGATTGTAAGCATGTGATTAACTGTGGTAACGCCTCATATCCCGTCCCAGCGTAGGGCTCGGGTGTGAGGTGTTACAGAGGCTACGTGGGAGCCTGAAGATATTATGAGACAACAATATCTGAATCTGTTCAATGGTAAGATTTCCAGGGACAAAAATTCCTAAGGGGAGAGAGTTGTAACAGCTCAGTTTAGACCCTAGTCAGAATAGTGATTTTGGGACCAAAAATCTGAGTAAAAAAAATTTTAATATTATTTTCTGTGAAAAAAAAAATTAATATTATTTTCTGTGCTTATTATATGTGAATTGATATCTGTGAAAATTTCGTATGAAAATTTTATCATTTATGTGTTTAATTTGCAAAAAGGACTTGTAACACCCCGTACCCGAGACCGTTGCCGGAGTCGAACACGAGGTGCTAATAGACTTAATTCATTTACTTTCACAGTCCATTTTAAAAATTTCCAGACAAGCTGGCTAACTGCGTCACTGTCACCTTAAAAATCATATCTTGAGTTCCAAAACTTGAAAACCAGTTTCATAAATTTTACATGAAACTAGACTCATATATCCATCTACAATGTGTCTTTTAGAATTTTTGGTCGAGCCAATTAGTACAGTTTATTAGTTAAAGTCTCCCCTGTTTCAGGGTTCGACTACTCTGACCTTCATGCATTACGACTTATATATCTCCTTGTACAGGGCTTAAATACTTATGATGTTTATTTATAAAGAAACTAGACTCGAAAAGGAATCTGTACATATAGGGCATGACTTCTAATTATCTCTGGTTAATTTATAGTGAATTTTCAAAGTCGGAACAGGGGATCCAGAAATCGCTCTGGCCCTGTTTCACAAAAACTTAAGCATCTCATAAAATACGGCTCATATGATATTTTCGTTACTTTCATATGAAAATAGATTCATCAAGGTTCAATTACATAATTTATTCACTATTTAATTCCATTCCTACTATTTTTAGTGATTTTTCAAATCCACACAACTGCTGCTGTCAGCATCTGTTTTTAAGGTAAACTTTACCTATTTCATGGTTTTCCATGAATCAACTAGAATTTGTCATACAAAACACCAAAATGATCATGATTAACCATTCCAATGGCTAATCGTTACCAAACATTTCCATACCTCTCAATGAACAACATACAAAACGATTATAATGCTATGCTCAAAGTATATATAAGCCATTTTCGCATGGCTATCCAAATTTATACAAAACCAAAGGGTACATGGCCAACAACAAAAAGGGTAGTCCTATACATGCCATTTTCAGAGTTCAACCAAAAGTGTACCAAAAGGGCTTTGATAGTGTGGACGACTTCGACTTCGACAATCCCGAGTCCGATAGCTGACGAACCAAAATCTATAAAACAGAGATTCAAAGAACGGAGTAAGCATTTAATGCTTAGTAAGTTTTGAGCAATGAAATTAGGCACAACTGAAGTATAGCATTCATATAACTAAACGGATAATTTCATATACACATATTCTCAAAAATCAGTCCTACTTCACATTTCCAACCCTTATATTCACACATAAGGGATCAACTTAACCAAAGGCCGGAAGCTCATTAATTGACTGAGCGAATAATATTTAAAAGGAATCAACTACTCCAATGCATATACGAAAGGTACCTCATCGTTGGGATTTTACGAGCGTATTAAATGAAATTATTACAGCAAGATCGCTCATTCCCAAACCAAGTACCTTCAGAATTTAGCCGGATATAGCTACTTGCTCAAATGCCTTCGGGACTTAGCCCGGTTATAGTAACTCGCACAAATGCCTTCGGGACTTAGCCCGGTTATAGTAACTCGCACAAATGCCTTCGGGCTTAGGCCGGAATTATTCACTAGCACAAATGCCTTCGGGACTTAGCCCGGTTATCATCCGAATATCCATGCACATATCAATAAATCATGACACATCTATATTTCATTTTCATAACTAGAATTCAAACACAAGTCACTTATCAAGCATTATCATTTTCGACTCAATAGTTACATACAAAGAGCATGATTTTGATTTACTTAAAACATGATCTAATTGAATCATAATCTAAGATCCATTACTCAAAAACTTACCTCGGATGTTGTCGAACGATTTCGGCCGCTATTCGATCACTTTTTCCTTTCCCTTATCCAACTTTGGTCCTCTAAGCTCTTGAGCTAATTCAAAAAATTTTAACTTATTAAAGTCTCATTATGCTAGCTTATGGCCGAATATGACAAGGAGTTTGATAGGTCATATGGCCACCTTTAGCTCAAATACAAAATGGTCATACGCATTTTTAATCACATTGAGCAATTTTAATACAATTAATCTAACATTTCCTCATGTGCACCTTTATGACCGAATACACACATCATTAACCTAATATCAATTAACTAAGCACTTTAACAAATTCTCCTTGAGCCGATTATCTAAGTCAAGATAGATTCATCATTATGCTCGCCTATAACCGAATACATGCAACACCAATCTATCTCATGTGGCCGAATATGCATGTCTATGTTGAGGCCAATTATATGCTTAATACTTCCTACAAATATGGTTACTTGTATTGACTACATACCATTTTGTTTCAAGTTCAAAACTCGGCTAATACACATATATACACTAGTAATCAAATACTAACATTTGCACTTCACCTAACTACCATTTTTCATCCAAATAACATGAACAACAACCATATTTCTCTTCTACTTCCTACCATGGCCGAATTCATCAAGACACCATACCATTTCAATTTTGGTCATGGGTTAAACAAAGAACTTAATGTCTAACTCAAAAATTCTAAAAAGAAAATCCAAGAGTCATCAATCCACCATCACATGTATCATTACAAAGCTTCACATTTAGCATGTAAATGACATCAACACAAATCCACCTTAGCCGAAACTTAACTCATCTTCATGCCTCATCACCACAACATCAAACACCAACCAAGAAGACAACACCCATGGCTGAATATCATCTCCATCACATAGCAAAGATTTAAACCATGGGCTAGGTAGAACTCAAGCTAACAATTAAAAACATGCATGAATCTCATGGAACAACATCAAACATACCTCCTCTTAAACACCAACCAACCGAACATGAAGCAAGAAAATCCTCTTCTTCTTCCTTCCTCAAGTCACGGCAATGGAGGAGTAGCCTAGCTCATTTTTTTTTCTCTCTCTTTCTCCTCCTACTAACCACTATTATTTTATTACCCATGCTCCTTATTTTATCATTCCTCCCATAAAACACTAACATAACATGTTTATGACATGTTTTACCCATCACATTTTGTCCACCCTCATTGTCATGGCCGGCCACTACCAATTAAGTGGGGAAATTGACATGCAAGTCCACCCTTTTGATTACATGCACTAATAGATCCTTATAGATTAACCTATCACATTTCAAAAGTGTCACACATAAGTCCTATTAACTAAATTCACATGCAATTAACTAAATCGAAGCTTAAAACTTTCACACATTCATATTCACATATTTTAGACAATAATTATCATATTCAAATAATTTGGTGACTCGGTTTAGCGGTCCCGAAACCGCTTTCCGACTAGGGTCACTTTAGGGCTGTCACAGGACTTAATCGCATAAAATGTAAAAGTGGCCTTCTATTTGTTAAACTACTTAATTGCTATGTCTTTTTACTTGAGAGGTCCTTATGTTGTAAATGGACCAAACATGGTTAATGGACATTAATGACCATATAATATGTGTTTATTATATGTTTACATAAAGGCTAAATAAGTAAATATGTAAATAACCTATTATAATTAAAACAAAACATCAAATTAGGCCATTTTATGTTGTATTTATTGAAAATTGAAGAACAAAAGAAAAGAAAAGAGTCCTTAGGGTTTCGACACTTTGAGTTTGAATTAAGGTATGTGTTTTTGTTTCGTTTTTGACAATTTCTATGTTTTTGTGATCGTTTCTTTGTGTTTTACTGAGCCCATGTCTCAATTTCTAATTTTTTTTGATGATTTTGAGTTATGCCATTAATGAAACTATGACTTTTATGAAGTTTGATGATAGTATATGGAAGCTTGATGTTTGGTAAACATTTTTTGTCTTTGAATTTTTTATGAATTTAAGTAATTTGGGCTAAATTGTGAAAATGAGAAATTGAGGGACTAAAATGTGAAATAAATGAAATATGTGGACTTATATGAAAACTATGAATATTCGGCCAAGTATGTGTAAAAGGAAATTTTGTATATTTTGTGATTTTGTGAATTAGGGACTAAAGTGTCAAAATATGAAACTATGAGGGCTAATTTGTAAAATGCTCTAAATATGTGTTTTTGGATTGAATTGAATGATTTGGTGAAAAAAAGAGTTAAATTTGAATGTGTTTAGGTCAAGAACAAAAGAAAACAAATTTAGATCGGCGGAAGTCGAAAGTCGTCAAGTTGTCGACTCCGTTCGTTTGAATCCGTACAAGGTAAGTCGATATACAAATAAATGTGTTTTAATTTGAATTATTAATTTTTATATGCTATTGAGCAATGATAAATGATTATATGAGCTGAGCATGAGATATCCGAGAAAGTATCGACGTCCGAAATGTCCCACACGAACCATACCAATAGTTAGGATACATTTGTCATGACATAGGATCCAATATGTGTTATCGTGTAAGACCACGTCTGGGACATTGGCATCGGCTTATGATTTACGTGTAAGACCATGTCTGGGACATCGACATCGTATTTAATTTTGTGTAAGACCCTGTCTGGGACAATGGCATCGGTATTTGATTACATGTAAGACCACATCTGGGACGTTGGCGTTGTATGAGCTTTTCGAGCTATCTAAGTATCCTTATTGATTCTGAACAGTTCAATGGGAATTCTGAGAAAATGGATGACTATGTGAATAAGTATCTGAACCAAGTACCTCTAAATTGTATACCATGTTTGAGAATGAAAGGTAAGTACATGTACCTTGGTGAACACATGATATAAGTATGAGTTGCTATGATGATGAGATATGATATATATATGTGAATCATGATCAAATGAACCATAAGAGATATATGGCTATGTGAATGTACTTTTCCTTGAATTATATGAATGAATTGATCTAGATTGATGTTATGTGTTAAGTCTATTTGTATATGGCTTACTAAGCTTTTGAAAGGTTACTTTGTATGTGTTTTTAATTGTTTTATAGATATCGAAGCTACTAGAAGTTCGGGGATCATCACCACACTATCGAACTCTATTTTGGTACTTTTTGAAAATGTATATATAGAAGTATGGCATGTATAGGCTAGAAGTTTGTGGATATGTTTTGTGCAGTGTATATTTAGCCATGTGATATGCCTTGATCATAGTTGAACATATGGTTTAATTTTAGATTATGATATGTGACGCAAAAATGGCATATTTGGTGTATATATATGACCTAGTGAGAAATGGTCAATCTGGTAAGTTGGTAATGTGATTTAGTTTTATAAATGGCATGATTTTGATATGAGAATGGATGTGAAAATTTGTGGTAAGAATATGTATGATTGAATGTGTTTGATAGATGATTATGATATAATTTGGTTTAGATATTAAGCATGAAAGTGGTTGATAATGATATGGTATATATGATGTGTATATTGTGGTTGGATTTGGTTGAAAATTTGGTATGAAATGTTGTGGTTTGATGCTTGTAGGGAGGACCCATAAATGGGTGGCATGTTGGCCTTGTAAATGGCCTATTTTTGTCCACACGGGTAGGGACACGGGCGTTTGTCTCAACCATGTTGCTCAATGGCCATTTCAAAATGAGCCTAGGCAGACCACACGGTCTCACACATGAGCGTGTTCTAGGCCGTGTAGCCAAATCAATCTCGAGCACGGACTAGACACATGAGCGTGTGACTGGCTGTGTGACCCAAGTCAGTAGCCTCCCTAATTTTCACATGGCTTGGCACCCGGGTATGTCTTGTGGCCATGTGGACAAGTCAGTATGTATGCCCTGTTTTGTCATGACCTAGGCACACGGGCGTGTCTAATGTCGTGTGAGGCACACAGCCTGTTCACACGGGCGTTTCACCTTTATAACTTTGAAAAATGTTTAACTTTTAAAAAATTTTGTCTGAGCTCGGTTTAGTCCCCACCCTTTTCTAAAGCATGTTTAAGGTCTCGTAGACCTATATAAGGGACAATTATGAATGATTATTATATGTTTTGATTATGTTATGCTTAAGTATATGTGAATGTTTCGATATGTCTGGTAATGCCTTGTAACCCTATTTCGGTGATGGATACGGGTTAGGGGTGTTACATTTGGTTGGTATCAGAGTTACGGTTTAGTCGATTCTAGGACTAACATAGCGTATGTCTGTCTAGCTATACATGCCATATATATGAACTGCGATAGTGTGAAAAATCCTGACAATGAAAATGTGTTTTTATATAGCAAATGGATCCCGAATGAGCCATAGCTGACGATGTCGGAGTAATGCGCCTGCTCCCGCTTAAGGGACAGTGCCATCTAATTCTAGACCAGCTACTAGTAGTCATGACAGAGAGGCTAAGCAAGCTTTTTATCAATTGATGAACGATTGGCTCACCCAATATATCCGAACTAATCCGACTGTGCCACAACCTTCACCCCCAGTCAATCCTCCGCAAGTCCCTATCATGCCACAATTTAATCCGATTCAGTTGAATAAGTCTCCGGTTGACAAAATTAGAAAATATGGGTCCGAAGAGTTCCGTGCTACTACTAATGATGATGGCGAGAGAGCCGAGTTCTGCTTAGAGAATACAATACCAATGTTCGATGAATTGTCATTGACTCAGGATGAATACCTTAAGTGTGTTGTTTCACTTATGAGTTATACGGTGTATCATTGGTGGAAGACGTTGATATCCGTAGTTCCGAGAGAACGAGTCACCTGGGATTTTTTCAAGCTGAATTTTGAAAGAAATACATCAATCAGAGATTTATCGATCAGAAACTTTGTAATAACCCGATTCTGGGCCAAGTTAAAATAGTGGTTGCAGAACCACTAACCCAAGGTCAGATAAATTATTTTTAATATTATTTTATGTGTTGTAGCATGATTATGTGGGTGCATGAAAATTTTGGTGAAATTATTTTAGCGATTGCATGCTTAATTGCGAAAAAGGACTAAATCGCATACAGTGCGAAAGTTTTGTTCTACTAGCTAAAGGTGTCAAATAGCTATGGAACATTAAATTAGTGGTCTTTATTGAGTAAATAGACCACAAATTTGTTAATAGATGATCATAGGGACAAATAAATTGTAAGGTCAAATTTAGGTGAAATTGGGTGACTAAATTGACTAGATTTATAATAGAATAAAAAAGAAAACGATATCACCTTTCATCTTTCTCCTCTCCATCAAAAATACCAGAAAAAATAGGGGTTTTGGAGCTTCAAAATTTTAGCCACTCTCTACCCATTCAAGTAAATGATTTTAATGGCTTTTCTTGATAATTTTTGTGCTTTTGGGACCCTTGTAGCATAATCTAGCTAATGAGGGGACTATTTTGCAAAAATGGTTGAATTCTAAGGTTTTTCCATGAGAGTGTTCATGTTTTTTTCTGAATTTTTATGGAAGAAAATGAATCATGGTTGTTAAACAAACAACTTTTATGAAATAGTTTTCATGAAAACCTTAACTAAGGACCATTTTGGTAAATGTGGTGACTGTGTGAAATAATGGGAATTGTGTGGTAAATGTGTGAAATAATGGGAATTGTGTGGTAAATGTGTGAAATAATGGGAATTGTGGGCTGCTTCTAGTATAAAAATAATTCGGCTAGGCTTGGGTAGTGAGAAAATTAGATAAAAATCAATTTACGAGCCTAGGGGTAAAATAGTAATTTTGTGAAAGTCTAAGGGCAAAATGGTCATTTTTCCAAAACAAGAATTATGTTATGCATTGATTAAAATGATGATTAATTTAGTGAATTTTTGTCATTTTAGATCAAGAGATACGAAATCCGGACCTAGACCAAGGGAAGGCTAAGAAAGTATACTAAATCCAAATTGTCATCCACTTTTTGTATTCCGAGGTAAGTTGTACATAAGTAAAGTAACTTTATCATTATTTTGTGTTGAATGATTAATTTTTTGTAATATGGTTGAAATTGCTTACGAATAATGCATGATGAAATTCAATGTAGTAGAGTCCCGATTGAACCTAGGAATAGATTGGATATCTATGTTATGACATTTGGGTGATATGAGTGCTAGTGTAAGACCATGTCTGGGACATGTCATCGGCATTGATGTGTGTGCTAGTGTAAGTGAAACACCTCAAACCCAGCCTGAACATTATGGTCGAACCTGGCAATGTTACATTGAAGTGTTTTTCGTAAAGCGCACTATCGTTTGAAAAGCCTAATATTTATTTAACCTCTTTGGGTGATCTAGAAAATAATTTTAAAACTTGCGTCACTAACAAAATTATTTACTTTAAAACGTTATTAATTTCAAAATCTCGTTTATTGCAGAAGCTTTTGAAACAATTTTGTGTATTTGTGGTATTTTGGTAAATCATGCATATCTTTTGAAAACCTGCATTCTACTACTAGCAGATATAAATCAAAATAAATAAAACACCAAAATTAAAAATTATAGAGGCCTTATTACATAAAAATACCCAAATAAAACTATTTATAAATTAAAAATCCAATAAAGAAGCAAGAGCGATTGTGTGGCCACCTTTGAGTCCCTCGCAGCACCGATCCACCTAAGACTGGGGATTACCTGTATAATTAAAACAGATGGGTGAGTTTACGAAAACTCAGTGTGTAATCCCATATAAGCAAACATTCAGAGTAAAAACAATTTAGACCTAAGCCCTTTCAGTTTTAGTTAGGGCCTTAGCCCATTTCAGAATCAGAAACTGTGTGGGCCTGAGCCCACTTTAGTAAAAGTATCAGTGGGGCCTAAGCGCATTACAGAATCAGTGCAGTATGCAATTAGAACATCCTACCCAATCTAGCCTCTACACACCATCTCTGTACCAACCTTACACACCATGTGGGGATAAAATAGACCCACCTATCCCTACACACCAAGTAGTACCGATTGCGACACTAAAACAGTATTTGCAGTAGAGTTGCCAGTAATAGGTTTATAGCCTTTCAGTACACTTCCTCCAATATCATATATCCCACCCATGCAATGCAACATAATACAAATGTATATACAGTAAAAATGGCATGCTCAAATAGTCATACATCACATAGGGCTAGATCAGTCATTTACCTCATGAGGGTATAATGGTCATTTCATCAAATTGGGGTATAGGTATACTTACCGACCCAACAGTAGGTCCACAGTCGTCTCGGGTGACCCGTGCAACCTTAACGGTCAAACAGTGAAAATGGGCCCAAAGCCCATAATACAGCCCATGTGGGCCCACACGCCCGTGTGGCCTAATAAGCTTAAAAATGGCCTTGGCTGTGAGAACTACACAGTCTGGCTAAAAAATCTCCACACATTCATGTGATTTACCCGTGTGGCCCACGAGCTTGTGGGGCCCATATGGCCCATTTTAGCCCAACATGGCCCAAAATGGCCTAAGCCCATGAAAACACTCATGGTAGCCTCTACGGTCAAACTCCTACATTTCACGCGTTCGAATTAGGACACGAGCGAGCGCACGCTCGTGTGGTGTCAATAATCATACTTTTCTGGCTTTTGCCGATCTACGTTTATAGTAGTGTGGTTACACCTGATTGCGAAAATGCGATACTAGACCACGAGCACTCCAACCTACATTCAATCACAAGTTTCGGTTAATCGCATCCCACTCAACTTATCAAAACCTCCACCAAACTACTTGTCCAAAAATTTACCTCTTACTGGATTAGATTAGTTGATTATGGCTTGCTCACTAAATCCGTTTGCAAGAGCCCTAAACAACAGGCCTTAGGGGTTTCCTGCATTCCAACTAACCCTTATCAACAATCAAACAAATGAACAGTTTGAACTAGATGAACAATCACTTACCAGAACCGCCACGCCCAGATTAGGAGGGAAGAATAATCGATCCACACCCACACCAAAGCTGAAGGTACACGGAGTGATAGGGACAAAGTGGTACAACCGTACACCTACTAGCAACCGGCAGAGAAGAGGAGATACTAAAAGAAAGATCATAGTGATAAAGAGAAACAAAAAGGGATATTCAAGAGCACTTACTGATTGTCAGAGAACAATTGCCAAACTGAAAGAAAAAATAGAGAGTGGGAGAAAGGAGTATTCGGTTATCATAATAAGATAAAAAGAATAGGATATGTTAAACTAAAAGAATTGAGAGAAAAGGAGAATAGGACATTCAACTAAAGAGAAAAAGAATAGAATGTCAGTCAGAGGAGTAGAGTAAGAAAGAAAATTGAAGCAGAGTAAGGCTGTATGGAAAAATAAAGTCAAAACAATAAAATGAGAAACACAGAATGGTCTCTAAGCAAATATTAGTCCCAAAAAGAGAGAAAAATGAAAGGTGGAGAAGCAGTAAAACCAAAGACAAAATTCGGCTTAATAGTAACAAGGGAAAACGGTTGCTAAAAGAGTAGAGGGAGAAGAGTGAAATCGGTCAGTAGGGTATTTAAAATGAAAGACAAAACCAAAATGGGAAAAATGAGAAGTACCCGAAACATCCCCAGTAGAATTCGGCAATCAAGTAGTGCAGAAAAGAACCAAAAGTGATCACAAAACTGAAAATGGAGAGAAACAGTTGCCTAGCCAAATTCTTAGGAAGCAAAAATTCACAAATGGCACAACTCTCCATCAAATTCAAACATGCTCAATTTCCTCCTGTCCACCAATTCAAACAATCGAAATCCCCCATAAACCTCTCCTCAGATTCGGCTAATAACAAATTTGTTCAAACTTGTTCAAACTCTTGGTGTTTTGGTCAAACACAACTTCCTCCCATAGCCATCAGCAAAAATAATCTTCATTCGCACAAGCAGGGATTCGAACCTCAAACCTCAAACACTAGCAACATGCCACTTATTCCCTAGGCAAACAGCCTCCTTTTTGTCATGTTTTATCCATATTTATTTCAAAGCCTACAGCCTAGAGATAGTGCCTATTCCTTAAAAAATAAAAACTTTTTTTGCATTTGCTCAAGCTTGAACCCAAGACTTCTCAGGCACTCCCAGAACACTCAAAACACTTAACCACTGAAGCAGATACAAGCTTGTGTCACACTTTTACACAACTAAATATTTATGTGCAGTCTCCTAACAGTACCCACTCAAGGCATAAAACTTCTAGGCCCAAAATTCGGGGTGTTACAGTAAGAATATGGCATCGGCCACAACATGAGAGCCAGTGTAAGACTCTGTCTGGGACATGGCATCGACGTTGATGTTTGTGCTAGTGTAAGACCATGTCTGGGACATGGCATCAGCCACAACATGAGAGCCAGTGTAAGACCATGTTTGGGACAGGGCATCAGCATTAAAATGTACTCTAGTGTAAGACCATGTCTGGGACATTGCATCGGCCACCTTATGAGAGCCAGTGTAAGACCATGTCTGGGACATGGATCGATAATTCATCCTCTTGTGTAAAGCTTGTCAAATATCCTTTAGTATTCCAAATGGTTTCATAGGTTTTTTTTAGAAACTTATGAAAATGATATGGAATGATATAATCATGTTGTGAGTGGTACAGGTTCTTATTCGGAACTCATGAGATATGAGTCTAATTATGTTGCCTTGATAGTAAGAAAGACATGAGTAAGTTCTAGCTATGAAAATGATCTTGGGACAATATTGAAATCTTTGGTTTATGCTTGTGATATTTATAAGTATGTAGTGACATTTACTTATGTTCACTCAAGAATATTGTGTTGATTTATAACATGCATGCTTGATGTTGTTACTTATTTATATGCAACTTACTAAGCTTCATGCTTACTCCCTCTCCTTTCTATTTTCTTATAGTGCCGCCAAGCTAGTGTCAAGGATCTAGGGACGTCGGAGGCATCGATCACACTATCACTTGAAGCTTTGGTATAGCTAGTTTAATATTTTGATTTTGGCATGTATAGGGACTGGAATCTTTTGTTTAGCTTCTTTTTAGTTTAGCCATAAAAGTTGGCTCATATGATGGATGTGATATTCATTTTGTATAAGTCATTAATTTTGGCTAATATTATTATTAAATGCATTTGATGCAAATTTCTCATGGTTGTGGTGGTTTTGGTTATGTGTTTTATGCTTGGATTGGTTTTGGTTGATGTTGTGTAGGTTGGTGCAAGTAAGGGTAGCAAAAAGGCTTGGTAAATAGCCTTATTTTTGTCTATACAGGCATGTGTCTAGACCGTGTGTGACACACGGTCTGCCCCACGAGCGTGTAGTCTGGCTGTGTGTCCCTTGCATCTTAATTTTTTTCAAGTCAGTATGCATGGTAGTAAACACACGAGCAGAGACACGGTCGTGTGTCTCAGCTGTGTGGATGACACGGCCTAAAACACGAGAGTGTGCCTTGGCCGTGTGCCCTTAAAGGGTTGTTGACGTTAGAAACAGAATGTCAAGTTTTTAGCACACGGGCTGAGACATGGGCGTGTCATGCCCATGTGGGGGACATGGGTCATGGACACGGGCGTGTGCCAAGTCGTGTGAAAACCCCTGTAGGTTCAATTTGAAAAATAAATTCAAACTGGCTAGGGAAAGGGTGTGTCCCAATATGTTCAGGCCGTATGAGTCACACGGGCCTTTAACATCGCCATGTTAAGAGGACACACGGGCGTGTCGCCCTTCCATATGGGTGTGTGCCCCTGTTAGCTTGAAATTTTTCAAAGTTTTCTAGAGTGTATAGATTAGTCCCGAATCAATTCAAAAGTGTGTTCGGGGCCTCGTAAGCGTATAGTAAGGACATTAAAGTATTGTGAAAAGTTTTAATTTTGAGCGAGATTCCGTATTAAGGAAATGAATGTTTATATGTGATTAAGTCCGGTAACACCTCGTATCCTATTTCGATGTCGAACTCAGGTAAGGGGTGTTACGTTTAATGGTATCAGAGTTATGGTTTAGTCAATTCTCGGACTAACCTAGCATGAGCACGAATCTAGCTATACATGCTATAAATATATTGTGATAGTGTGACGACTCCTGACAAATTTAAATTGTGTTTTTATTTAGTAAATGGATCCTAACAGAGCCATGGTGGATGATGTGGAAAGTAATGCACGCCGGCTCTCGCTGAAAGGACCGTGCTAGTCGAAAGTGGGCCCGTGACATTGAGTCAGGGCGTAGGGGCTAGAGAAGCCTACCTCCATATGATGGATGCTTGGTACTTGGAGTTCATTCGTGCAAATCTGAGTATTCCACCTCCCCACCTCCTCCGATTCCTCAGCCTGCCCATATGGCTCCCCAAGGAGTAGAAATGGTTAGGAGAGAAAAACCTTTGGTAGGTAGAATTCGTAAGCACGGGGTTGAGGAATTTCAGGCTAAAATTGATGATGACCCAGAGAGAGCATAGTTCTGGTTGAAAAATACCATTAGGGTATTCGATGAATTGTCTTGCACCCCTGAGGAGTGCATGAAGTACATTGTGTCCCTCTTGCGAGACCAGGCCTACCAATGGTGGAATACCCTTGTGTCGGTTGTACCAAGGGAAAGGATTACATAGGAATTTTTCTAGGAATAATTCTAAAAGAAGTATATTAGTCAGAGGTTTATAGACCAGAAGAGGAAAAATTTCTAGATTTCAAGCAAGGCCGAATGACAGTAACGGAGCATGAGCGTGAGTTTGTGAGACTCAGAAAATATGCTAGAGGGTACATATCTACTGAAGAATTGGCCAAAGAGAAGAGGAGAGCTGACATTGAGTCACGTGAATCAAAGAAAAGATAAATGGTAAGATCATTTTAGACCTCATCCAAGAAATCGAGAGAGTTTCATACTTGAACAAATGCGTCGACAGGATTCTCGAGCAGAAACAAGAATAAGCAGTATGCGGCGCCTAAAGCTTAGACCACTTTCATTGTGAGCATTGGTAGTGCTCGACCGAATAAACAGAAGTGTTCGCAGTGTGGTAGATGAAACTTCGGTGAGTGTCGAGGTAATGATAGAGGTTGCTTCAAGTGTGGTTCATTAGATCAGTTTATTCAAAACTATCCTGAGATGGAGGAGAAAGACAAAACGGAAGATGTGAGAGCGAGTAATGCTCCCTCGAGGGATAGACCATAGAAGAACCCTGGGAGTGGGGTTGGCAATGGAGGTACGCCTAGAGATTCTACTGTGAAGTCTAACGGCAGAGCGTCTGCAAGGACATATGCCATTCGCGCCCGCGAAGATGCTACGTCTCCTGATGTGATTACGGGTACCTTTTCTATCTATGATATATCTGTGATTGCTTTGATAGACCCAGGGTCTACCCACTCTTATATTTGCATGAAATTGGTACCTAGTACGAATATACTAGTGGAGTCTACTAAATTTCTGGTAAAAGTTTCCAACCTGTTAGGCAAACATGTAATAGTTGACAAAGTGTGTAGAAACTGTCCTTTAATGGTTAGGGGCCACTGTTTTTCGGCTAACCTCATGCTACTACCTTTTGATGAATTTGATCTAATTCTTGGCATGGATTGGTTGGCTGTTCATAACGTGTTATTAAATTGTGGTAGTAAATTTATTGAATTGAGATGTGAAAATGGGGATATTATTCGGGTTGAATCAGGTGAATCAGACAGCTTACCAGTATTGATTTCTTTTATGACTGCTAAGAATTACATGAGAAAAGGGTATGAGTCCTATCTTGCATTTGTGTTGAGTACCCAAGAGTCGTAAGTAAAGATTGAGTCAGTACCAGTAGTATTTGAGTACCTAGATGTGTTTCCCGAAGAATTGCCCGGGTTACCTCCAACTAGAGAAGTTGAGTTTGGTATTGAGTTAGTCCCTAATACGGCACCTGTCTCAATTGCTCCATATAGGATGGCTCTGATGGAGTTAAAAGAGTTAAAAGTACAGTTACAAGAATTAACAAACAAGGGTTTTGTGAGACCGAGCTATTCCCTGCAGGGTGCCACGGTATTTGTTGTGAAAAAGAAAGATGGGTCAATGAGGTTATGTACAGACTATAGATAGCTCAACAAGGTGACGGTGAAAAACAAGTATCCCTTGCCAAGGATCGATGATTTGTTTGATCAACTAAAGGGAGCCACAATGTTTTCTAAGATAGACTTGAGATCCGACTATTACCAGCTAAGAGTTAAGGAGCAAGATGTGTCGAAAACCACATTTCAGACGAGATATGAGCACTATAAGTTCCTTGTCATGCCCTTTGGCTTAATAAGTTCGTAGTTGTTTTTATCGACGATATATTAATTTATTCTCGTGATGAGAGTGAGCACATAGAGCATTTAAGAACCGTTTTGAAGACATTACGAGTAATCAGCTATATTCCAAGTTTAGTAAAAGTGAGTTTTGGCTCCGAGAGGTTGGATTCTTGGGACACATCGTGTCAAGTGATGGGATTAGACTTAACCTGAGTAAGATCTTGCCTATTGTTGAGTGGAAATCGCTGAGGAATGTATCAGAAATTAGAAGCTTTCTAAGCATAGCGGGTTACTACAGACGATTCGTTAAAGGATTCTCCATGATTGCGACTCCGATGACAAGGTTGCTGCAGAATGATATCAAGTTCAACTGGATGGAAAAATGCCAACAGAGTTTTGAGAAACTAAATGCGTTGTTGACGGAAGCTCCAATTTTAGTACAACCGGAACCAGAAAAAGAATTCGTAGTGTATAGTGATACATCCTTGAATGGATTAGGATGCGTGCTCATGCAAGAAGGTAAGGTGATAGCGTATAAATCAAGACAACTAAAGCCACATGAGAAAAACTACCCGACTCACGACTTAGAGTTAGTAGCCATAGTGTTTGCACTGAAGATTCGGAGACACTTGTATGGCAAGAAGTGCCAAGTATTCACTGACCATAAAAGCCTAAAATACTTGATGACTCAAAAGGATTTGAATTTACGGCAACGAAGGTGGCTGGAGTTGATTAAAGATTACAAGTTACTAATTGACTATCACCCGAGGAAGGCGAACGTGGTCGCTTATGCATTAAGTAGGAAGTCATTTTTTGCCTTGAGAGCTATGAATACTCAGTTGTCCATAATCGAGGATGGTTCAATTCTAGTAGAGTTGAGAGCTAGACCTATGTTTCTTCAAGATATTTGTGAAGCTTAGAAGAGTGATAAAGATTTGCAAGCCAAGATGACTCAGTGTGAGACGGTTGACAAATCAAATTTTTGGATTGGTACCGACGGTTGTTTGATGTTCCGAGATAGGGTCTGTATACCTAGAGATGGTGAGCTTATTGGGAAAATTCTTCATGAGGCACATAGTAGTTATATGTCAATCCATCCAGGTTGTACTAAGATGTATAATGACTTGAAGAGATTGTATTGGTGGCCGGGCATATAAAGAGACATCTCAGAGTTTGTGTTGAAATGTTTAATTTGTTAGCAAGTGAAAGCCAAGCACCAAGTACCTTCAGGTTTACTTCAGCTTGTGATGGTTCTCGAATGGAAATGAGATTGAATTACCATGGATTTTGTGATGGGATTGTCGTTGTCACCCAGAAAGAAAGATGTTGTTTGGGTCGTAGTTAACCGATTAACGAAATTGGCTCATTTTATCTCGGTACGTACCGACTACTCACTTGATAAGCTAGTTGAGTTATATATTTCCGAGATTGTGAGACTTCACGGAGTGCCCTTGTTGATTATTTCGTATAAGGATCCAAGGTTTACTTGCGGTTTTGGAAAAAAGTTGCAAGAAGCTTTGGGGACAAAGTTGAATTTTAGCACGGCTTTCCATCTGCAAATTGATAGTCAGTCAGAGAAAGTAATTCAGAATCTTGAAGACATGTTGTGGCGATGCGTCCTAGAATTCCAAGGCAGATGGGAAAAATATTTATCGTTGGTAGAGTTTGCCTACAACAATAGATATCAATCGAGTATGAAAATGGCGCCTTATGAGGTTTATATGGGCGTAAGTGCTGAATGCCCTTGTTTTCGACTGAACTCAGAGAAAATCAAATTCACAGGGTCCATTTAGTCAAAGAGACCGAAGAGAAAGTTAATGTAACACCCTGAAGTTTGGGCCTAGAAGTATTAGGTCTTGAGTGTGGGTGCAGTTAGGAGACTGCACATAAATATTTAGTTGTGCAAGAAAGTGACACAAACGCATGTTTGGCTTAGTGGTTGTGTGCTCTGGAAGTGTATAGGAAGTCATGGTTTCAAGCCTTAACTTCCACAAAATTTTACTTTTTAAGGATAAACCCCTATCTTTGGCCAGTAGGGTTATAAGTTTATTTTGGTAAAAACATGACAAAATGGGCCTGCTGGTCTAGAGAATAGTGGCGTGTGGAGTGTGCTAGTGGACTGAGGTTTGAATCCCTGCTTGTGCAAATGGAGATTATTTTTGCTGGTGGCCTTGGGAGAAAGTTGTATTTGACCGAAACACTAAGAGTTTGAACAGATTTGAATGGGATTGTTGTTAGCCAAATTTGAAGAGATGGATAGGAGGAAATTAAGGAGAAAATAAAGCAAGTTTGAACTTGGAGAAGAGTCTCGTCAGATTTGAACTCTGGAACTTAGTGTTTCGGTTATGTAGGGATGTTGGGGAGGAGTTTAGTGTGTGGAACGCTAAATGAAATTGGGGAGTTGTTTTGGGGTAAAATTCAGCTATGTATTGGTAATTGGTCATTTCACTTAAGTATTTCGCCAAATTATTATTATGTTCATTTTTTGTTTTCTGAAGCCGATTTGTGCTAGGAGGTCTTTCAATATTAGTTGTTTCTTGCTAGTGCATTCGGGTACTTTCATTTTGGGACTATCTCGGTTGTTGCTCTTCTCCTTCTACTCTTTGACAACTATTTTCCCTTGATACCCTTTGTAGCCGAATAACCTCCTTTCTGTTCTCTCTCTGACCCTTTCGATTTTTAGCCTTAGTCTTAATCGAATCTCTCCTTCTTCTCCCTGACTTAATTGATCACCTCTTTGATAGAATACATTTTTTCTTCCCTCTCTCAAATCTTTCTGTACTTCTTGCTTTTGCTAAATCTCCTTGATTGACTATTGCCGAAACTCATTTGAGTTATTGGTAAGGGTAACTACAATCGCTTCATTATTACTTTTCTAGTCGAATCTCTGTTAGCTCTATTGCCAAGTTTCAACTTTCCCCTTCTCTTTCTCTTTGGGGTCGAATGTATGCTTTTCATCTAAACATCTTATGATATGCCTAATCTTGCTAGGAGTGTGGATTCTATTGTGGAAGTTCAGGCCGATTATTCTTCTCCTTATAAGCGGTCTATTCACTTTTGGGGTAAGTGCTTTAAGTGAGATGAGTTTTTATTGGACTTTAAATACTTATGAATTGATCGAATGTTTCTTTTGAAGGTAAAAGTTTTGGAGTTCTATGTGGGTGTTAAGTCAGTAAGGATCTGCGATTGTTGGTTTGGTAAGTGACAGTGGATCAAACGAATCATTTTCGATATTATGGTATGGATTAACAATGGTTTTAGGCTAATGAGGGATTTTTGTTAATCATAGGTGCGTTGATCTTGGAAGCGTTTCGACTACAACCCCATAACAGGTGTGTGTAACACTGCCATTGGATGTGAAACTGGAAAGGCTAAAAAACCCAAAAGCTGGAAGGCTGAAAAGCTGGAAAAGCTGGTTGACGACACCACACGGGCGTGTGGGCGCCCATGTGGCAGGCCGTGTGACAAAATATAGCCATGTGGTCGACGAGATGGCCATGAGCGTCTTCATGGGCCGAAAAGATACTGGGCCATTTTGGGCCTAACTTGGCCATGTATGCCCAATGGGCCTGTGGGCCTCACATGGAATCAATCATATAAAAGTTTAGTTACTATTGGGCTAGGCTGTGTAAACCACACGTTTAATACCAATTTGGGCTATGTAGGCCATAACAATATGGGCAATGGGCCCATTATTATCGATTGATTGTTAAGGTTGCACGGGTCACCTAATACAACTGTGAACCTACTGTTGGGCTAGTAAATGTACCTGGACCTTTATTTTTGGCAAGATGACTATTTTACCCCTATGTGATATATGATTGTTTAAGCATGCCTTTTTTACTGTATGTACATTTATCTCATGTTGCATTGTATGGGGTGGGATATATGATTTTAGAGGAAGTATACTGAAAGGCTATAAGCCTATTACTGGCAGCTCTGTTGTAAATACTATTTTAGTGTCGTAATCGGTACAACTTGGTGTGTAGGGCTGGTACGGAGATTGTGTGTAGCAGATGGATTGGGTAGGATTCTATGTTTGCATACTATATTGAAAGGGGCTAAGGCCCAGACTGCCATTGATACGAAAATGGGCTTAGGCCCAGACTGTTACTGCTACTGAAAGAGGGGTTAAGGCCCCTAACTAAAACTGAGGGCTTAGGCCCAAATTGTGTTTACTCTGATTGTATGCTTTTATAGGATTTCACACACTGAGTTTTTGTAAATTCACCCATCTGTTAACTGTGCAGGAAATCCCAAGGCTTAGACGGATCGAGGCGGCGGAGGACTCAGAGGTGGCCACTCTACGAAGTTTCTTTTAATATTGTAATTAAGATTTTATTTTTGATTTCATTATGTAATAAGGCCTTTTTTTAATTTTTGGGGTTTATTTATTGTTGATTTATATCTGGTAGTAGTAGGATGTGGGTTTTCAAAAGAGATACATGATTTACCAAACTACTACGACTACGTAAAATCGTTTCAAAAGGTTCCACGATAAACGAGATTTTTGAATTAATAAGTTTTAAAGTGAATACTTTTTTATAGTGATGCAAATTTTAAAATCATTTTCTAGTTCACACTAAAAGGGTAAATAAATAGTGGGCTTTTCAAATAATTTCACGCTTTACGAAAAACACTTCAATGTGACATCGCCAGATTCGCCCATAATATCCAAGCTGGGTTTAAGGTGTTACATTTAGCGGTATCAGAGCCAAGTTGTAGAACTCGACTGTGGATTTTGGGCTTTTACAAAAATGTGGAAGTTTTAAAAGAATTGTTTCAAATGGTTTTAAATGATTAATCTAATTTGGAAATATTTTTTTGAAGGAGTGGTACACCGAGCCTCTGTGTCGATCCTGTAAGTCTTCTGATTGTTTATACTGAAATGTTATTACTGAGACTATTTAGAGTAGGAAAAATTATACCGAAACTCTCTAGTTAGAGTAAACTACGAACCGTAGCAAGACTGCGAACTGCGAAAACAAACTCTGAGATAATATTGTTCATAAGATATTTGTAATAAATAAAAGAATTATAAAGTTACTGGCATAAAATTGTTAATATAGACTAAGCGCATTCGATAATGAGCACTAGAGGTACTCGTGGAAGAGGCCGCTGCAGAGGTCATGGGAGTGCTCGGGCTGAGTCTTCGTCAGCTGGACACCAGCCTAATGAGGAAGCTAAAGAGGCATAACTTTACCTATGATTGGGACCGGGTCTCAAAATCGAGTGTCTGGGGACGATGAACTGTCCCAAGCGATGTTGAAGATTCTGGAAAGGGTCGCTAGGCCTAGTACTGGCACTGTCGGCTGTGGGTCAGTTACGAAATGAATCAGGTCTAATGGGGCTGAGATATTCAGGGGTATTGCTAGAGTGGCCTCTAGTGTGGCCGAATATTGGATCGAGGCCAAAGAGAGGATCATGGATGACCTCGACTGCACCCTCGAATAGAAGCTAAAGGGTGCAGTATCACTGTTGAGAGACGAGGCCTACCAGTGGTGGCTTACTGTCAAAGAGGGAACTCAAGCCGATCGTTTGACCTGAGAGTTTTTCAAGAATACTTTTCAGGCTAAATATGTGGGTGCCAGCTATGTGGCTGCCCGTAAGAGGAATTTCTGAATTTAACTCAGGGAGATAAGACAGTGGCTGAATACGAAGCTGAATTTTTATGACTTAGCCGCTATGCGCGGGGGATGGTGGACACTGAATATGAGCGCTACGTTCATTTTGAAGACAGCCTCAAAAATAGTCTACGAGTTTTAATAGCTCTACAGAGAGAGCGAGATTTTGCTGTTTTGGTAGAAAAGATGAAGATCGCTGAGGATGTGAAGCGCGCTGAGTGCCAGAACCGAAAAAAGGAAAGGGGTAGGAACAAGAGGGATTCAAAGCCCTTGAGTTCATTAATGAGGCCTAAGAAAAAGCCCATAGTTGATGGGCCGATCAGAGTTAAGGCCCCTATTGTTGTTACTGGACCGTAGCCTTGTGCTGATTGTGGGAGGCATCATAAAGGCGAGTGTTGGCGAAGGATTGGAGCAGATCTTTGGAGCACTGTACCATAGATTGTCCACGGAGGCCCGATCAGATGCAAACTACTGGTACGGATATTGTTCAGCAGCTAGCGAGAGGCCGTGGTCAGGCAAAGGGTGGAAATGGTTTGGGTCGTGGTCGTGGAGCGGAGGGCAAAGGTGTTGGTTATACTGAGGCAAGGTAGTCAGGACTGGCTTGTGCTGTACGTCGCCAAGAGGATGGAGACGCCCCAAATGTTGATGCGGGTACGTTCTTTATCCATAATGTACCTTATTTTGTACTGATTGATGTATAGTCTACGCATTCCTATATGACATTTACTGTGCTTGAAACCTCAGGTTAAATGTGGTAGTGTTTTCGAGTTAGAGTGCATAGCGAGAGTGTAGTAGTATAGTCTGTGTTATGCGACTGATCTGAGAGTTGGGAATTTCGGGGATAAAATTTCTTTAATAAGGGGTGAATTGTAATGCCCCAAAGTTCGGGCCTAAAAGTATTAGGTCTTCAGTTTGGGTACAGTTAGGAAACTGCACATAAGTATTTAGTTGTGCAAGAAAGTGACACAAATACATGTTTGGCTTAGTGGTTGTGTGCTCTGGAAGTGTATGGGAAGTCATGGGTTCAAGCCTTGGCTTCCATAATATTTTTCTTTTTAAGAATAAAACCCCTATCTTTGACTAGTAGGGTTATCGGTTTATTTTGGTAAAAACATGACAGAATAGGCCTGCTGGTCTAGTGGATAGTGGCGTGTGGAGTGTGCTAGTGGTCTGAGGTTTGAATCCCTGCATGTGCAAATGGAGATTATTTTTGCTGGTGGCCTTGGGAGGAAGTTGTGTTTGACCGAAACACCAATAGTTTGAATAGATTTGAATGGGGTTGTTGTTAGCCGAATTTGAAGAGATGGATGAGAGGAAATTAAGGAGAACATCAAGAAAATTTGAATTTAGAGAATAGTCTTGTCGGGTTTGAACTCTGGCACTTAGTGTTTCGGTTGTGTAGGGATGTTGGGGGAGGTGTTTAGTGTGTGGAAGGCTTAACAAAATTGGGGAGTTCTTTTAGGGTAAAATTCAGCTATGTATTTGTAATTGGTCATTTCATTTAGAGATTTCGTCAAATTATGGTTTTGCTCATTTTTTGTTTTCTGAAGCAAATTTGTGCTAGGAAGTCTTTTGGTATCGGTTGATTCTGGCTAGTGCTTTTGGGTACTTTCATTTTTGGACTATCTCGGTTTTTGTTCTTCTCCTTCTAATATTTGACAACTGTTTTCCCTTGATACCTTTTGTAGCCGAATAACCTCTTTTCTTTTCTCTCTCTGACCCTTTCAGTTTTTTGCCTTAGTCTTGATTGAATCTCTTCTTCTTCTCCCTAACTCAATTGATCACCTCTTTGATAGAATAGATTTTTTCCTCCCTCTTTCAAATCTTTCTATTCTTCTTGCTTTGGCCGAATCTCCTTTGAGTTATTGGTAAGGGTAACTACAATCGCTTCATTATTACTTTTCTAGTCGAATCTTTGTTAGTTCTACTGCCAAGTTTCGGCTTTCCCCTTCTCTTTCTCTTTGGGGCCGAATGTATGCTTTTCGTCTAAACATCTTATGATTTGCCTAATCTTGCTAGGAGTGTGGATTCTATTGTTGAAGTTCAGGCTGATTATTCTTCTCATTACAAGCGGTCTATTCACTTTTAGACTTTAAATACTTATGAATCGATCGAATGTTTCTTATGAAAGTCAAAGTTTTGGAGTGGTATGTAGGTGTTAAGTTAGTAAGGATCTACGATAGTTGGTTTGGTAAGTGATAGTGCATCAAACGAATCCTTTTTGATATTGTGGTATGGATTAACGATGGTTTTAGGCTAATGAGGGAATGCTGTTAATCATTGGTGCGTTGATCCCGAAAGTGTTTCGGTTACAACCCTATAACAGGTGTGTGTAACACTGCCATTGTTTGTGAAACTTGAAAGGCTGAAAAGCTAAAAAGCTGAAAGGTTGAAAAGTAAAAAAAGTGGGTTGACGGCACTAAACGAGCATGTGGGCGCCTATGTGGCAAGCCCTGTGACAAAACATGGCCGTGTGGTCGACGAGATGGCCATGAGCGTCTTCGTGGGCCGAAACGATACTTGGCCATTTTGGGCCGAACTGGGCCATGTAGGCCCAATAAGCTTGTGGTCCCCACACGAAATAAATCACATAAAAGTGTAGTTACTACTGGGCTAGGCTGTGTATACCACACGACTAAGGCCAATTTGGGCTATGTGGGCCATACGAGCGTGGGGTCCCGCATAGGCCCACAATATGGGCCGTGGGCCATTATCATCGATTAATTATTAAGGTTGCACGGGTCGTCCAAGGTGACTGTGGACCTACTGTTGGGCCAGTAAATGTACCTGGACCCTTATTTTTGGTAAGATGACTGTTTTACCCCTACGTGATGTATGACTGTTTGAGCATGCCATTTTTACTGTATGTACCTTTATATCATGTTGCATTGCTTGGGGTGGGATATATGATTTTGGAGGAAGTGTACTGAAAGGCTATAAGCCTATTATTTGCAGCTCTGCTGCAAATACTATTTTAGTGCCATAACCGGTACTACTTGGTGTATAGGGTTGGGTGGGTCAATTTTATCCCTACATGGTGTGTAGGGCTGGTACGAAGATGGTGCGTAGTAGATGGATTGGGTAGGATTCTGTGTTTGCATACTTTACTGAAATGGGCTAAGGCCTAGACTACCACTGATACTGAAATAGGCTTAGGCCCAGACAGTTACTGCTACTGAAAGAGGGGATAAGGCCCCTAACTGAAACTGAGAGCTTAGGCCCAAATTGTGTTTACTCTGATTGTATGCTTTTATGGTATTTCACAGACTGAGTTTTCGTAAACTCACCCATCTGTTAACTATGCAAGAAGTCCCTAGGCTTAGACGGATCGAGGCGATGGAGGACTTAGAGGTGGCCACTCAACAAAGTTTCTTTTAATATTATAATTAAGATTTTATTTTTGGTTTTACTATGTAATAAGGCCTCTATAATTTTTAATTTTTGGGGTTTATTTATTTTTTATTTATATCTGCTAGTAGTAGTATGCAGGTTTTCAAAAGATATGCATGATTTACCAAAATACCATGAATACGCAAAACCGTTTCAAAAGCTTCTGCGATAAATGAAAAATTTGAATTAATAAGTTTGAAAGTGAATACTTTTTTATAGTGGCGCAAATTTTAAAATCATTTTCTAGTTAACACTTAAAAAGATTTAACGCTTTATGAAAAACACTTTAATATGACATCGCTAGATTCAGGCATAATGTCCAAGTCGGGTTTGGGGTGTTACATTTAGTGGTATCAGAGTCAAGTTTTAAAACTCGGCTGTGAATTGTGGGCTTTTACAAAAATGTGGAAGTTTTAACAGAATTGTTTCAAATGGTTTAAAATGATTGATATAATTTGGAAATATTTTATTGAAGGAGTGGTACACCGAGTCTCTGCGTCGATCCTGTAAGTCTTCTGACTGTTTATACTGAAATATTATTACTGAGACTACTTAGGGTAGGAAAAACTATACCAAAATTCTCTAGTTAGAGTAAACTACGGACCGTAGCAAGACTGCGAACTGAGAAAACAAACTCTAAGATAATATTGTTCATAAGATATCTGTAATAAATACTAGAACAATAAAGTGACTGGCATAAAACTGTTAATACAGACTAAGTGCATTCAATAATGAGGGCCAGAGGTACTCATGGAAGAGGCCGCGACAAAGCCGGGGGAGTGCTCGGGCTAAGTCTTCGTCAGTTGGACACCAGCTTAATGAGGAAGCTAAAGAGGCACCAACTTCACCTATGACTGGGATCGGGTCTCAAAATCGAGTGGCTGGGGACGACGCACTGTCCCAAGGGATGTTGAGGATTCTGAAAAGGGTCGTTGGGCCTAGTACTGGCACTGTGGGTCGTGGGTCTGTGACGAAACGACTTAGGTCTAATGGTGCTGAGATATTCAAGGGTATTGCTAGAATCGCCCCTAGTGTGGCTGAATATTGGATCAAGGCCACAGAGAGGATCATGGATGACCTCGACTGCACCCTCGAACAGAAACTAAAGGGTGCAATTGAGGCATACCAGTGGTGGCTTACAGTCAAAGAGGGCACTCAAGCTAATCGTTTGACCTGGGAGTTTTTCAAGAATACTTTCCAGGCTAAATATGTGGGTGCCAGCTATGTGGATGCCTGTAGAAGGAATTTCTAAATTTAACTCAGGGAGATAAGACAGTGGCTGAATATGAAGCTAAATTTTTGCGACTTAGCCGCTATGCGCGGGGGATGGTGGCAACTGAATATGAGCGCTGTGTTTGTTTCGAAAATAGCCTCAAAGATAGTCTACGGGTTTTAATAGCTCTACAGAGGGAGCGAGATTTTCCTTTTTTGTTGGAAAAGCGAGGATCGCTGAGGATGTGAAGCGCGCTAAGAACCAGAACCGCGAAAAGGAAAGGGGTAGGAACAAGAAGGATTCAGATCCTTCGAGTTCATTAGTGAGGTATAAGAAAAATCCCAGAGTTGATAGGCTGATCAGAGTTGAGGCCCCTGTTGCTATTACTGGACCGCAGCCCTGTGCTGATTGTGGGAGCCGTCATCAAAGCGAGTGTTGGCGAAGAATTGAGGCATGTTTTAGGTGCAGATCTTTGGAGCACCGTATCAGAGATTGTCTACGGAGGCCCGATTAGATGCAAACTACTGGTACAGATACTGTTCAGCAGCCACCGAGAGGTTGTGGTCAAGCTAAAGGTGGAAATGGTTTGGGCCGTGGTCATAGAGTGGAGGGCAGAGGTGCTGGTTATACTGAGGCAAGGCAGCCGACACTAGTTTATGCTGCACGTTACTGAAAGGATAGAGACGCCCCAAATGTTGATGCGGGTACGTTCTTTATCAATAATGTACCTTACTTTACACTGATTGATGTTGGGTCTATGCATTCCTATATGACATGTATTGTGCTTAAAACCTCGGGTTAAATGTGCTAGTGTTTTGGAATTAGAGTGCGCAGCTGGAGCGTAGTAGTGTAGTCTATATTATGTGACTGATCTGATAGTTGGAAATTTCGGGGATGAAATTTCCCTAAGGAGGGGTGAATTGTAATGTCTAAAGTTTGGGCCTAGAAGTATTAGGTCTTGAGTGTAGATGCAGTTAGCAGACTGCACATAAATATTTAGTTGTGAAAGAAAGTGACACAAACGCATGTTTGGCTTAGTGGTTGTGTGCTCTAGAAGTGCATGGGAAGTCATGGGTTCAAGCATTGGCTTCCACAATGTCTTTCTTTTAAAAGATAAAACCCCTATCTTTGGCTAGTAGGGTTGTGAGTTTATTTTGGTAAAAACATGACAGAATGGGCTTGCTGGTTTAGCGGATAGTGGCATGTGCAGTGTCCTAGTGGTCTGAGGTTTGAATCCCTGCTTGTGCAAATGGATATTATTTTTGCTGGTGGCATTGGAAGGAAGTTGTGTTTGACCGAAACACCAAGAGTTTGAACAGATTTGAATGGGGTTATTTCTAGCTGAATTTGAAGAGATGGATGGAAAGAAATTAAGGAGAAAATTAAGCAAGTTCAAATTTGGAGAAGATTCTTGCCGGGTTTGAACTCTTGCACTTAGTGTTTCGATTGTGTAGGGATGTTGGGGGAGGCGTTTAGGTTGTGGAAGGCTGAACGAATTTGGGGACTTCTTTTGGGGTAAAATTCGGCTATGTATTGGAAATTGGTCCTTTCATTTCAAGATTTCGTCAAATTATGGTTTTGCTCACTTTTTTATTTTCTAAGGCTGATTTGTGCTAGGAAGTCTTTTAGTAACAGTTGTTTCTGGCTTGTGCTTTTGGGTAGTTTCATTTCGGTACTATCTCGATTGTTGTTCTTCTCCTCCTACTCTTTGACAACTATTTTCCTTTGATACCTTTTGTAGTCGAATAACCTCATTTCTTTACCCTTTTTGACCCTTTCGGTTTTTACCCTTAGTCTTGATTGAATCTCTCCTTCTTCTCCCTGACTAAATTGATCACCTCTTTGATAGAATACGTTTTTTCTTCCCTCTCTCAAATCTTTCTGCTCTTCTTGCTTTGGCCAAATCTCCTTGATTGACTATTGCCGAAACTCATTTGAGTTGTTGGTAAGGCTAACTACAATCACTTCATTATTACTTTTCTAGCCGAATCTCTGTTAGCTCTACTGACAAGTTTCGGCTTTCCCCTTCTCTTTCTCTTTGGGGCCGAATGTATGCTTTTCATCTAAACATCTTATGATCTGCCTAATCTTGCTAGGAGTGTGGATTCTATTGTGCAAGTTCAGGCCAATTATTCTTCTCATTACAAGCGGTCTATTCACTTTTGGACTTTAAATACTTATGAATTGATCGAATGTTTCTTATGAAGGTCAAAGTTTTGGAGTGGTACGTAGCTGTTAAGTTAGTAAGGATCTGCGATTGTTGGTTTGGTAAGTGACAGTGGATCGAACGAATCTTTTTTGATATTGTAGTATAGATTAACGATGGTTTTAGGCTAATGAAGGATTGTTGTTAATCATAGGTGTGTTGATCTCAAAGTGTTTCGGTTACAACCCCCTAATAGGTGTTTCTAACACTGTCACTGGATGTGAAACTACAAAGGCTGAAAAGTCGAAAAGCTGAAAGGCTGGAAAGCCAAAAAAGTGGGTTACTAACAACACACTGGCGTGTGGGCGCCCGTGTGGTCAGCCGTGTGACAAAACATGCCCGTATGGTCAACGAGATGGCCATGAGTGTCTTCGTGGGCCGAAACAATACTGGGCCATTTTGGGCCAAATTGGGCCATGTAAGCCCAACGGGCTTGTGGGCCCCACACGAAATCAATCACGTAAAAGTGTGGTTACTATTGGGCTAGGCTATGTAAACCACACGGGTAAGGCCAATTTGGGCTATGTGGGCCATACGAGCGTGTGGGCCCACATGAGCCCGCAATATGGGCCATAGGCCCATTATCATCGATTGACTGTTAAGGTTGAACAGGTAGCCCAAGACGACTGTAGACCTATTGTTGGGTCGGTAAGTGTACCTGGACCCTTATTTTTGCTATGATGACTGTTTTACCCCTAGGTGGTGTATGACTGTTTAAGTATGTCATTTTTACTGTATGTACATTTATATGATCTTGCATTGCATGCGGTGGGATATATGATTTTAGAGGAAGTGTACTGAAAGGATATAAGCTTATTACTAGCAGTTTTGCTGTAAATACTGTTTTAGTGTCATAACCGGTACGACTTGGTGTGTAGGGTTGGGTGGGTCAATTTTATCCCCACATGGTGCGTAGGGCTAGTACGAAGATGGTGCGTAGCAGATGGATTAGGTAGGATTCTATGTTTGCATACTTTACTGAAATGGGCTAAGGCCCAGACTGCCACTAATGCTGAAATGGGCTTAGGCCCAGACTGTTACTGCTACTGAAAAACGGGCTAAGTCCCCTAACTTAAACTGAGGGCTTAGGCCCAAATTGTGTTTACTCTGATTGTATGCTTTTATTGGATTTCACATACTGAGTTTTCGTAAACTCTCCCATCTGTTAACTATACAAGAAGTCCCCAAGCTTAAACAGATCGAGGCGACGGAGGACTCAAAGGTGGCCACTCGACGAAGTTTCTTTTAATATTATAATTAAGATTTTATTTTAGGTTTCATTAGGTAATAAGGCCTCTATAATTTTTAATTTTTGGGGTTTATTTATTTTTTATTTATATCTGCTAGTAGTAGGATGTGGGTTTTCAAAAGATATGCATTATTACCAAAATACCACTAATGCGCAAAACGGTTTCAAAAGCTTCTGCGACAAACAAAATTTTCTAATTAATAAGTTTTAAAGTGAATACTTTTTGATAGTGACGCAAATTTTAAAATCATTTTGTAGTTCACATAAAGAGGCTAAATAAACAGTGGGCTTTTCAAACGATTTTACGCTTTACGAAAAACACTTCAATGTGACATCGCTAGATTCAGCCATAATGTCCAAGCCGGGTTTGGGGTGTTACAGTTAATGTAATTCATGATTGTTTGAAGGTTGCTTCGGATAGATAGAAATCCTACGCGGATTTTAAACAAAAGGAAATTGAGTTTCAAGTTGGTGATAAGGTGTTTGTAAAAGTATCCCCATGGAAGAAAGTCCTCAGATTTGGTAAGAAAGGAAAATTAAGTCCACATTTTATTAGACCCTATGAGGTGACAGAGAGAATTGGGCCGGTAGCTTATTGACTAGCCTTGCCTTCCAAGTTAGAAAAGATCCATGATACTTTCCATGTGTCGATGTTACATCGTTACCGTTCTGACCCTTCGCACGTTCTTTTGCCAACAGAGGTTGAGATTCAATTAGACATGACTTATGGCGAAAAGCCGGTTAAGATCTTAGCATGAGAGGTCAGGAAATTGAGAAATAAAACTATAGCACTCGTGAAAGTATCGTGGCATCGACATGAGGTTGAAGAGGCCACATGGGAGCTCGAGAAAATTATGAGAGACCAATACCCAAACCTTTTTAATGGTTTCGGGACAAAAATCCTAAGGGGGAGAATTGTAACAGCCTGATTTTGGGCCTAGTCGGAACAGTGGTTTAGAAGCCACTAACATGAGGTCGGATAAATTATTTTTAATATTATTTTATGTGTTGTAGCATGATTATATGAGTGCATGAAAATTTTGGTGAAATAATTTTAGCGATTGCATGCTTAATTACGAAAAAAGACTAAATTGCATAAAGTGTGAAAGTTTTGTTCTACTAGCTAAAGGTGTCAAATAGCTATGGAACATTAAATTAGAGGTCTTTATTGAGTAAATAGACCACAAATTTGTTAATAGCTGATCGTAGGGACAAAGAAATTGTAAGGTCAAAGTTAGGTGAAATTGGGTGACTAAATTAATTAGATTTATAATAAAATAAAAAAGAAAAAGACATCACCTTTCATCTTTCTCCTCTCCACTGAAAATACCAGCAAAATAGGGGTTTTGGAGCTTCAAAATTTCAGCCACTCTCTACCCATACAAGGAAGTGATTTTTATGGCCTTTCTTGATAATTTTTGTGCTTTTGGGAATGAGGGGACTATTTTGCAAAATGATTGAAAGTCTAAGGTTTTTCCATGAGAGTGTTCATGTTGTTTTTGAATTATTATGAAAGAAAATGAATCACGATTGTTAAACAAACAACTTTTGTGAAGTAGTTTTCATGAAAACCCTAACTAAAGACCATTTTGCATAAGTTATAAATTCTATGATGATTGTGTGAAATAATGGGAATTGTGGGCTGCTTCTAGTATAAAAAAATTTAGCTAGGCTTGGGTAGTAAGAAAATTCGATAAAAATCGATTTACGAGCCTAGGGGTAAAACAATAATTTTGTAAAAGTCTAGGGCAAAATGGTTATTTTGCCAAAATAAGAATTATGTTATGCATTGATTAAAATGATGATTAAATTAGTGAATTTTTATCATTTTAGATCAAGAAATACGAAATCCAGACCTAGACCAGGGGATGGCCAAGCAAGTAGACTAAATACAAATAATCGTCCACTTTTTGTATACCTAGGTAAATTGTACGTAAGTAAAGCAACTTTATCATTATTATGTGTTGAGTCATTAATTTTGCGTAATATGGTTCAAATTGCTTATGAATAATGCATAATGAGATTCAATGTAGTAGAGTCCCAGTTGAACCTAGGAATAGATTGGATATCTATGTTATGACATTTGGGTGATATGAATGCCAGTGTAAGACCATGTCTGGGACATGGTATCAGCATTGATATGTACACTAGTGTAAGACCATGTCTGGGACATGGCATCGGACACCTTATGAGAGCCAGTGTAAGACCATGTCTGGAACATGGCATCGGCACTGAGACGAGAGCTAGTGTAAGACCATGTCTGGGACATGGCATCGGCCTCGACATGTGAGCTAGTGTAAGACCATGTTTGGAACATGGCATCGACAATTCACCCTCTTTTGTAAAGCTTGTCAGATATCCTTTAGTATTCTATATGGTTTCACGAGTTATTTTAAAAGCTTATGATAATGATATGGAATGATATAATCATGTTGTTAGTGGTACAGGTTATTATTCGAAACTCATGAGATATGAGTCTAGTTATGTTGCCTTGATGGTAAGAATGACATGAGTAAGTTCTAGTTATGAAAATTATCTTGGTACAATACTCTAGTTATGTTGCCTTAATGGTAAGAATGACATGAGTAAGTTCTAGTTATGAAAATGATCTTGGTACAATATTGAAATCTTTGGTTTATGCTTGTGATATATATAAGCATGTAGTGATATTTACCCATGTTCACTCAAGAATGTTGTGTTGATTTATAACATGCATGGTTGATGTTGTTACTTATTTATATGCAATTTACTAAGCTTTACGCGTACTCCCTCCCCTTTCCATTTTCTTATAGTGTCGCCAAGCTAGTATCGGGGATCTAGGGATGTTGGAGGCATCTATCACACTATCACCTGAAGCTTTGGTATAGCTAGTTTAATATTTTGATTTTGGCATGTATAGGGACTTGAATCTTTTGTTTAGCATCTTGTTAGTTTAGCCATAAGAGTTGGCTCACATGATGGATGTGATATTCATTTTGTATAAGCCATTAATGTTGGCTAATATTAATTATTATTAAATGCATTCGATGCAAATTTCTCATAGTTGTGATGGTTTTGGCTATGTGTGTTATGCTTGGATTGGTTTTGGATGATGTTGTGTAGGTTGGTGCAAGTAAGGGTGGCAAAAAGGCTTGGTAAATAGCCTTATTTTTGTCCACATGGGCAGACACACGGGCGTGTGTCTAGATCGTGTGTGACACACGGTCTGCCCCACGAGTGTGTAGTCCAGACGTGTGTCCCCTACACCTCAAATTATTTCAAGTCAGTATGCATGGTAGTAAATACACGAGCAAAGACACGGTTGTGTGTCTCAGCCGTATGGACGACACAGCCTAACACACGGGTGTGTGCCTTCGCCGTGTGCCATTAAAGGGTTGCTGACGTCAAAAATAGAATGTCAATGTTTTAGCACATAGGCTAAGACACGGGCGTGTCATGGCCGTATGGGGGACACGGCTCATGGAAAAGGGTGTGTGCCAAGCCGTGTGAAAACCCCTATAGGTTCGATTTGAAAAATAAATTCGCACGGGCTAGGGACACGGGCATGTCCCGATATGTTCAGGCTGTGTGAGTCACACGGGCCTTCAACATGGCCATGTTAAGAAGACACACGGGTGTGTGCCCCTGTCAACTTGAAATTTTACAAATTTTTCGAGAGTGCACAGATTAGTCCCAAATTAATTCCAAAGTGTGTTCGGGGCCTCGTAAGACTATAGTAGGGACATTAAAGTATTGTGAAAAGTTCTAATTTGGAGCGAGATTTCGTATTAAGGAAATGAATGTTTGTATGTGATTATGTCCGGTAAAACCTCGTATCCTATTCCAGCGTCGAACTCGGGTAAGGAGTGTTACAAACGTAAAGATTTTCTTGAGCTTAAATAAGGCCGTATGTCTGTTATGGAATACGAGCGAGAATTTGTGAGGTTGAGCCAGTATGCACAAAAATATGTCTCGACTGAAGCAATCATGTGCAAAATATTTGAGGATGGCTTGAATGAAGATATGCATTTGTTAGTTGGTATTTTGGAAATAAAAGAGTTCGTTGTGCTTATCGAACGAGCATGTAAAGCTAAAGAACTCTGGAAAGAGAAAAGAAAAGCTGATTCAGAAGCTAGAGATGTGAGGAAGAGATCTATAAGTAAATCATTTTAGTCAATGTCAAAGAAATTTTGAGATGATTATAGTCGTTCGAAGGCTAATGTGGGGCATTCGAGTGTGGATCGTGCTAGGTCGCATTCAAGCTTTAGAGCTCTAGCTACTTCTGTTGCAAGTTTTGGAAATGTCTGTTCCGATCGACCCAAGTGTAAACACTATGGTAAAAGACATATCGGTAATTGTAAATTGTATGATCGGCCTTATTTCAAATGTGGATCTTTATATCATTTTATCCGTGATTGTCCCGAGTCTGTTGGGTAAGAGATTGTGCAAAATCTGAGACCGAGTAACACCTCAGCTCAAGGTAAACCTCCTAGAAATACGAGTAATGTAAGTGGCCATCAGAGGAAAACTAAAGATACGACTGTTAGATCTGAGGCTCATGCAAGTGCCAAAGCCTATGCCATTCGAACTCGTGAGGAAGCTTCGTCTTCCGATGTTATAATTGGTACTTTCACACTTTATGATACTTCTATGATTGCATTGATAGATCCTGGATCAACACATTCTTATATATGCATGAATTTAGTATCTAGTAAGACTTTGCCTGTAGAGTCTACTGAATTCGTGATTAAAGTATCGAACCCCCTAGGCAGATGTGTTTTGGTTGATAAAGTTTGCAAGAATTGTCCGTTAATGTTTCGAGACATTTGTTTTCCGGTTGATCTGATGTTATTACCCTTTGATGAGTTTGATATAATTCTGGGTATGGATTGGTTAACTTTTCCTGATGCTATTGTAAACTGCAAATGAAAGATTATTGATTTGAAATACAAGAATGATGAAATAGTCTGAATTGAATCTAGTGATTTGAATGGGTAACTGGCTGTGATTTCGTCAATGAAAGTTCTGAGTATTGTGAGAAAAGGTTGTGAAGCTTACTTTTCTTATGTGATCAATTCAAAAGTAACAGAAAAGAAAGTGGAATCAGTGCCTGTTATCTGTGAATTTCCTGATGTATTTCTTGAAGAACTTCCAGGACTACCTCCAATCCGAGAAGTTGAATTTGGTATAGAGTTAGTACTGAGAACTACTCCAATTTCGATAGCTCTGTATAGAATGGCTCCGACCGAGTTAAAAGAATTAAAGTCTTAGTTACAAGAGTTGACAGACAGAGGATTCGCAAGGCCAAGTTTTTCACCTTGGGGTGCTCCTGTTCTGCTTGTGAAAAAGAAAGATGGTACAATGAGAATGTGCATTGATTATCGTCAATTGAACAAAGTGACTATCAAGAACAAATATCCTCTTCCCAGAATTGACAATTTGTTTGATCAGTTGAAAGGAGCTACTGTGTTTTCAAAGATAGATTTAAGATCAGGTTACTATCAGTTGCGAGTAAAAGATTCAGACATTCCGAAAACTACTTTTTGAATTAGGTACGACCAGTATGAATTCTTAGTTATGCCTTTTGGATTAACAAATGCACCTACTATTTTTATGGACTTGATGAACAATATTTTTAGACCGTATTTAGATCGATTTGTCGTTGTATTCATTGATGACATTTTAATTTATTTGTATGATGAAACTGAACATGCTGAGCATTTAAGAATAGTGTTATAGACTTTGCGTGATAAGCAATTGTATGCGAAGTTCAGTAAATATGAGTTTTGGTTACGCGAAGTTGGATTTCTGGGACATATTGTGTTAGCATCAGGTATCCGACTTGATCCGAGCAAGATTTCAGCTATTCTAGATTGGAAGCCTCCAAGAAATGTTTCTGAAGTCTACATTTTTTTGGGACTTGTCAGTTATTATAGACGATTTGTAAAAGGCTTTTCAATGATCGCGACTCCATTGACGAAATTGCTTCAGAAAGATGTGAAATTTGATTGGTCTGAAAAGTGTCAAAAAAGCTTTGGTCAGTTGAAAACCCTATTGGCTGAAGCTCTAGTGTCAGTACAACCAGAATCGAGCAAAGAATTTGTGATCTACAGTAAAGCTTCGTTGAATGGTCTGGGTTGCGTTTTGATGCAAGAAACCAAATTATAGCTTATACTTCGAGACAGTTAAAATGCATGAAAAGAACTATCCGACGTACAATCTGGAATTGGCGGCTATTGTGGTTGCTTTGAAGATTTGGCGTCACTATCTGTTCGGTGAGAAATTTCTCGTTTATTCCGATCCTAAAAGTTTGAAATATTTGATGACTCAAAAAAGATTTGAACCTGGGACAGAAAAGGTGGCTAGAATTGTTAAAAGACTACGAGCTTGTTATTGATTATCATCCGGGAAAAGAAAATGTTGCTACTTATGCTTTGAGCCGAAAATCATTTTTTACATTACGTGCTATGAATGCTTAGTTGTGTATATCTGATGATGGTTTGGTTTTAGCCGAATTGAAAGTGAGACTGTTGTTTTTACAATAGACTATTGATGCTCAGAAGGTTGATAATGAGATTATAGCAAAACGAGCCCAGTATGATCTGGATTTTGATTCAAAATTTTGAGTTGATAATGATGATTGTTTGAAATTCTGATATTGGATTTGTGTTTCGAAAAATTCAGAGTTAATTCAGATGATTTTGAACGAAGCTCACAACAATCGTTTATCTGTACATTCGGGTAGTACGAAAATGTATAATGATTTGAAACAACATTACTGGTGGTCTGGAATGAAATGAGATATCTTTGACTTTTTTTTGAAACGTTTGATCTATTAGCAAGTTAAAGCTAAACATCAAGTGCCATCAGGTTTGTTACAGCCAATTATGATTCCTGAAAGGAAATAGGATAGAGTGATGATGGATTTTGTTTCGGGTTTGCTCCTATCTCCGCGAAAGAAAGATACTTGTGGGCTGTGGTTGACCGATTGACGAAATTAACTCATTTTATTCTAGTACGATCTGATTTCTCACTTGATAAATCAGCCAAGTTATACATTTTCGATATTGTGAGATTGCACGGCGTGCCAATGTCTCTTGTGTCAGATAGAGATCTGAGATTCACTTCACGATTTTGGAAGAAACTACAAGAGGCATTAGGTACGAAATTACATTTCAATACTACTTTTCACCCACAAACAGATTGTCAATCATAGCAGATTATTCGGATACTCAAGGATATGTTAAGATGTTGCATTCTTGAGTTTGAAGGTATATGGGAATAGTATTTGCCATTGATTGAATTCGCCTATAATAATAGTTTTCAATCGAGCATTAAAATGGCACCGTACGAAGCCTTATATGGTTGCAAATGTTGTACACCTTTATATTGGACTAAACTCAGCAATACTAAGATTCACGGGGTTGATTTGATAAAAGAGACTAAACGAAAAGTAAAAGTGGTCTGAGATAGTTTGAAAGCAGCTTTTGATCGTCAGAAATCTTATGCAGATTTGAAACGAAAAGATATTGAATTTCAGATCGATGATAAAGTGTTTTTGAAAGTCTCACCGTGGAAGAAAGTACTTCGATTTGGCAGAAAAGGCAAGTTGAGTCCGAGGTTCATCGGGCCGTATGAGATTACCGAGTGTATCGGGCCGGTGGCTTTTAGATTGTTGTTGCTACCAGAGCTAGAAAAGATTAATAATGTGTTTCACGTATCAATACTTCGATAATACAAATCTGATCCCTTGCATGTAATTTCTCCGTCTGAAATTGAGATTCAGTCCGATATGACCTATGAAGAAGAACTGATTCGTATCTTAGCTTGCGAGGTTAAAGAATTGCGAAATAAGAATATTTCATTAGTAAAAGTAATATGGCATCGACATGGTGTTGAAGAGGCTACGTAGGAGCCCAAAGATATTATGAGACAACAATACCAGAATCTGTTTAACGGTAAGATTTTCGGGGACGAAAATCCCTAAGGGGGAGAGTTGTAACAGCCCGGTTTAGACCCTAGTCAGAATAGTTGTTTCAAGACCACAAATTTGAGTCATAAAAATATTTTAATATTATTTTTTGTGCTTATTATATGTGAATTGATATCTGTGAAAATTCCGTATGAAAATTTTATCATTTGTGTGTTTAATTTGCGAAAAGGACTTAATCGCGTAAAATGTAAAAGTTGCCTTCTATTTGTTAAAGTGCTTAATTGCTATGTCTTTTTAATTGAGAGGTCCTTATGTTGTAAATGGACCATTAACATGGTTAATGGACATTAATGACCATATAATATGTGTTTATTATATGTTTACATAAAGGCTAAATAAGTAAATATGTAAATAACCTATTATAATTAAAACAAAACATCAAATTAGGCCATTTTATGTTGTATTTGCCAAAAATTGAAGAACAAAAAAAAGAGTTTTTAGGATTTCAGCACTTTGAGTTTGAATTAAGGTATGTGTTTTTGTTCTGTTTGTTACAATTTCTATGTTTTTGTGATCGTTGCTTTGTGTTTTACTAAGCTTGATGTTGGGTTAACATGTTTTGTCTTTGAAATTTTGATGATTTTGAGTAATTTGGGCTAAATTGTGAAAATGAGAAATTGAGGGACTAAAATGTGGAATAAACAAAATATGTAGACTTATGTGAAGACTATGAATATTCGGCCAAGTATGTGTAAAAGGAAATTTTATATATTTTGTGATTTTGTGAATTAGGGACTAAAGTGTCAAAATCTAAAAATATGAGGGCTAATTTGTAAAATGCTCTAAATATGTGTTTTTGGATTGTATTGAATGATATGGTGAATAAAAGAGTTAAATTTGAATGTGTTTAGATCAAGAACAAAAGAAAACAGAATTAGATCGGGGGAAGTCGAATGTCGTCGAGTAGTCGACTCCGTTCGTTTGGATCCATACGAGGTAAGTCGATATACAAATAAATGTGTTTTGAATTGAATTATTAATGTTTATATGCTATTGAATAGTGATAAATGATTATATGAGTTGAGCATGAGATATTCGAGAAAGTATCGACAAAGTTTCGATGTCCGAAAAGCCCCGTACAAACCATAGGAATAGTTAGATACATATGTCATGACATAGGATCCGATATGTGTTATCGTGTAAGACGACGTCTAGGACATCGGCATTGACTTATGATTTACGTGTAAGACCATGTCTGGGACATCGTCATCGTATTTGATTTCGTGTAAGACCCTGTCTGGGACAGTGGCATCGATATTTGATTACATGCACTACAGCAAAATAGATTTTTAGTGGCGTTTGGATAAAAAACGCCACTAAAGATCGAGCATTAGCGGCCCTTCTTGAAAAACGCCGCTATAGATCTAGAATTACCGGTACTTTCTGAAAAACGCCGCTATAGATCGAGCATTAGCGGTGCTTTTCAAACAACGCTGCTATAGGTCGACTATTAGCGGCGCTTTTTGAAAAATTCCGCAAAAAAATTAAGCACAAAGCTGTCAAGCTTTAGTGGCATTAGTGACGCTTTTTGAAAAACCCTGCTATAGATTAAGCATTAGCGGCGCTTTTAAAAAATGCCACGATAGGTCGGCCATAAGCGGCGCTTTTCAAAAAAAGCCGCTATAGGTCGACCATAAAAAAGCGCCGCAAAAAGATTAAGCACAACATTGCCGTTGACCTTTAGTGGCATTAGCAGCACTTTTTGAAAAACGTCGCTATAGATCGAGCTTTAATGGCTCTTTGTCAAAAACGCCACAAAAAATTATCTGTCTATTTATTATTTAACCGATTTATTTATATTAGTTAAAATATAATTTATTTTTAATTGAATATTTAAATTCTTCAAAAAAAATAATGACACGTAGAAAATTTTGAAAGTAAAAACATAGAAAAATATTTGTTAAAAATGAAAAAATTAGTTATCATTATAGTTTAGGGTTTATGGTATATGGTTTAGGGTTTAATGTTTAGGGGTTATTATTTTAAGGTTTATGGATTATATGTTTAGGGATTATGGTTTATGGTTTTAGGGTTTGGTTTTAAGGTTTAGGGGTTATGGGTTATGGGTTATGGGTTCAGCATTTCTGGGATATGTTTTATGATTTAGGGTTTAGGGGATAAGGGTTAGGAGTTTAGGGTTTAAGTAATAAGTGTTTTTTAATTTATATATTAAATAATTTCTTATATAATTGTAAAAGAGATAATATTAATTTTAATATATTAAAATTATGATTATAGTTTAAATTATTTAAGATATAATAGATAATATATATATATTAAACGGTTTAGGATTTAAGGTTTACTTGAGATTTGTTAAATGATGAAATTTTATACAATCAATTAATTCTTTTATATTTAAAAATATTTAATCTAAACCATTTGATATATTTAAATATTAGATTTAGAAAAAAAAACATTGATAAATAAATAAAATAAAGTAACAGATTGATATGAATAGGTAACTATCTATTTTGGATAGGGCCAAATTATAACAAATAAAGATGAAATACAAAAACTAAAATCATTCCACATCGAACATCTAGCAAAATAGTTATATTATAGTTTGGAAGAAATATCTCTAATAAAATGAAGATTAGATCGGAAAAGAATAATATAAAACCATGATTAACATCTCAGTCTTTAGTAGAAATTTGATATGTGAGAGATTGATTGCTTACATTGGATAATTCTAACTTAATAATTAATTACAGCCATTTAATTATTTATATTCTTTTAAAATATATCATATTTATTTTTAGAGTACTTTTTTTTATAAAAATCCAATTTATAAAAAATAATAATAATAAACGTTTTATAAAATCACGTAATTAATGATTTTTAGCAGACAAAATAAAAGATTTTTAGTAGAGCAAAACAGCGTCATTTTATTCAAAATGAAATAAATAGGCAATAGCAGTGTTTTTTAAAAATACACCACAAAATATTATTTTAATTTAAAAATCGCGCCCTTTTATCCTTAAATTTCCCCACCCCCAAAAACCCCTAATTTTTCCCCCTAAAATCAATTTTCCCTTCATCTTAACCAAATTCCCATTTCAAATTTCATTCTGTTATTGATTTTTATGTGTTTTTTATTTTAAATCTCTCTGCAACATATATCAGTTAAAGCTTCAACCTTTATACCCAAGTACAAGATTTTGATTTTAAAAAAGCATCAGTCTTTGTTCTTTTGTGTATAAATCACGAGATTTGTTTGGTTTCTAAGAAAATATTTTATTCGTGTTTGGAAGATTTTCTTCGCCGTTTTAGAGGGTGTCTCTGTTTTTCTTTCTTTCGTTTTCTCTACAATCAAGTGGTTTTGATATTTTGATTTAAAGAGTTACCCAATTGGATACGCAATTGTTGACGCTCTATAAAGTCTTAATCCCACCTCTTCATTTCATTTTCCTGAGAAAATGTTGGACTTGACAGAAAATCCCAAGTTGGTAAGTATAATCTCTCTAGGTTTTCTTCATTTTTTCCCATACAAGATTTTGATTTTAAAAAAGCATCAGTCTTTGTTCTTTTATATATAAATCACGAGATTTGTTTGGTTTCTAATAAAATATTTTATTTGTGTTTGGAAGATTTTCTTCACCATTTTAGAGGGTGTCTCTATTTTTCTTTCTTTCATTTTATCTACAAGGTTTTGAAATTTTGATTTAAAGAGTTACCCAATTGGATACGCAATCGTTGACGCTCTATAAAGTCTTAATTCCACCTCTTCATTTCATTTTCTTGAGAAAATGTTGGACTTGACGGAAAATCCCAAGTTGGTAAGTATAATCTCTTTAGGTTTGCTTCATTTTTTCCGCCTTATTTACTGTTCAATAGGTTTTTTTTTCATCATCGTAATCAATCGTTTCATTTCTAATATAAATCCTAGAAAAAAATTTATCTTCGAATTTGGGGATATGATTTGGCTTCTTCCAATGAGATTTCAACACAAAAAATCTCGGTTTCAGATCATATAAGTGGGTTTCAATACACAGCTGATAAACCCGATAGCTTTGTTATCGACATGGATAGTTTCTCTCATGGAGGACTCAATAAAGAAATCAATCAAAACCCAAGAATCACAATAAGTTTACTTTCTTTCTTTTTTCTGGGAAAATTTTCAAAATCTTGCATTACCTCTGCAAGTAGGTGTGGCCTTTTCTGGGCTGCATTTCGTTTTATTTCATGCTTTCTGGTTTAGGAACAATTGGTCTTATGGTGTACGGATGATTAAGATGTGGCCAAATTGCCTTTGTGCTCAAGTGATAAAATAAATTAAGTTATTAGCATTGGCTACAGCTACATTTATCAAACAAAGTTAGCATAGAAAACTGATTGTTTCAGTCTTTCATTGCAGTTCATGTCATTTTTCTAATGTTCAGTATGCATATTGAACAGACAATCATCAACCAATCTCCAAATTCCTATTTCTTGTATATATACTTTCTAGTCTAAATCCGATTTTCTAGGTACAAAAATGGAGGAGCCCTGAATAGTAGTCTTATTTCTATTACACCACTATTTTAATCTATTGTCCTTAAATGTTAGTTTTATCCTTTTTCTTATCTAATATAATAGTTAAGCACATTTAGTGGGAGATAGCCCTTGGTTGTAAGCATGTATTGAGGGATAATGCTTGCTGATAGGATATTGCTCAAGATTAGATATTCTTAGAAGTTCATCTTTTACTTGCCCTTTTATTCTATTTTTATTTTATCCTTCTAACTGATTCGATGTTATGGGTAGGTTTCTTGGACAATTTTAAAAGTGGACGATTGCATACACTAATCACTTCAGCTTTTAGTCATATTGATATTCAGCACATTGTCTCTAACATGATTGGACTTTATTTCTTTGGATATAATGTATGATTGTTGAAATCTTTTATTTTGGTTGCTACTTCTTTTCTTATTAGTTTTTAGGTCTTACAAATTGCTTCTTTTCGATCTTTAAGTAATGATATCTACCTTATATACTTAGTGCTTTTTTAACTTCTTTGTATGCAAATAGTTGGGAGTCAAGTACTTATTCTAGAATTTATAAATTGATTGGAAACTTGCATCGTTTTGTAAAACATGGTTTGTGGTGGCTCAATCCCAACAGTGTAATAAGCTGTATACATTGTAACATTAACATTTCCCTCACTGCCTTTTAATCTAGTGTGACTAATGTACTGCATTATTATTTGTCTCTGAAAGTCCTTTTACCTTTACGTTGTAAGAGAAAACTTATGTTAAAGAGAGTACTATTTTAGACTACCTAATCAGGATCAGTTATCCAATCTAATATCCATGATCCTTGCCTTGAGATTGTGATGCCCAAACTGGATACTAGGAAAGCAGAATCATCATTTTATGGTCTAACACTGAAACTTGTTGCATCTCAATGCTTTAGTGTGAAATTCAATATATTTCCTTCTTTCTAATTTACGACATAAGCATCATGGCATTGCATTTCTGTGTTACTCTCGTGACTTGGGGGATTTAATTCATGTTACAACCAAGATTGCTACATTTTGATTTTTGTGTTTTTGTATGCTCTGTCTGCATTTTTTTTCCTCCTAGTCCTTTGCTCCTTTATTTATCTCCTTTAATCACCAACCATTTTAATTTCTTTGCTTATTACTTTGCATTGTGTAGATTGGAAGACTCTTTGGACCTGAATATTTGCTGAGGTAGTTTCTAGCTAGGGCAATAGGTGGTTCAGTGTTTTACTTGGTGCACCATGCATTTTTGGCTAAGGTACCATGATGCTGCAAGAAATATCTGAATTCCTACCCTCTCTTACTTGGGATGGTAACAAACAGTAGTTGCTTTGACTAATCTCAAAAACCCCTGCTTGGTCGGTGGGTATAGAAAGAAACATGGTGCTAATAACGTGTCAAATGTGTTTGTGAACCCACATTACGTGGGGGGATTGGGGTTGCTGTGAGAAGGTTTTGTTTAACCTTCATGGTTTTCTTGAGGAGACCATCTCACTTGGTCCATCTTCCTCTTTTAGCTGTTTCTGTCTCTGGAAATCGAGATTTTATTTTCAATATATCAGGAATGCATTGTGTCCATTTCCAAATTTTATTGATCACTAAAAGCTCCTTCCATTTAGTTTTTATATGATCCTTTTCTCTGATTTTATCTACCGAAGAACCTCCTGAAAATGTTAGCTGATTTTGATGTCTTAAATTTTGCAGCCATTGATGATTATCGTTCCTGACAAACAAGACATCTATACCCTTTTGAAACAGATGTTATCATCCAGCTTTCTAAGGCCAGTTCTTAATATATGAGAATTTTTTTTCTTATATCAGTTGGAGTTTCTTAATTATTAATTTACTATGATGTCATATTTAAGGCCTCACGAGTATTTTGTACTGACTTGGTTTTTTTGTTCCAAGGATTCAGTGCCGCCAGCATTTAGAAATATTGTTTGAAAACATCCCAACAATGTTTTAGAGTAGTACAACTACTGAGTCATGTTTTGGTGTCGCAATCCAGGTAAGTCATTACAAGGTTATACCTTCATAATCTGTTTGAGGTGTTGAGTGTATGTAATTTGGTTACTTGAAGAAAAATGAGGTTAAGATACTGATACATCAATCCTTATCTTAAACAATTTGTATGTAGTTTTCATATGTAGTTTATTTGAGTGTTGGAGTTTTTGGACTGCTTTCTCAAGATTTTTATTGACTAGAAGTTTTCTATGAAAATTTGACATGGTCCTAAAATTCAATTTATAATTTGTTGCTAATATTCTTTTGTTTTTAGCTGAATTAACTGACCAAATTCGGTTTGTTCGTTAACCATAAAAAATTTAGTTTGGTTAACAGAAGAGATTTTAAGAAAATTTGATATTTGAATGTTATTTTGGTTATTAGTTAGGATTAGTCCTGTTAAGTTTTTATACCTTCATTTTATTTGTTTTGAACTTTTACTATGTGTTAGTTTAACATCTGATGGTGATTAATTTTGAACTTTTATATCTTCATTGTATTGTGCTTCTAGATTTTTATTTGTTCTGATATTTTGGTTGGATATGTAGAATTACCCATTGAAAAAATGTTGAAGGTTAATTTTGTTTCGTTAACGAAAACCAACCAAATTAACCGAAATATTAAGGTGTTCTCTCTTTTCCTGCAATTTTGTAGTTAACGGATTTGGGTTTCACATTACATTATTTTGTATGTTGTAGGTACATATTATGCACAGCCTTTTCAATGACTTCTACATTAACAGACTAGAGAAGTGTATAAAAATCCTTTAGACACTTGTAGATTATTCAAATCTATAATATTTTTCCCCTCTGTTTGTAGGTTCATTGGCATCTTGTCCTGATGAGAGTGTAGTTTATGAAGCTTTAAACTTTGCATTGTCCTCCGAGATATTAGAATTCCTAGTTCAAAACTTAGCAATTTGTCTTTTATAAAAGACCAAATTTCCAATCTTCAATGTTGTTTAGGTTCGCAAACAAGATGCTATATTTGGACTTGCTGTTAGTAAAGGACTTGATATATTTTATTTATATCTTTATATTTAATCTAATTTTTATTATTTATTTTTGTTTTGATTCTATATTTTTATTTTTATTTTAATATTTAAGATAACTTGAGTTCTAACTTTTGGATTTTAATTCTGTTATTAAGTTATTATTTTAAATTCTAAATTTAAATTCATCAATTTTTATATTTAGTTTTAAAGTCAAAATTTTCATAAAAATTTAATTTAAATAGTATTTTTTTATTTATCCTTAAAAATATATAGTTTGAAGTTCAAATTTCAAAAATAAAACATAATATAATATTTATCATAGAAATAAATATTTATTTTAAAATTAAAATAATTTTTATAAAAGGTCATGTTCTTTAGCGGCGTTTGTGGGAAAAGTGTCGTTAAAGGTCATGTTTTTTAGTGGCGTTTTTAGGGAAAGTGCCATTAAAGATCATGTTCTTTAGCGGCATTTTTTCACATAAATGCCGTAAATTTTAGCAGCGTTATCTATAGTGGCGTTTTTTGCGGCATTTATAAAAATGCCTTTTATAAAATTCTTGTCGAAAAATAATTAAGTTTTATAAAATAATTAAAGTGCACTTAAAATATGAACATGTTGAATTTTAGTTAATTTTATAATTAGTTTTGATGAATTTTGGTTATTTTCGACAGGTTTGCACAAAGGCAAAAAATGGCTCGGTAGACACTACTAGAAGCATAAAACCGAGAAGCAATTTGAAGTATCGAGGCGAACTAAATTTCAACCTAAGACGGTCCAAAATTATATGTATTAATGCATAATATAATTAACTTTAATTTATATCCAATTTAATTTGGGTTAACAAATTATGATTAATTAATTATGAAAAAGTGGTCCAGTTGAACCACACTAAGTAAACCAAACCTCCCAAGAAATGGATAGCCCAAAACCGTCTCAAGAGCCGACCCAAATCAGCTTATTAGCTGATTATTTAAGCTTGCAAAGAGGCCTTGAAAGACTTGTTCAAGTTGCATTCAAACCCCTCTACAATTGGTGGCTTTGTAGATTTGCCCCAAGCCAAATTTAGCAAGGTTGAAACTATCAACCTTGTAACATGTGTGGCCGGGCAAGGGATGGCTCTTTGGCTGCTATTTTTAGCTAATTTTAGCATCCATCTTCAACTATAAATCCCCCTTGGTAGATCATTCAACACACCTCAAATCTTTCACATCTTTTCTCTCTTCTCTCTACTTTCTCTCTTCTTTGCCATTCTAAATTCCCTTGCTCTCTTGCCGATTTCCTCCCTTGGAAAAGGGGTGTTCATCAGCTATTTTGGAGCAACATTGAAGTGTTTGTAGCAGCTTTGATTAACAAGGACAACAGAGAACGAAGAACGAAGCAAGCTAGTGTGCAAGACAGTTCATCAAATACCCTAATGGAGTTTTTGAGCCAAAACTCAGTTCTCTCGGGATCATTATCCACATTAGCTCTGAAATATTCAACCTTGTGCTTTCGGATCTTATCAACTGGGGGCTTGTTCATTCTTACAAATTCCAGACCTTGTGGAGCTACGGGAACCGGTCGAGGAATAGGTGGGGGTGGAGGAGGTTGGGCATTTGAATTTGTTCGAACAAACTTTGTATACCACTTGTTTATCATGTGGAGAAAGGCTTCCCTAGCCCCTTCTCTCTAACCAACCGTTAGAGGTCTACTACCAGACGGCGCTGCCCCTTGAGCACAAGCCGGTGCATTACTTTCAACGTCATTAGCCTCAGCTCGGTTGGGATCCATTTACTATATGAAAACACAAATTTAAAATTGTCAAGAGTCATCACACTATCACAGTTCATTTATGGCATATATAGTTTGACTCTTACACACGCTATGTTAGACCGAGAATCAACTAAATAGTAGCTCTGATGCCACTAAATGTAACACCCTATACTGCCCATCGACGACGACTCAACTTAAGCCTCTCTACGGAGCCCGTTGCGCCCATGGGTATTGCGTCTACATGATCCACAAGTGCTCATTGTATGTAATATCTACATTACGAATTATATGCATCAATCTAGTATTTATTAGCAGATATTTTATGCTTGAGTCATCAGAAGAAGTTTCAAATATATTTCAGTCTTTATAGTATAGTTTTAATCATTACAGAGTTTTCTAAAATAAAGTTTTTCTAAGTTAAAAGTACATATAGGATCGGCGCCAGAGACTCAGTATTCATAGAATTATTTTTTTATATTCGTGAAGAAATAAACTTTACTCGAACAAACAGTTTTAATAAAAATAAATTTGAGCTTAAATTTCATAACCCGAGTTTTGCAACCTGACTCTGATACCACTAAATGTAACACCCTAAACTCGACCTAGACTTTATGGCTAAACCTAGAGTTGCTACATAGAACGATTGAAAATTTAATTTGCGTATATTTTGAAAATTGATGATAACTCTTAAAATCACGGATCTTTCAAAATTGTATCTTGTTTAACAATTTTACTGAAAGCGTTGTTTGTTTATGTTTCAAAAAAAACTTCTGATTTTGCAGCGGATATCTTAATAAAAAGTACTATATTTGAAAACACAATTTGATATTTGAAACTTGTTGTTTCTGCAGAAAATAATCGTTGTTGTAAAACCGTTTAAATAGTATAATTCAGAAACGATAAATAATGTCAAAAATCCCAAACAGTCCACAAAGTCCAAAATTTGCAAAACACTTAAATTCCAAATTAAAATAATTAAAATAAAAGCTAAACTTATATAACCGAGCTCCCGTCGCACCGACCCACCGAGGATTACTTGAAAATATTAGTTAAACAGAAAGTGAGTTTTCAAAACTTAGTATATACTGAATAACTTTAAATAGTTAATGCATAACAGACAGATTTAACAGAATCATATCAGAGTAATACAGATACTGACATATAATCCTACCCCCATTTGCTACACACCAACTCTGACCATCACAACACACCATGTGGGTTATGAAACACCCACCCAGCCCTACACACCACTTAGTGTCGATAACACACTTTACAGAATATTCGCAACTGTGCTGCCAGATAGATAAGTGAATTATAGCCTTTTATAGAAACACTTCCTCCACGTAATATAACCCATCCCAAAAGTAGATATAGTCAAAACAAAAATCATACATGCTACAATTTTACACGCATGACATATCAGATACAGATTTCATATATAACATTTTTCGAGATTATTATTCACATGGCAACTCAAATATACTTACAACCATTAGAATTTATACTAACAGATGACTGGATTTCATGTTTTATAGTACATTTAGTCACATGTCTATCCTACAGAAGGCACACAGTCGATGGAACGACGTGTATGGCCTTAGGGAAATTTCATAGTGTTGAGCCCACACGCACAAAATAGCTAGCCCATGTGGCCCACAAGGCCTCACACACACCTGTGTGGTCCACACAACCCAAACAAAAAATTCACAACATCCTCTAAACACACCTGATCAAGAACCCGATGCATGCCCAAAATTGAATATTCTAGCATCTAAATTGACGAAACCATACGAATTGACAACAAAATTTCTCAGCCTAAATGACTAATTTCAATAATGAAACACCATTTGATTGAGAATCAAACACAACAAATTCACAACATCCTCTAAACACGCCCCTGTGCACTTACCGATACGAGCAGCACTACATGAAATTTATGATGTTGGAGGAACAACCAATTGCTCTCGATCCTCACCTAACAACACACAAACAAAATAATTAAACACAACTAAAACCCCAATTCCACCACCAGAACTCAACCCACACAAAAAAGAACCCCAACCCTTCAAAATTTCACAACTTACCAGATGAACAAATGCCATAACCACCACCTAAGATGTAAACAAAGGATAGAAAATGAAAGTAATGGAAAATTAAGCCAAGAAATAATCAAGAATCAAAATAAAAGAACAAAGATTAGAAAAGAAGGAAAAAGAACAAAAATTAAAGAAACAGAACACTAAAACATGGAAAGTAGATGACAGCGTGAATAATGGTTTTAGAAAAGGAACAAACGTGAGATAATTTGGGTACAAAACCAAATGAAAAAAACTTGGAAACAAATGGGACGTGCAAAACTGAAAAGGGATTTAGAGGATTTGTTGGGATTTTTTTTTAAAAAAATAAAGTATTAAAAATAAAATAAAACAAAAACCAACCTAACTACTTAATTCTTATCAGATTACTCAAAGACCTAATTTAATTCAAACCTAACCACTAACAGGCCAACTTGAACAAATAAACAAAAATATAGCAAAACCTTCCCATTTTACTCACTCCGAGACTCAAAGACCAAACCTCTAACACATACTCAAATTCTTAACCACTGGGACAAACACTTAATTATGACATATCTCAACAAAACAAGAATTCATATTTTGGGGCATTACAATTTATATATAGAAATATATTATTTATATAATAATGTATATTATTTACAGGGGGGATCCACTTACCATAGTGTAAAACTTAAGTGATTTTACACCTTTCTGAAACCTTTTATACCATTAATATTTTAAAAATCCAACCGTTGAATTTATCAAGATATTTTTACTTGTCATGCATATAATTTTTTGAATCGAGCCAATATCTCTATCATATAAATCTAAAAATTGTCTATATTAGTAACAGTTGGAAGTTTTCTACGTAAAACAAATAGAAAATTTTAATTTATGCCAAACTTGACATAAATGATCGAAACAAGTGGAAAATTCATATTAAAATTTACAAAATGGTGTAAAATTATTTAAGTTTTATAGTGGTATAAGTAGATCCTCCCCTCATTATATATAATAATAAATATATTATATGAAAAAGAAACACTTACACTATAAATAAGTATCAATTTCTTAACTACTTCAATAGTTCTTTAGAGAGAAGGCTTATAGTTTAAAGTTAAATATATTTTATTTATCTATAATGTTAGCTCTCATGTTCCAAGCTTTTAATATAACAATATTTAAGATAATTTTTTTTACATTTTCTAAGTTATTTGCTGAAAATAGTTATTGAAAATTTTGGTTAAACATTTTCAAAGCATTAAAGACTTGTAAAAGTACTTAAAAACATGCTTTAAACGTGATTTAATTTATCTAAATGTTTTTTAGTCAATCCAAAATATGTTTAAGTGTTTTAAACTTATTTTATATAAGTTTGGGAAGTTGTATCGATACTTGGAAGAAGTTCTACTGATAGAAATAAGTCAGAGAGCACTTTAAGCATACCTCCAGACTTCTACCCATACTTAGGGGACTTCAGCTGATACAAGTAAGTTAGTAAGCAATTTTGAATTCCCCTGCACCTTCTATCGATATAACTATCAATACAACTCTGAACCCTTAAAACCCTTAGGCTTCTACCAATACAAGTGGGACTTCTACCTATATATTAGGCTCCAACTATCATAATTTTGAAGGCTTCTACTAGTGTAATTTCACTTTTACCAATACAATATATTTGTAACTACAAATAAGCTCAAATTTAATGCTTCCAACTGTAAGATCCCGATTTTGGGGCTAGTCGGAATAGTGGTTTCGGGACCACAAATATGACGTAGAAAAATTCATTTTTATTATATTTTTATGGTATACATGTTTATGGAACTATTCTGTGAAAATATCGTTTGAAAATTTTGACGTATAGGCACTCAATTTAGTCAAAAGGACTAAATTGTAAAAAGTGCAAAAGTTGAGTTCTACTTGTTAAAGGTGTCCAATTGCTATGAGATTTTAAATTAGATGTCCTTAATTGGTAATTAGACCATTAGATAAGTTAGTGGACAAAAATGGACATGAATAGGTAAAATTTCAAAGTTATGCATTAAGGGTATTTTGGTCATTTGGTAAATAAAAGAATAAAAAGGGAAAATCAAGTCAAAATTGGTGTCCATCTTCTTCACCTTGGTTGAATTTTTTAAGGAGACCATAGCTAGGGTTTCTTCAACTTTCAAGCTTGATTGTAAGTACATCCTAGTCCCGTTTTTAATGCTCTTTACATTTTTGAAGTCCTCGTAACCTGATTTATCTATTTCTACCATTATTTTGGAGAAGGGTTCATGTTTAAAATTTTTCCCATGTGTGACATGCATGTATTTTGATGTTTGATGGAAGATATTGTATGTTTAAGGTGTGATAAACAACTTTTACTAAGTGATTTTTTAGTGAAAATTCATAAAAATGACTTATTTGTGAAAGTTGTAAAAATGGGTAATAGGAATGTTTTTTGATGAAAAATTTGGACTATTATGAGCATGATATAGGTTTGGTTAGGCTTGGGTAACAAAGAAAACGGATACATTTCATTTTGCAAGCCTAAAGACTAAAATGTAAATATGTCAGTCTAGGGGAAAAAATGTAATTTTTTCCATAAGTTGATTTTTGGACAGCATTGAGCAATATGATAATTAAATAAGTTAAATTTGCTATTATAGATCAAGAAAAATGAAGTTCAGACCTTGACCGAGGAAAAAACAAGGTTATTGACAATTAGGTCCAATTCCTACTATTTTGTACCAATGTAAGTTTGTGTATAAATAATGTAATGTTATAATATGTATTTAATGCTTAATATTGCATAAATTGTACAATTGTTTCTATGGAAATATTCAACGAAGTTTCGACGATGAGAAAAAATCCCGGTTGAACCTTAGGAATAGTTTAGGAAACAAGTGACATGTCACTAGGAAACCATGAGTTATGTGATTTATGTGAATCTAGGTGCTGGTCATGTACGTCCTATCGGTGGTTGGGTAGTCCAGCATGTGTTGCGGATACCTGACAGCTTGCGTAAGCAGCCCGTGTAGCTACATCTTGCTAACAGCTTATGTGAGCAGGCTTGTGATTAGCTCGTGTACAAGCCCTATGTATTATGAGATATGAGCTAGCATTGGCTACATATGTGGCACTAATGTGCAAGAATTTCTGTGTAACATCCTAAAATAGGGCCTAGTCAGAATAGTGGTTTCGGGACCACAAATCCGACATCAAAATTTTTATTTTATGATTATTATGAGGTCTAGAATATGAGTATATGGATGTGTTAAAGTTTCATGAAGAAATTCTAAGTATAAGATGTCCAATTGGAAATTAGGGACTAAATTGAATAAATTGCAAAACTTGGTTTCTAGAAGAAATTTGTATGAAATTGCTTTAGATTATGAATTAGAAGGTCTTGGAGAGAAATTTGCCCAAATTCTAAATTTTTGGAAAAAAATGGGCTTGCATGGATGAAATTTTAAAGAAAAGGCATAAGGACATTTTGGTCATTTGTCATTTTAATGAAATAAAAAAGGAAAATAAAGAAAAAAATGCTCATCTTCTTCCCATAGCTGTCAAAATTTGGAGGACACCATAGCTAGGGTTTCTTCAATTTTTAGGCTCAATAGTAAGTGCTCCCAAGCCCCGTTTTTCATGCTCTTTGTATTTTCGAAATCCCGGTAGCTTACTCTCTCCATTTCTACCCATATTTCATGCTAGGGTTCATGTTTAAAAATTTTCCCATGCATGAGTTGCTTGTATTTTGATGGATTATAGAGGAATATGAAAGATGAATGTGTATTAAACATCTTTTCCTAGTTTATTTTCATGAAAAACCCTTATAGGGACTATTTTGCAAAAGATGTAAATGTGTGGTAGAAATGAGAAAATAATGGAAAATTTGGGCTTCCATAAGAGAGAAAAATGTTCGGCTAGGCTTGGGTGAGATAGAAATTTTCATGTGTTTCATTATACGAGCCTAGGGACTAAATCGTAAAAATGTAAAAGGTTAGGGGCAAAATAGTCATTAAGATTGGGGTTGAGTGTAATATCCTGATTTTGGGCCTAGTCGGAATAGCGGTTTTGTGGCCATAAAATCCGAGATAGAAATAATTATTTTATGATTATTTTGAGGTCTATGATATGATTGTATGATTGTGTGAAAATTTCGTGAAGAAATTTTATGCATAAAGTGCTTAAATTGAAATTAGGGACTAAATCGAATAATTTGTAAAACTTGCATTCTAGAAGTTTCTAGTATGAAATTGTTTTGAAATATTAATTATGAGGTCTTAAATAGAAATTTTACCAATTTCTAAGTCTATGGACAAAAATTGGACATGGATGGAATTTTTGGAAAGTTTAGTAGTAAGGGCATTTTGGTCATTTAGGGGTAAAAAGAATTAAAATACAAAATTAAAAGCCAATTTTGCTCATCTTCAACCCCATGGCCGAATATAGCAAGGAGAAACCATGGCTAGGGTTTTTCAAGCTTCCAAGCTCGATTGTAAGTCCGTTCTAGCCTCGTTTTTAATGATTTTTACGTTTTTAGAGTCCTGGTAGCTCGATTTAGCTTATGCTAGCAATAATTTAACCTAGGGTTTATATTTGGAAAAATACCCATAGGTGAAATTTGTGTATTTTGATGTTTTATGATAGAATATGAGGTTTTAAATTATGTTAGACAACTTGTGCTACTCGTTTTTAAGTGAAAACGAGCAAAAAGGCTTAATAGGTAAAAATACCTAATAGTCATAAGTACATGTTAGAGTGAGAATTTGATGTTGCCATAGAAGGGAAAAATGATCAGCATGTCATAAAACATAAGAAAATAGGCTGAAGTTTAATTTACGAGCTTTGGGGAAAAAGTGTAAATATGTAAAAGTTTAGGGGCAAAATTGTAATTTTTCCAAAATATGATTTTGGGTCAATTTGAATAATGTGAGTCCTAATTAGACTATATTTTAAATGATAGAGCAAGGAAAACTGAAACTCGGGCTAAAATAGGGAAAATACCAAGTTGTGGACGAAATGGTAAAAGTGGCCTTTTTCGCATACGTGGTAAGTTCATATGTAAATGTTGGTAACATAGTTATTGTTTTAAATTTTTTAATGTTATTTAAATGATATGATAATTATTATGAAATATCATACTTGTGACAATTGTTTGATAATATGTCAAATTATGTGATATACTTGGAAAATGTGAAATACTACCGAGTATCGGTATCGACATTCCATAGAAGATGGTTGAGACATATGATTGGGAAAAATGTCCCGTTGAACCTTAGGAATGGATTAGGATACAAGTGACATGTCACTGGGATATTTGGGCATCCGAACTCGTTGAGTTGAGTCCAAGTTCACTTATGGATGCGAGCGTCCGAACTCGTTGAGTTGAGTCCGAGTTCGAGAGATGTAACTAGGCATCCGAGCTCGTTGAGTTGAGTCCGAGTTCACTTATGGATGCGAGCGTCCGAACTCGTTGAGTTGAGTCTGAGTTCGAGAGATGTAACTAGGCATCCGAGCTCGTTGAGTTGAGTCCGAGTTCACTTATGGATGCGAACGCCCGAGCTCGTTGAGTTGAGTCTGAGTTCACTTATGGGTGGGTTACATGGTAGCTTGGCTACATATGTGGCACTTATGTGCAAACTTTCCATGTAAGCGAATTATATTCCGATGTGTTCAACGGGTAAAGTTCTACTGAAATGGAGAAATACTCAAGATGAAAGGGACGTATTGGTAAGTGTTGTGAAATGGGTACTCTGAACAGGTATGTACTTAACCCTCGAGTTGAAAAATCGATATAATAACAATATGGTAAGATGATAAATGAAAATGTGATATGAATGTCTTGGTGATGATTATGCAAATGATGTTTTATGTTTGCTTATATGGTTATGTTACTTGCTATTTGCATATGAACTTATTAAGCATTTATGCTTACTCCCTCCTTTTCATTCCTTGTAGTGTTGACAAGCCAGCTCGGAAATCGTGAATGGTCGGAGGCACACTCACATTATCCGTATACCATCTTGGCATAATGGCTTGTATATTTTGAGTATGGCATGTATAGCATTATAATCATTTTGTGTATATGGTCTTATGATATGGTTATTGAGTGGTATGGAAATGCTTGGTAATGATTAGCGATTGGAATGGCTAATCATGATCATATTTGGTGTTATGTAAGTCAAATTGCTAGCTAATCCATGGAAACCATAAAATAGGTAAAATTTACCATAAAATAGATTCAGACAGCAGCAGTGACGTGAGTTTGAAAAATCACTAAAATAGTCTAAATACAATTAGATGATGAATAAGTTATGGAATCGAAGCTTGATGAGTCTATTTTCATATGGAAGAAGCGAAACAGGTATATGAGCTATATTTTATGAGATGTTTAAATTTTTGTGAGACAGGGCCAGAGCGATTTCTGGATCCCCTGTTCTGACTTTGGAAATTCACCATAAATTTTACAAAGATAATTAGAATTCATGATTTATATTTACAGATTCCTTATTGAGTGTAGTTTTATTAGAGACAATCGGCATAGTCATTGAATCTCTGTACAGGGAGATATCTGATTCGTAATACACAGAGGTCAGAGTAGTCGAACCCTGAAACAGGGGAGACTTTAAATAATAAACTGTACTAATTGGCCTGACCAAAAATTCTAGAAAAAAATTAGTAGATATACATATGAGTCTAGTTTCAGGAAAAATTTTTGAATTGGATTTCGAGTTTCAAAACTCGAGATATGATTTTTAAAGCGACTGTGATGCAGTTAGCCAGCTTGTTTGGAAATTTGAAAATGAATTGTATGAGCTGTTTAAGTAATGAATTAAGTCCGTTAACACCTCGTGTTCGACTCCGGCAACGGTCTCGGGTACAGGGCGTTACAGTGAGAATTAGACTTGAAATGTAAATGTAGTGTATTAATGAGTTAATTTTTTTGTTATAGACCCCGAGGAACAAATTCTGGAGGTCGACTGAGGTAAACGCAAGGTTTCGAAATAACCGAAACACAACTCCGAAAAGAATACCAGGTAAGTTCGGATAACTTAAGATAAACCCTTACTATGCATAATTGTATGATTTATGAATGCTTTATGATTGCATTTATTATTGGAATGCAATTTCATAGAAATGTACATTTGATGATAACATGTGAAAAATGTCTCGGTTGGGGTTGAAAAAGGGAATTCGATGGACAAACCCTGTTTGACATGTGAATTGAGATCCTGCATGTGTTGCAGTAAGGATTTAGCCCGGACAGGTAATCCGTGATCTCAAGTATAGAAAGGATCTAGCCCGGATGGGTGTTCCTAGAATGATCAAGCCTCTCGAAGAATATATGTGCATTATGGATTTAGCCAGGACGGGTAATCCGATTAGGGTCTGAATTTAGCCTGGACTGGTAATTCAGATCCGAGCTCAATAAGGGTGTTTGTTGCTATAAGGGATTTAGTCTGGACTGGTAATCCCGACATCACCTTATGAGTTCATAATATGGGGGAATTAGCCTGGACTGGTAATCCTGCCATGAGATGTGAGGTTCACGGGAGTGCATATATGTGAAATGATCATTCGTAAGAATTGACGGATAATGGGTATTCCATCGAGATTTCCTAGAAACTCAACGGGATTAATATGATGTATGTCAATAAGATGATGAATGATGAGCTCATCTACATAAATTACATGATGCTTTGTCATGTGACTAACCCATTGATTGAGTGCATGTGATAGGGAATCATTTCATAATTGATGATTTCATGATTTATATATGGATGTATGCTAATTACTCGGTAAGTTTACTTTCTAGTTATTCGAGCTTACTAAGCATGAAAATGCTTACCCCTATCTTTTTCCCTGTCTCACAGAGCTCGATGACTCATAAGGATTGGAAGACTATTGGGGAGTGAGCACACTATCAACTAAACAAGCTTTGGTATAAAGACTCAGTTTCTTTTGTTCAATGGCATGTATAGTATTTTTGAGTATTTTGTTATATGTGTCATTTGATTTTCCCAGTAAAGGCATGTAAAAATATGTTTATCTCTTTGTATATGGCCATGAAAATTGGCTTAATTTAAGTAGGCTATGACCTACGATTTTATGCATAGTTTTAATTATGAAGGATGGGTTGCTATCAATTGGCAATGAATCACATGAATGAGCCAATTTTAGATGGATTAAAGTAATATGGGAACCCATGACACTAAATAGGAAATAACCATTTATGTATGAAACCAATGATATGAGGTTTCCATACAAGTATTTTCATTAAGATTATTTACAAGTATATAATCATGCTTCTTCTCAAACTTGGTAACCATTAGGCACAAGTAGTATAAAGGGGTGACTAAAGGCTTGGAAAATAGCCTAATAAAGTCCACATGGTTGGACACACGGGCGTGTGTCTAGGCCATGTGTGACACACGGTTCCCTCCCATGGGAATGTGCTATGGCCGTGTGTCCCCTGCACTTAAAACCTTAGCTCAAAGTTGTACACGGGTAGGCCACACGAGCGTACGCCATGGCCGTGTTAAAATGACAGTTTCGTCCACAGGCAGGTAGCACGGGCGTGTTCCTTGGCCGTGTTGATAAGTCAGTGTTGCCCACGGTTGAAAGGCATAGGCGTGCCCCAAGATACACGAGCGTGTGAGTCCACACGATCCACCTACACTGGCGTGTGTTCCTTTTAATTAAGGAAAATTTTCTGAAGAGCCCATGGCTAATCGGACGTGCCCGTATTTGTCCCGCATTGCCTTTCGATATGTTACAGGTCTTGAAGGCCTATATAAGGGACAAGATGTTCATGATTGAAAAGTTTTAAATTCAAATGAAATTTTGTGACCCGAGTTAGTATACTGAAAGTGTAAAGTTCAGGTAATGCCTCAAGTCCTCTCCCGGTGTTGGATAGGGTTAGGGGTGTTACATTTCGTGTATCCAATAATATTCCAAGTGTTCAACAGGTAATTCGAAGAGTGTGTCAAAGATGACAAAGTGTGCAACTATGTTATGAGTTACTACAAGTATGTATGTAAAACTTATGAGTATGGACTTTAGTATGAGATGAACTCTTGGTAAGAATGCTAATGAGTAGGCTAAGCCTAAGATACTTGATGATAATTGTGCTAACTTATGTTGAGTAGTTATATGATTAATGTATGATTTATGTTTCTTATTATTTGCATGCAAACTTACTAAGCTTTAAAAGCTTACTCCACTTTTCTTTCCATTCCTTATAGTGTTGCCAAGCTAGCTCAGAGATCGAGGAATGTCGAAGCTCGATTCACACTATCAAATGATTGTTTTAGGTATACTTGATTTTAATATTTTGAGTATGGCATGTATAGAGACTTGGTCATTTTGTTACGTGTCATATTGGTTTAGCCAAGTGTGTTGGCATTGTAATGGTTAATGATTCATTTTGTATATTGTAACACCCCTTACCCGTATCCGAGGCTGGGCTAAGGTACGAGGCGTTACCAAACAAACATACAAACATTAAACTAAAATACGAGCCATAAAATTTTATTCATATTTCAAAGCGTTCATTCTCTTACACATAGTCCCTTATTTGAGTCTACGGAGCCCAAAACATACTTTAGAAAGGGTTTGGTACTAAACCGAGAACTTACGAAAATCTTGGAAATTTCATGCTTTAAGGCTCCACACGCCCGTGTCCCAAAGTCATGTTCCATACACGGCTGAGACACATGGTCGTGTCTCTGCCTGTGTGGAATATACCTAGGCTATTTTCCAAGCTTTGGTCAACCTTGATCTCTTACACACTTATACAAAATCAAAAGCATATAACATGATATTCATTTAATGATTAAACATCCTCAATTAAACCACAAACATAGCATTTGTATGTCATCATACATGTGTCTCTCATACTCATTTTACCCTGTTTATTATAGTACCACTTATACATTTATACCAATATTATCATCTTACCAAATATCTTCAGCTTAATCATCAAGCATTCATATTTAAAGCTAGATCATATCTTTATAAAATACCACGATTCAGATGCACAGAATAACATGTTTGCCTGAAACATTTCAATTCAATTCCATACCCAACAAGCATTACATTGAGACTAGTCATATATATATACATGTCATGATACATAACATTCTCTTTTTGTTTTCTTATAAACACATATCATTTATTTCATTATATCAATATTTAATATACCATAGTTTCCATGTATTCCACATATATTTATTTCCTCCTCCTCCTCTCCATTCCATATCCTTAATGTATATAGCATTCTTGTAAGTACGATTTCACAATTTACTAATAAATGTTCACATCAAACTGTCCACACGAGTCATAGTCACTTAATTATTTATAATTTGAGCTACAGAGCTCCAAATTAAGATCTGTAAATTTCCCCTAAAACTAGACTCACATATCTTTCCACCATAAAATTTTCATAATTTTTGGTTTGGCCAATTAGTATAGTTTATTCATTAAAATTTCCCCTGTTTCACTTTTTGACAGTTCTGACCTCTCTTCACTAAAAAATAATTATCTCACAGTACAGAACTCGGATAATGTTCTTGTTAATTTATCTTGAAAATAGACTCATTATGAATTTTAAAAATATAATTTTGAGACTCTAATTATTTTTCTCCAAATTGTTGTGATTTTCCAAAGTCAGAACAGGGGATCACGTAATCATTCTAAATCAGTCTAACAAAAACATAAATATCTCAAAATATAGAACTCCTTTGCTTTTTATATTTCTTTTATATGAAAATAGACTCATTAAGATTTAATCTGATATCTCATTTAGTCTCTGATTCAATTTATACTATTTTTGGTGATTTTTCAAAATCACATCACTGCTACTGTCCAAAACAGTTTTATTGCTAATTCACTCTTTCACACTTTCTTTGTATTAACCTCATTTTAACATACATATCACAAATCATTTTCACCACATTTCATACATCACAAGTATAGGCCCATGATCACAAGGTCACCATAAAATCATCCTCATGTATAACTTACTTGTTTATAACCTTACCACATCCTGGTCACTTAATGAACACATCATTCACATAACCAAGTTCCTGCACTTATTCATCACAAAACTCACAAAGCAATACATAGAGAGTCTCCCGTTGAACACTTCGGATCAATCCTCGATACTTGGTGGTTTCAGCACATAGCTCCACCCATCATATAGTTCGGCTCTCTTGTACACATGGTGAACACTTAGTACCACCCATGTGACCTAGCCAATTATCACGTAGTTCTCTTGTCTACATGGTGTCCTTCACTTGGAACCACGCATGCGACCTAGCTACATATATCCCGTAGCTCTCTTGTCTACATGGTGTACACTTAGTATCACCCATGCGACCTAGCTACATCATAATGTCTTGTAGCTCTCTTGTACACATGATGTGCACTCAGCACTATACATGTGACCTAGCTACATACCATTTGTATCATCCAATCTTTCCGAAGGTTCAACCGGGATTTCTCTCTCTTTCCCAACAATTTCACCAATCAAGTAATTATCCACAAACATATTTCCAATGTTTTTATAAAATATCATAATACAAGTAATAGTGATGTATTACTTACATATAAACTTACATCTCATTTAATATCAACGCAATAACATTAAATTACACATTGTCTTATTAAAAATCATATGAACTTACAATTTCCCATAATATCCATAATCATAGAAATCACATTTATGTATGATAATTCAATGCACTTCATGTACCATAGACATATTTTTAAATCAATTCATAAACTTGGCACCATAATCATTTAATTTAACATAATTCAATTAATTCACTAAATTTAACTTTCAAATATAAATTACAGCATTATTGTTGTATTATTATCATACCAACTTACATACTTTCAACACCTCGGAGATCATAGTAAATATATCAATTTTACATTGAAACATGCATAAATTAATGCTTATTATACATATGAACTTACCTTGATATTAAAACGGCCATTTTACCAACTTTCCCAAATTTTAATTTTTCTCTCATTCTAGGTTCAAATCTTGTTTTCCGGGATCTAAAACATCATATTTTACTTATTTAATTAATGTACTATTCAAAACAGTCCTTAACTCAAACTTTGGAAAAATTACAATTTTGCCTCTAAACTTTTTCATATTTACACTTTTGCCCCTAGGCTCGGGAATTAAACTTCATCCCTTATTATTATGTTTTATGACATGATGATCACTTTTCCCTTCTATGGCAACATCAAATTCTCACTCTAACATATACTTATGACTATTAGGTATTTTTACCGATTAAGCCCTTTTGCTCGTTTTCACTTAAAACCGAGTAGCACAAGTTGTCTAACATAACTTAAAACCTCATATTGTATCATAAAACACCAGAATACACAAATTTTACCTATGGGTATTTTTCCAAATATGAACCCTACGTTGAATTATTGCTAGCATAAGCTAAATCAAGTTACCAAGACTCCAAAAACGTAAAGAACTTGAAAAACGGGGTTAGAACGGACTTACAATTGAGCTTGGGAAGCTTGAAAACCCTAGCCATGGAGTCTCCCTTGGTATACACATCCATGGTGAAGAAGATGAGCAAAATTGACTTTTAATTTTGTATTTTAATTCATTTTACCCCTAAATGACCAAAATACCCTTACTACTAAACTTTCCAAAAATTCCATCCATGTCCAATTTTTGTCCATAACTTAGAAATTGGTCAAATTGCTATTTAAGACCTCCTAATTAATATTTCAAATCAATTTCATACTAGAAACTTCTAGAATGCAAGTTTTGCAACTTATTCAATTTAATCCCTAACTTCGAATTAAGCACTTTATGCATAGAATTTCTTCACGAAATTTTCACACAATCATGCAATCATATCATAGACCTCAAAATAATCATAAAATAATTATTTATATCTCAGATTTTGTGGTCCCGAAACCTCTGTTCCAACTAGACCCAATTTTGGGCTATTACATATATGGCCATTGGAAGTTGGCTAATATTATTCTTATTGGTCAATGGTATATTTATGTGATGATGCTTATCATAAAGATGAAATTTGGCATGAATCAAAAGGAAAGTATGTGATGTTTATGCATGATAGATGTTAATAAGTGCAAATAATGTATAGATGTCTTGTTTGTGGTTGATCTGGTTGTATGTATATGCTTGTATTGGTGTTGCTTGTTGTGATGTAGGTTGGTGCAAGTAAGAATGGAAAAATGGCTTGGTAAATAGCCTTATTTTGTCCACACGGGTAGAGACACAGCTGTGTGTCTCAGCCGTGTGAAGGACACGGCCTAGGGACATGGGCATGTGAAGTTTACACCTATTTTATGAAAAATTATGAAAATTAAATCGTCCACATGGCCTTAGCACATGGGTGTGTGACTTGGCCGTGTGACTTCAATTTGTTGATGATGTCATAAACAGAGAGTTACATGGATTACGAACATGGGCGTGTGTGTCCACACGGACGTGTCCCAAAGCCACACGGGGGTGTGACCCCTGTTTTGATTAAAAATATTCTAAGTGTTGGGAAGTTTTTTAAAGTCCTCGATTTAGTCCCGAACCACTCCTAGTGCATGTTTTGGGCCTCGTAGGCTTGCTTAAGAAACAATATGAATATTTTCAAAGATTTTTAAATTTATGTGGAAATACATGTCTCAGTTTTGAATGTTTGTTTGAGTTTAAGTCCAGTAATGCTTTGTACCCGGTTCCGACGTTGAATACAGGTAAGGGGTGTTACACCAACAGCTAGAATTCATCCCTAATGACATAAATTTCCACCAAACTTATTCCTTGGTACAAAAACAAGTTTAAGACACATCAAAAAATAAGTGAGACATATCCAAGCATTATAACACCCTATACCCAACCCAATTGACTGGTCCAAGATACGAGATGTCATATTCGTTGTTGGAGAAACTACAATAGATTAAATTTCAAATTAACAATTAATACATATTAATAAGTTTGAAACACCATTATGATATGTTGTACAATCGTATTCAACTCTTATACGAGTTTACGAAAACTCTTTTGATAACCAGAGACCAAATGAGGACACAAATGTAAAGAATTCAAATTATTAGGTTGATGTCACGACTTGGGGGTTCCATGTCGCGAGGTAACTTGCTGACTTATCCTCTTCACAACATTGAGAGCTTGATGTCGCGGCGTCACTCACTGTTTCCTAAAGGTTCAAATGATACCAATTTATAACACCTAAACAAACAATCCATGTAACAGCCTGATTTAGACCCTATTCAGAATGGTGGTTTCAGGACCACGAATCCGAGTCAGAAAAATATGTAAAAATTATTTTTTGTGTTTATTATGTGTGAATTTATATTTGCGAAATTTTTCTATTTTAATTTTGTCTTTTGAGTGCCCGATTTAATTAAACGGGCATAATCGCGTAAAATGAAAATTTGATGGTTTAATTTGCAAGAGCCGAATTGTTGTTGTCTTTATTGCATGGGGTATTTATGTTGCAATTAGACCATATTTATAAATCATGGACGATTAAGGACATGAATATAATGTTTGTATAATTATTTTATAAAGGTTAATTTAGTAAACTATGTAATAATATGTGTAAAATAAAACATAAAATTAAAACCATGCGTTCATACTCTTTTTGCACAACCCAATATAAAAGAAAAGAAAAAGAAATAAGGTTTCCATAGGTTTGGCCATTGTTGGAGCTTGATTAAGGTATGTAACTAGCTCGGTTTTTTATATTTTTTATGTTTTTGAGATTGTTGCAGTGTAATATACAAAGCCTATAACACCCCTATCCCGTAACCGTCGCCAGAATAGGACGAGACGTTGCCAGAAATTAGGAATCAGATCAGAACAGTAAAATTTTGAACCTTTTCTTAAATAAAAGATCATTTATTTATATAACTAATAGACACAAAAAAAGATCGAAGTTAAAACTTATAAAAGTAAACTTCCATAAGATGCCATATTCGCATGGCTTATATACAATAGTCAAAATATCATTCTATTTATAGTCTATCCTATACATGCCATAAGCTAAGTCCAAATCACATGATTACTACAATAGTAGATAGTGTGACGAAGTGCTGACGATCCCTGAGCTAATAGTAAGAGTCAACGATCTACAAAAATAAACAGAGAAACATAACATTCAAAGTAAGCTTTCATAAGCTTAGTAAGTCTTAAGCAATTTAAACAGTTGAACTTAAAAACAAACCAAATGTTCGAAATCACATAACACTTTTTGAGTACAATACTATTTGGATGATTATGCACAAACACATATCATTTTACTCCGTTTATACTCAAACTCATATAAACATAGTATTTACAAGCTTCCGGATTAACTTTAATTCTTTCAAATTTCACTAGTGTATCATTTCTTACCACACTTACTTTCAACATTCATAGTTAAATAGCATATCGAAAACTATATTGTAACTTTGCATAATAACTGAATGCACACATATACAAATATACATATGAATTTACAACATCTTTTCATATGCTTCTCATTACACATTCTTAATTCCCGTCAGATCAATCTCACATATAATATATATATCACATAGCTGAATCACTTAATGTGTAATACGAGTTCAATTTATCATCTTAGCATAGGATCTCGTAGTCATATACATTATCAATTTCACTAACACTTGGCCTGCGAGGTATAAAACCCAAACATAACACCAGCACAAAGCCTACGGGACTTTAAACTCAGATATAATACCAGCACTAGGCCTACAGGATTTAACCCGAATATAATACCAGCACGAAGCCTGCGGGATTTAACCCGGATATATTACCAGCACGAAGCCTACGGGATTTAACCCGGATATATTACCAGCACAAAGCCTGCGGGATTTAACCCGGATATAATTCCAGCATATAGCCTGCGGGTCTTTAAGCCCGGATACGATCTCAGCACAATTTATTTTATATACTTTTTACTATCTTTGGCCTCATCAAATATCTAATAATACCCACTTTTCACAATTGGTCATTCGGCCCCATTATATACACATAAACATATGTACATTTCACACTTGCCCATTCGGTCGTACCACATACACAAGCACATATATAAGATAATGCTTTTATCATTACTTGCTAATACATCATATACTTTGCTTTCATTTAAATAACCACTCAGCCATATTACATTTCTAAGTAACCATTCAGCCTCACTATACAAATAAGATAGCACACAATTTCATAAAGGCCCTTCAGATAACTTGCAAACATTTAATATTAGCCATTTCAGCCTCACCACATATACATATCTTGTACATCAATTTCATCATATCAAAATCACTTATATATCATTTCCTAACGTCACAATTCAAAATTCACATATGGTTTTAATCAATATCTTATAAGCAACTCAAACAGTTTTATCAATGTTTACAACATAATCACAAATTCACTACAAGCTGTCTTCCTGAGCAATAGTCATTAAATTATTTGTAACTGGAGCTACGAAACTCCAAATCAAGTGCCATAAAATTTCCCTGAAAATAGACTCATATATCTTTCATCCATAAAATTTTCAGAATTTTTTGTTTGGCCAATCAATACCAGATTTTTCTTAAAGTTTCCCCTGTTTCACTGTTTGACTAATCTGACCACTCTTCACTTCGAATCAAATTTCTCATTGTAAAGAATTCAAAATATGTTCTCGTTGATTTCATTTGAAACTACAGTCATTAAGCTTTAATTACATAATTTTTTTAGCCTCTAACCCAACTCCAACAATTTATGGTGATTTTCTAAAATGACGCTATTGCTGCTGTCCCAAGCAGATCTATTACAATTTACTCTTAAATTTCCAAAAGTTCAAACACTTAAGAACTTACTAAGATCTCAATTTCCCTTCTTCAATTTCCTAATCACATTAGTAGTTTCAGTTACTTGTTAACATGAATCCACAATTCATCTCAGAATTCATTCGGTAATTTCATCACATAATTTATTAAAATACCATTTCCTTATATTGATTTCAAATACATTCAAGAATTTGAAGCATAATTTCATAGCCAAATGTAATCACTATTCGGCATTTACAAGAAATTCATAGTAATTTATTCGATTCTTAACTCATGATACTTTCAGTTATTCCATCTTATCTTATGTATTCAAAATGCCATTCACACATATTAGTTCATAAGACATTTGGCTATCACACAAAGTCCTCACTAAATTCATACTCATTCTATTTACCATTACTTAACCGAAACACAGAGATCATATATCATTCTCTAAAACTCTTTTAGCATATACCTCATTTCCATGCACAATTCAATCAAGTAAGTTAGCCATTTTCGGCTCATATTATGAACATTACTAATCATTTGAAAGTATATATATTTATATATCACATATACTAAAACTTTATTCTATATTCATTAATCTTTACACACATAAATTCAACTTAATCGTTTAAGAGCTTACCTCAAAAGTTATCGTACGACTATATCGACTACACGACTACCTTCGTTTTTTTTCCACGATCCGAGTTTGTCCCCATAAGCTCTTGATGCTCAATCAACAATTTTTAACTTCAAATTTGCAAACAGCAATGTCATCACTTTACATAACAGAAATTAAATTTCATTACTTAAACTATCCACGACAATCACCTTCCGAGCACCTTAATTTTCTTTAAGCTAAACCACCTCATAGTATACATATACACATTCGGCTAATTATAAAACAAATCAGCACTCATAACCGAATCATTAACTAAAATCACATTCGGTAATATGCTTAAATAATTTCAATATTTATTAACATCTAAAACTAATTTGCTTGGGGTGCCATGAATTATTCAAATCGGCCGAATATCATTGAATTTCTAAAATCATGCTTATAACCACTTGGCCGGATTTCACATATCAAAGCCACTTATATATATTATTCAAAGTATTTAACAACACTTAAAAATCCAAAACCATAAAACTCAATTCATATAACACCAAACTCAATGCTAAATCACCCTAGGCACATTCGGCACTAGCACAAGCACACACACATTTAACTTTTCTAAAATTCAACTTTTAACAAGCTCCCTATGCTTCCATGATAAAAACCGAATGCTCATCTTACCACCAACATGCATATTTAATTATCTCAAGCCTCTCTTAATCAATTTTATTCATAATAGCATGAACTCAACAATCCATTACTCATACAAAACAACATAACCGAAAATCCCTTCATGAACTAATCACTCACATGTAACATACTTTTCAAAAACAAGCTCATAAACATATGAATTTTGGTATCAAATTGTCTATTGAACATTCGTTTACTATCTTCTATCCTCAACTCAAATTTCCTCACTCATTTTCACTAAGGCCGAATCTAAAATGCCTCATAAAAATTAAATTTATCAAGTGGGTTTCGCTAGAAAAAAAAAGAGAAACACTAATTCATCAACAATTTACAAAACCACATCAAATTACCTTCAAATTTGCCTCCAATTGACCGAATGGTCCCCAAAACCATCCTTCACTCTTCTTCTTTTTATGAAATTCGGCTAGGTGAAGAAACAAAGATGAGTTCTTGTTTTCTTCCCCCATTCTTATTTTATTTTTATCAATAACTATATAATAATAAATATATCAATAAACAACTTAAAAAAATATCAATTCATTATTATACATATAAAATATGCTTATTTTGCTCACCAAAACCATCATGGCCGGCCACTAACATTAAAAGTGGCAATTTGACATGCAAACCCACTTATTTGCATCATTCAATAATTAATCACTTAAAATAAGCCACACATATATTCAAAGCTTCTCACATAAGTCCTTTTTATTTAGAAAAACATTCAAATTAACAAAAATCAAAGCATTCAAATTTCACACATGCATGATCACATATTTTAGACATAAAATATTATATTCAATTTTTTTCTGCGACTCGGTTTAGCGGTCCTAAAACCACTTCCCGACTCAGAATAGGGTTGTCACAAAGCCCATGCTTGAATTTCTAATTTTGATGAATATTTTGAGTTAGGCCATTGGTGAATAATTGAGTTTTGTGATGTTAGTTGATGAATTATGAAAGATATGTTTTGGATTAATATGTTTTGTATTGGAATTTTTGATGATTTTGAGTAATTAGGACTAAATTGAAAAAATAATAAATTGAGGGACTAAAATGAAAAATAAATGAAATGTATGGATTTTTTTGAACACAACATTCAGCCTAAGCATGGTGTGTGCAAATTTTGCATGTTTTGTGTTTTATGCAATTTGGACTATATTGCAAAAAGTGTAAAATGTCAGGGTAAAATAGTAATTTTCCCATTTATGTGTTTTTGGACTAAATTGAGTGAAAATATGTTTGAATGAGTTTAATTTGAATATGTTTAGATCAAGAACCAAAGAAATCATATTTGGATCGAGGGAAAACCAAATTTGTCGATTAGTCGTGCTGTTCTGATCATCGTTGTCCGAGGTAAGTTTATAAGCAAATAGATATTGTTAATTTTAAATAAATATGAGTTTTATATGCTGAAATGAATTATATGAAAATGTATATATGAAAGCTGAATGTGAATATGCTTGAAAGCTATGTGTACGAGTTCGATTTGACCGAGTTACGACGTCCGAATGCCCCGTACGAACCTTAGGAATAGCTAGGATACATATGTCATGACATAGGATTTCTGATATTTGTTCTCGTGTAAGACACGTCTAGGATGTTGGCATCGATATATGTGGTTACTTGTAAGACCATGTCTAGGACATCGGTATTGTATTTGATTCGTGTAAAACCCTGTCTGGGATAGTGGCATCGATATGTGATTACATGTAAGACCAGGTCTGGGACGTTGGCATTGTATGATATGTGTGATTATCCGAGTATCCTATACAATTTCGAATGGTTCAACGGGCAATGATAAGTTGTAATTGAATGTGTAGAATAAGCTAAAGTGATCAGGTATGTGATAGCTTATTACTTATTTGAAATAAGGTAAGTAGGTTACTTGATATGTGTTGCAAATCATATATAATGTAAATGAGAATATGTTATGTATAGTGATATCTTATTTGTGATTTATGTACAAATATACGTAATGATTATATTCGGCCTTATGAATATAAATGTGATTATGTTATTATAAATTGGTTTGATTAGATTGAGTTATTATTTTCTTATGACTTACTAAGTATGATAGCTTATAGTGTGTGTATGTTTGTTTTTGTTTTATAAATTTTGGAATCAAGTTAAGAGCTCGGGGATCGTCGGCAAAGTCTATCACACTATCGACTATTTTCGGTACTTTATAAGCCAAATTTCGAACCTATGGCATGTATAGGTTAGATATTACTTGGAAATGTTGGATTTTGGTTTGTGTATATATAAGCCATGCAATAATGGCTTGATTATAATGTTAAAGTTTGTTTGTTTATGGCTATGACTTAAATTCAATGTGGAAGTGTATTTCATGGTGTATATATGTGTTGTATTAGGTTATATGGTTTGGCTTGATTTTTAGGTTAATTGATGATTGAGTAATTTGACATGGGATAAGTATATTTTGGTAAGCATGTTCCTTGGTCTATATGTTTGTGATGTTTAGTTAAATGATTCGGCAAAGAGAAATGGTAAGTATAATGTATATCGGTTTAATAGTTAGTTCATTTTAGAAGTATGAAATGTGGTATCATTTGGCTGATGAATGATGGTAAATTTTGGTTTAGTATTGAGATAAAATGATGGATATGTATTTGATTCAATATTAGCTTTATATGTTCTGTTACTAAATGACAAGTAATGAATATGTTATATAATTGCTTTGGCTGATTATATATGTTATTACTTACGTACATTCATTTATGCTTAGAACTAATGAATGAATTATGTTTCATAGTATACATGTGATGTTTTAATATGTGTTTTGGTTTGAGAAATGATGAAACTTGGTATAGTCATGAATATGATTATTTAGTTAAATGTTAATGTCATGTGTGAGGAAGTATGTGTATAATTGCTTGGTTATTTAATGAGTTAAAATAGGTTTCAATAATGATTATATACGGCTAAACCTAGTCAAAATAAAAGGGTATACTTAGGATATGTTTACTTATGAATTAGCTATTTAGGTTAGGTCATGAATATCAATGAATGAATAAAATTTTTAAAAAGTCATATTGAAGTTATTTTCTATTGACCGAATGAATAAAATTTTTAAAAAGTCATATTGAAGTTATTTTCTATTGACCGAATGTTGGCTAATTGTTTGATAGTGAATATGTAATTATAAGCATAGTAATAAGCATGCAAATAAGTGTACTTTTGGTTGATATTTGTACTCAAAATGATTCATTTTGTTTTGGTAATATGCGCATGAAATTGCAATGTAAAGTGTATTTGGCCATGTTGTAATGCTAGCTATTATCTTTTATGATAATGTCTATTATGCTATGATATAAGGTGATATGGTAGAATATACGAATGTATATTGATTATGTTTTCAAAAGCCAATGCCACATATATTTTATATGACTTTGAATTTTTATTGAAATTTGTATTATGATTTAAATTATGTTTTTAATGTTTAAATAGATTTATGTTTTAGTTATGTGAATATAAGATATGTGTATATGTGTATATGTGAATGTTAGAAATTCTGTGTTTTGTCCGATAATTCCTTGTAACCCCATTCCAGCGACGGATACGGGTTAGGGGTGTTACATTTGATTGGTATCAGAGCTACGATTTAGTCGATTCTAGGACTAACGTAGCGCGTGTGAGTCTAGCTATACATGCCATATTTTATACTGCAATAGTCTGATGACTTCTGACATTTTAAAATGTGTTTTCATATAGTGAATGATCCTGGTAGAGCAGTAGCTGATGATGTCGAGAGTATAGCGCCTACTCCCGCGCAAGGGACAGCGTCGGTTGATTCTCGACTGACCTCGAGTAACCAAGAGGGAGAGGCTCAATAAGCCTTTTACCAAATGATTAATGACTGGTTTACTCAATATATCCAGAAGAATCTGGCTGCAGAACAACCTCCACCCCTGACTAATCCTTCTCCAATACCTGCTATGCCTCAAGTGATTGATCCATTGAGATTACATAATCCCCCTGTTGATAAAATCAAAAAACACTGGGCCGAGGAATTTAGAGCTACTGATGATGATGACACTGAGCGAGCTGAATTCTCGCTTGATAATACTATCCGCGTGTTTGATGAGCTATCTTGTACTCTGGATGAGTGTTTAAAATGTGTCATATCCTTGCTACGAGACACTGTATATCACTGGTGGGGTACACTAGTATTGGTGGTTATGAAAGAACGGGTGACCTGGGAGTTCTTTCGGACTAAGTTTCGTATAAATACATCAGCTAAAGATTTATTGACCAGAAAAGCACAAAATTTCTCGAGTTAAAATAAGGTCGCATGACTGTGATAGAATATGAACAAAAATTCGTGAGACTCAGTCAATATGCCTAAGAGTGTGTATCGATCGAAGCCATAATGTGTAAAAGATTCGAAGATGGGTTGAACGAAGACATTAAACTGCTAGTTGGCATACTTGAAATAAAAGAGTTTGTAGTACTGGTTGTGTGAACATGCAAAGCCGAAGAGATCGGGAAAGAGAAAAGAAAAGCTGAATTTGAATCTAAAGATTCACGTAAGAGATCATTGAGTAAGTCATTTCAGTCAACATCATAAAAATTCTGAGTTGATTTTAGCCGTTCAAAGGCTACTACGGGTTATTCTAGACAGGATCGAGATAGACCACTTGTGAGCTCGAGAGCTACCTCAGTAGCTAGTGTTGGTAATGTTAGATCAAATCAACCTGAGTGTAAACATTACAGTAAACAACATCTAGGCAGTTGTAGATTGCATGATCGAGCCTGTTTTAAATGTGGATCGATGGATCATTTTGTTCGTGAATGCCCTGAGTTAGCTGAACAAAACACAGTACAGAATGCAAGACCGAGTAATATTTCAGCTCGAGGTAGACCATTCAGAAATACGGGTAATGTGAGTAGCAGCCAGAGAAGAACTAAAGACACTGCAGTTCGATCTGAGGCTCGTGCACCTGTCAGAGCTTATGCCATACGCGCTCCCGAGGAGGCTTCATCCCCAGATTTTATTACTGGTACATTCACTCTCTATGATACTAGTGTAATTGCATTGATTGATCCTGGTTCGACTCATTCTTATGTGTTGAGAATTTAGTATTCAGTAAGACTTTGCCTGTTGAGTCTACTAAGTTTGTGATTAAAGTATCGAACCCTTTCGGCCGATGTGTTCTGGTTGACAAAGTGTGTAAAAATTGTCCTTTGATGATTCGAGATTCGTGTTTTTCTGCTGATTTGAAGTTTTTTCCATTTGATGAGTTCGATATAATTCTAGGTATGGACTGGTTGACTTTGCATGATACTATCGTAAGTTGCAAAAGAAAGACTATTGATTTATAGTGCCAGAATGATGAGATTATTCGAATTGAATCTAATGATCTAAATGGTTTATCGACAGTGATATCTTTGATGTTAGCTCAAAAATATGTGAGAAAAGGTTGTGAAGTTTACTTTGCATATGTGCTTCATAGTAAAGTGACCGAAAGAAAGATTGAATCAGTACCAGTTGTGTGCGAGTATCTGGATTTGTTTCCTGAAGAAATTGTCGAGTTTGCCACCTATTTGAGAAGTAGAGTTTGGAATTGAGTTAGTGCCGGGGACAACTCTAATATCGATAGCTCCGAATAGAATGGCACTTACTGAATTAAAAGAATTGAAAGCTCAGTTGCAAGATTTGACAGATAGAGGTTTTGCGCGACAGAGTTTCTCTCCCTTGGGTGCACCGGTTTTATTTGTGAAAGAAAGACGGAACTATGAGATTGTGTATCGACTATAGACAGCTCAATAAGGTGACTATAAAGAATAAATATTCGTTGCCACGGATTGATGACTTGTTCGATCAACTAAAAGGGGCTATAGTGTTTTCAAAGATAGATTTGAGATCAGCTTACTATTAGTTGCAAGTTAAAGACTCCGATGTGCCAAAGACTGCCTTCCGAATGAGGTACAGACATTATGAGTTTCTGGTTATGCCTTTCAGACTTACTAATGAACCTGCTATTTTCATCGATTTGTTGAACCAGATCTTCAGACAGTATTTGGATCAGTTTGTGGTTGTGTTCATAGATGACATATTGATCTATTCCCGTGATGAAATCGAACATGCCGAACATTTGAGACTTGTGTTACAGACTTTGCAAGATAAATAGTTGTATGCGAAGTTTAGTAAATGCGAGTTCTGGTTATGTGAAGTCAGTTTTCTAGGACATGTTGTATCAGCATCGGGTATTCGGGTTGATACGAGTAAAATTTTGGCTATACTTGATTGGAAACCTCCGAGAAATGTTTCTAAAGTCCAAAGTTTTCTGGGTCTTGATGGTTACTATAGATGATTCGTGAAAGGTCTCCCTATGATTGCAACTCCGATGAAGAAGCTATTACAGAAAGATTTTAAGTTCGAGTGGTCAAAAAAGTGCAACAAAATTTTTGATCAGTTGAAAGCCCTATTGACCGAAGCTCCAGTACTAGTTCAGCCAGAATCGGGTAAAGAATTTGTTATTTATAGTGATGCATCTTTAAATGGTTTGGGCTGTGTTTTTATGCAGAAGGAAAACTCATAGCTTATGCCTTGAGACAGTTAAAGTCGCATGAAAAGAACTATCTGACACACGACTTAGAATTGGCAGCTATTTTGTTTGCATTGAAGATATGGCGTCACTATCTGGTTAATGAGAAATGTCATGTTTATTCTGATCACAAGAGCCTAAAATATTTGATGACTCAGAAAGATCTGAATTTGAGACAGCATCGATGGTTAGAGTTGTTAAAAGACTACGAGCTTGTGATTGACTACCATCCAGGAAAGGCTAATGTTGTTGTTGATGCTCTAAGCCGAAAATCACTATTTGCTTTGCGTGCAATGAATGCGCATATGGCTATGTCTGATGATGGTTCGATAATAGCTGAATTAAAAGTAAGACCGTTATTTATTCAACAGATTTGTGATACTCAGAAAGTTGATAATGAATTGTTAGCAAAGTAGAGCCAATGTAATTCGAATGTTGATTTAGAGTTTTGAGTTGATGCTGAAGGTTGTCTGAGGTTCAGAAACCAAATATGTGTTCCGAGAAATCCAAAATTGACTCAGATGATTTTGAAAGAAGCTCACAGCAGTAGGTTATATGTTCACCCGGATAGTACGAAAATGTATAATGATCTAAAATAGCTTTATTGGTGGCGTGGTATGAAATGAGACATTTCTGACTTTGTTTCGAAATGTTTAGTCTGCCAGCAAGTAAAAGACGAGCATCAGGTACCTTCTGGATTGCTTCAATTGATCATGATACCAGAGTGCAAATGGGACAGTGTCACGATAGATTTTGTATCCGGTTTTCCGTTGACACCGAGCAAGAAAGTTGCAATCTAAATTATTGTGGATAGGTTGACTAAATCGTCTCATTTTGTTCCAGTTCACACGGATTACTCGTTTGATAAGCTAGTTGAATTGTATGTTTCTCAGATTGTGAGATTGCACAGAGTACCTATTTCTATTATTTCGGATAGAGACCTGAGGTTTACATCGCGGTTTTGGAAGAAACTGCAAGATGCTCTAGGTATAAAATTACATTTCAGCACTGCTTTCCATCCACAAATAGATGGTCAGTCTGAACAAATCATTCAGATAATTGAGGATATGTTGAGATGTTGTATCCTCGAGTTCGAAGGTACATAGGAATGATATTTACCTCTGATTGAATTTGCGTACAATAATAGCTTTCAATCAAGTATCAAAATGGCACCTTACGAGGCTTTGTACAGTCGTAAATGTTGTACACCATTGTATTGGACCGAGCTCAGTGAAAACAAGTTACACGGGGTCGATATGATTAGAGAGACCGAATAAAAAGTGAAAATAATTCATGAAAGTTTGAAAACAACGTCAAATCATCAGGAATCATATGTGGACTTGAAATGAAAAGATATAGAGTTTCAGATTGGGGACAAAGTCTTTTCGAAAGTCTCACCATGGAAAAAAAATTCTCAGATTCGGTCGTAAAGGCAAATTGAGTCCTAGATTTATTGGGCCGTATGAGATTATAGAGCGTATCGAGCTTGTTGCTTATAGACTGTTGTTGCCACCTGAGTTAGGAAAGATCCATAATGTATTCCATGTTTCGATGCTTCATAGATATCAACCTGATCCCTCACATGTGATTAATCCATCAAAGATTGAGATTAAGTCTGATATGACATATGAGGAAGAACTGATTCGTATTCTGGCTCACAAAGATAAAGAATTGTGAAATAAGAAAATTTCATTGGTAAAAGTACTGTGGCATAAATACGGAGTAGAAGAGGCAACGTGGGAGCCAGAGGATGCATTGAAAGAACGTTATCCGAACCTATTCACCGATAAGATTTTCGGGGACGAAAATCCCTGAGGGGAGAGAGTTGTAACAACCCGATTTAGACCCTATTCGAAATGGTGGTTTTGGGACCACAAATTCGAGTCAAAAAAATATTTAAAAATTATTTTGTGTTTATTATGTATGAATTTATATCTGTGAAATTTTTGTGTTTTAATTTTGTCGTTTGAGTGCCCGATTTAATAAAAGGGCTTAATTGCGTAAAATGAAAATTTGATGGTTTAATTTGTAAGGGCCATATTATTGTTGTCTTTATTGCATGGGGATTTTTGTTACAATTAGACCATATTTATAAATCATGGACGGTTAAGGACATGAATATAATGTTCGTATAGTTATTTTGTAAAGGTTAATTTAGTAAACTATGTGATAATATGTATAAAATAAAACTTAAAATTAAAACCATGTGTTCCTACTCTTTTTGCATGACTAAATATAAAAGAAAAGAAAAAGAAATAAGGTTTCCATAGGTTCGACCATTGTTGGAGCTTGATAAAGGTATGTAACTAGCTCGGTTTTTGATAATTTTTACGTTTTTGAGGTCGTTGCATTGTAATGTACAAAGCCCATGCCTGAATTTCTGATTTTGATGGATATTTTTAGTTATGCCATTGGTTAATAATTCAGTTTTGTTATGTTAGTTGATGAATTATGAAATATATGTTTTGGATTAATATGTTTTGTATTGGAATTTTTGATGATTTTGAGTAATTAGGACTAAATTACAAAAATAATAAATTAAGGGACTAAAATGTAAAATAAATGAAATGCATGGATTTTTATGAACACAAGGAACATCTGGCCTAAGCATGGTGTGTGCAAATTTTGCATGTTTTGTGTTTTATGCAATTTGGACTAAATTGTAAAAAGTGTAAAATGTTAGGGGTAAAATGTTAATTTGCCCAATTAATGTGTTTTTGGACTAAATTTAGTGAAAATATGTTTGAATGAGTTTAATTTGAATATGTTTGGATTAAGAATCAAAGAAATCAGATTTGGATCAGGGGAAAACCAAAGTTGTTGATTAGTGGTCCCGTTCCGATTATCGTTGTCCGAGGTAAGTTTATAAGCAAATAGATGTTGTTAATTTTAAATAAATATGAGTTTTATATGCTGAAATGAATTATATGAAAATGTATATATGAAAGCCGAATGTGAATATGCTTGAAAGCTATGTGTACGAGTTCGATTCAACCGAGTTACGACATCCGAAAGCCCCGACGAACCTTAGGAATAGCTAGGATACATATGTCATGACATAGGATTTCTGATATTTTTTCTCGTGTAAGACACGTCTAGGATGTTGGCATCGATATATGTGGTTACTTGTAATACCATGTCTAGGACATCGGCATCGTATTTCATTCGTGTAAGACCCTATCTAGAACAGTGACATCGATATGTGATTACATGTAAGACCACGTTTGGGATGTTGGCATTGTACGATACATGTGATTAACTAAGTATCCTATTCAATTCTGAATGGTTCAACAGGCAATGATAAGTTGTGATTGAATGTGTAAAACGAGCTAAAGTGATCAGGTATGTGATAGCTTATTACTTATTTGAAATAAGATAAATAGGTTACTTGATATGTGTTGCAAATCATATACAATGTAAATGAGAATATGTGTATATGAAAAGTAAATTCGGCCAAAGGTTATGTATAGTGATATCTTATTTTTGATTTACATGCAAATATATGTAATGATTATATTCGGCCTTATGAATATAAAATGTGATTATGTTATTATAAATTGGCTTGATTAGATTGAGTTATTATTTGCTTATGACTTACTAAGCTATGATAGCTTACAGTGTGTGTATATTTGTCTCCATTTTATAGATTTTGGAATCAGGTTATGAGCTTAGAGATCGTCGGCAAAGTCTATCACACTATCGACAGTTTTTGGTACTTTATAAGCCAAATTTCGAGCCTATGGCATGTATAGGCTGGATATTACTTGGAAATGTTGGATTTTGGTTTGTGTATATATATAAGACATGCGAAAATGGCTTGATTATAATGTTAAAGTTTTTGTGTTCATAGCTACGACTTAAATTTAATGTGGAAATGTATTTCATGGTGTATATATGTGTGGTATTAGGTTATATGGTTTGGCTTGATTATTAGGTTAATTGATGATTGAGTAATTTGACATGGGATAAGTATATTTTGGTAAGTATATTCTTGGTCTATATGCTTCTGGTGTTTAGTTAAATGATTCGGCAATGAGAAATGGTAAGTATAATGTATAATCAGTTTAATAGTTAGTTCATTTTGGAAGTATGAAATGTGGTATAATTTGGGTGATGAATGATGGTGAATTTTGGCTTAGTATGGAGATAAAATGATGGATATGTATTTGATTCAATATTAGCTTTATATGTTCGGTTGCTAAATTACAAGTAATGAATATGTTATATAATTGTTTTGGTTGATTATATATGGTATTACTTACGTACATCCATTTATGCTTAGAACTAATGAAGGAATTATGTTTCATGGTATACATGTGATGTTTTAATATGTGTTTCAGTTTGAGAAATGATGAAACTTGGTATAGTCATGAATATGATTATTTAGTTAAACGTTAATGTTATCTGTGAGGAAGTATGTGTATAATTGCTTGGTTATTTAATGAGTTAAAATAGGTTTCAATGCATGATTATATACGGCTAAACCTAGTCTAAAATAAAAGGGTATACCTAGGATATGTTTACTTATGAATTAGCTATTTAGGTTCGGTCATGAATATCAATGAATGAATAAAATTTTTAAAAAGTCATATTGAAGTTATTTTCTACTGACCGAATGTTCACTAATTGTTTGATAGTGAATATGTAATTATAAGCATAGTAATAAGCATGCAAATAAATGTACTTTTGGTTGATATTTGTACTCAAAATGATTCATTTTGTTTTGGTAATATGCGCATGAAATTGCAATGTAAAAGAAGTGTATTTGGCCATGTTGTAATGCTAGCTATTATCTTTTATGATAATGTATATTACGCTATGATATAAGGTGATATTGTATAATATACGAATGTATATTGATTATGTTTTCAAAAGCCAATGCCGCATATATTTCATATGACTTTGAATTTTTATTGATATTTGTATTATGATTTAAATTATGTGTTTAATGTTTAAACAGAATTATTTTTTAGTTATGTGAATATAACATATTGGTATATGTGAATGTTAGAAATTTTGTGTTTTGTTCGGTAATAGATTGTAACCCCATTTCGACGATGGATACGGGTTAGGGGTGTTACAATCCAATACCTTAATTGCAACCATTTCAGCAATGATACCATTCCCATGTACTTATTTCTTACATTTAGCATTATATATATACTTGACATAAAATCATCATCTTAACTTTAATACATATGACAATTTTAACATTTCAAACCATTTAACCATTTCAACTACTTATGGTAATCGCATATATGCATTTAACATGTTAGGAACTAAATTCAAACTACATTGCTAATTCAAGATTCAAGTTGACCATTTCCATACAAAACTGACTCCAAACCCTAGGCACATGCCTTATATCAAAACATAAAAGAGCTATACAAACATTCTTGAGTCAAGAGTTTAGTTTTGGATGTTGAATCACTCTTCGAGTCTTCAAGATCTTTTAATACCTATACACGAAATAAACAAACCATTGATTGAGTGATAAAGCTCAGTGGTACTTCCATGATTCAAGTCATATAAACAAGATAATAACATGTTATGTACAATAATGTATGCCAAGTTTCAAACATTTTACTTTCACGAAATCATGACATTTGAACCAATTCATTTACTATCATCAATAAAAATTAATCACACATATCATACCATTTAGTTATTTCATAGTCCCATTTTTTAATTGAATCTATTGATTCACCATATCTCTATATGACCCTTTAGGCTCGTACAATCAGTTCACATGGTCTTTCACATGTTGTCAATAATTACATATCACATATATGCATTTTTAGTACCATTTCATATTATCAAATCAATTCAAATATCATTTAACCAATTCACATTTTATAATCCCTATTACTTGACTCAGACTCAGAATGGATACACGGATCATCCAACCAACACACCAATCTGGCACCTAGTGCCTCATTGAATATCCAAAGTATATAAATTGCGCTCAATGTTTATCGGTATAACTGAAGTAAAATGTGTGCCTAACACTCATCAAAATGTCTAAAGTAAAATGCGCACAACGCTCATCGGTATAACCGAAGTAACCTGTACACAATCTAATCTTATGACATGCCAACTATATATGACTCTGCCCGAATAGTTAATAAGGTACCAATAACCCTATCACATTATATAAAAAATTCATAAAAAATAATCTTATCTTGTTTTCCTCATCTCGTTTCATCATCAATTCATATATGTTAAATTTCAAATAACATAGTTCATACTATATTCATATCACATATCATTTATATCACACTCTTTTATACTATATTCATATCAAACCAATTTCTTAGCATTCAATATCATTCAATACGAATCATTTCATACGACAATATAAGCTTACCTTGATATTTAATCATGCAATCAACATGTAAATGTATATATATGATTAGCTCGAATCATAAAAGTACAAACAGATAGTTCAACTACTTTTCAATGACTTTTTCCTTTCCTTTCTCTCGCAACAGCTCGACATCATCTTTAGCTACATACAATAATTCAAAAATAAAAATATTATCAATTTATACTTAATTCATATCCAAATACATAGCCACCATATTTAGAATTTTATCAAATTTAATCTCTATACTCGGGACACACATTTTCTGGATATATAATATTGGATCAAAATTTGATTTCACATTCTTTCATTAGGGACCCTATACTTCCTATCTATAACATAATTTCATGATAGTTTTCAATTTAATCCCTAATGTTACAAAGTTATTTAACAAGCTTAATTAGCTTAACAAATTTAGCCCTTTCATGATCTAAGCTTATTAACTATTCAAGCCCTAAACATGTCATTAATCTTTTTGAAAATGAGAAAACCGATTGAAATACTAATATGACATCTATCAAGTCCAATTTGGAAGATGCTTTGTCTTGGGCATTGGAGCGAATGACTCCCAAAAGATAGAGAGATAGATATGTTTACCGAGACTGCCAATACATCAAACTTGACCCAAGCAGAATAAATCCTGAATCCATTTATAAATTTATTCACTTGTGATGTTCATAGTGTGACATGCCTTAATCTGAGTGGATGATGGACCTTGCATGAGTGACTTATATACTTTGATGTAAGTAAAAGCCCGAGTTCAAATAGATAAGAAACCGAAAGTTGGTGCATTGGGTATACGACTTCTGTAGTACGTAGCATCATTCACAATAATGAAACTTTAGCCCAAGACATGGGTAAATGATATCCTTTCATTGGCATTACATGATAGATCAAAAGTAAACAAGACTACGACTGGAAAAAATCTGATTTGGAAATGATTTTCTTGCACAGTGAAAAATTAAAAATTTAAGAATTGATTTTCTTTCCTTTAGATATCACAATTTAAAAATCAAAATTACCAGTGGGGTAGTTTCACAATTTCTCTAAACTTTTGGGCCAAGTTGTAAATAAAAATATATTTGAATAAATTTTCTAAAATAATTTCTTTAGAGAATTTTCTCTCTACAAATTGTCTTAATGAAATTCTTGATTTCTCTAAAGAGATATTGGTTTAATTATCGAGTCTGTTAAGAATAAAATTGTCATAACTCCAAGTTAAATGAATATTCACAACAAGCTTTATCAATTATTTCCTGGCCTAATAAAACTAGCAGTTTTCAATAATAGTTTCATTAACATAATGCAATCACCATGAAGCCTCAATGAGCCATCTATAACATTTACCCATTCTCAAAAATTGTGCTTTCCTGTACATTCTTCGGAGGTGTTCAAAATTAGATTTGATAATCTTTTTTTTTTTGGATCAATACGAATACCTTTAACTCATGAAACATGTTTCAAAAAATTTATTTCTAAAATCCAAGATTCACATTTGATGGCTTTTGCATACAACTGCCACTCTTATAAAGTCTGTAACTTAGTAATCAGTTGTTAGTCATGTTCTCTTTCATTTCTCAAGTAAATTAGGATGTCATCCATACGGAGTAACAGGTGTCTATTATTTACAATAGTTTCGTTCCACTATCTGTAATCAATACAAAAACTCAATGCTTCATATTTCTTTTTCACAATAGGACCAAAGCATCCCAAGGTAACACTTTCGATCAAATAAAACTTCTATCAATCAATTCTTGCAACTGAGCTTTTAGTTCTTTCAATTTTGTTGGAGCCATTCTATAAGGGGAAATAGAGATCGAAGCAGTCCCATGTACTAACTCTATAGCAAGTTCAACTTCCCGTTTTGGTGGTACTCCCGAAAATTCTTCAGGAAATACATCAGTGACTTATAAACTGTCAATACCTAATGAACTTTCATTTTTGATACTCTAGAATCCAAAATAGAAGCTAAAAATGCATCACAACCTTTTCGGGGCAATTTTTCTATGCAGACATTGCCAAACTCATATTTGAAGCACAATTAGTTTTATCGGACTTAACAAAAATCAATTCACCGCTCTGACATCTCAAATCAATTCGTTTCTGTTTGCAATTCACTAGTGCATCGTATACTGTCAACCAATCATTCATAGGATAACATCAAATTCATTAAAAGGTAATAACATCAAGTCATCAGGAAAGTCTTAACCCTAAATTCTCAATGGACACTGTTTACAAACTAGATCAACAGTGATACTTTAACCTAACGAGTTTGTTACTTTAATAACATAATCAGTCGAATCAACTGGTAAACTCTTTTCTATTACTAACATGGTACATATATATGAGTATGTTGACCCAGGGTCAATTAATGCATACATAGTAACATCAAAGATAGAAAAGGTACCAACAACAACATCAGGAGCTGGGGCCTCTCGCATGCACAGATTGCATAAGCTCTGGTAGAAGCTCAAGATTCAAACTGAACTGTTGTATCCTTGGTTCCACTTCTCCTGACTCCAGCTATGCCACTATTTCATGATTGTCTTCCTCTCGTAAGAGTTACAACTGGTTTTGCATTTTGATATCTATTCAAATCAGCTCAATTTGGGCAATCTTTCTTATAATGATTTAAAGATCCACAAACAATATAGGACCCGTATTTCAATCTACATATCCCAGAATGATTCCGACCACAATGGTTGCATTCAGGTTTAATCACATCCTAAACACTACCTATATTGGCTACTGAAGTCTTTAGTGGTATCATATTACTCTGTTTTGATCTATCTCTTCCAAAAAAACCCTGATGGTGCTAAAAAATGGCTATTAGATTCTTCCATTTTCTTCGACGGGGGAGCAGAAGACGTTTTAGATGCATTTCTCTTATTAAAGTCAGGAGCTTTTGTTTCACTCTGTTTCTTGTGATTGCAAATTTCTTTCATTTTTTGTGTTTGATCAGATAAACTACAAACTCACACAATTCTATTACACCCATAAGCATTTTAATCTCATCATTCAATTCGTCTTTAAAGCTTACACACATTTCTTCTTTAGTGAACACAATCTCATGAGCATATTTACTAAGTTGTACAAACTCGTGCTCGTATTCAACAAATGATCTGTTTTCTGGTTTCAACTCGAGGAATCCAGTAACACCCTTTACCTGAGTTCTACATCGAAATAGGAATACGAGGTATTACCGGACTTAAACACATACAAACATACATTTCCTAGTTATGAAATTTCACTCCAATTTAAAACTTTTCACAATACCGTAATGATTTTACCATGGGCCCACGAGACCCCAAACAGACTTTGGAATTGATTCGGGACTAATCTAAGCACTCTATAAATCTTTTTAGAATTTCAAGCAAATAGCGGCATACGCCCCTGTAGAAGGGCGACACGCCTATGTGCCTATTAACATGGCCGTGCTGAAGGCCCGTATGATTCACACAGTCTGAGCATATCGGGACATACCAGTTTCCCTAGCCTGTGCGAATTTATTTTTCGATTCGAACCTATAGGAGTTTTTACACGGCTTGACACATGCCCGTGTCCATGACCCATGTCCCAAACATGACCAGGACAAGCTCGTGTCTCAGCCCATGTGCAAAAACCTTGACATTCTATTTTTTACGTTAGCAACTCCTTAAGAGCACAGGCCAAGGCACACGCCCGTGTGTTAGGCCGTGTCCTCCACATGGCTGAGACACACTACCATGTCTCTACCCGTGTGTTTACTACCATGTATATTGACTTGTAAAATTGAGGTACAGGGGACACACGGCCAGACTGCACGCCCATGGGGAAAACCGTGTGTCACACATAGTCTAGACACACACCCGTGCGGACAAAATAAGGCTATTTACCAAGCCTGTTTGCCACCTTTATTTGCACCAACCTACACAATATCAACCAAAACCAATCCAAGCATAATATAAATAACCAAATCAACCACAACCATGAGAAATTTGCATCAATGCATTTAATAGTAATCAATATTAGCCAACATTAATGGCCTATACAAAGTGAATATCACATCCATCATATGAGCCAACACTTGTGGGTAAACTAACAAGACACTAAACAAAAGATTCAAGTCCCTATACATGCCACAATCAAAACATTTAAACTAGCTATACCAAAAGCTTCAGGTGATAGTGTGATCGATGCCTTCGACGTCCCTAGATCCTCGATACTAGCTTGGCAGCATTATAAGAAGATAGAAAAAAGGAGTAAGCATAATTCTTAGTAAGTTGCATATAAATAAGTAACAACATCAACCATGCATATTATAATTCAACACAACATTCTGGAGTGAACAAAGGTAAATATCACTACATACTTATATATCACAAGTTTAGGCCAACCATTGCAGTATCGTCCCAAAATCATTTTCATAGCTAGAACTTACTCATGTCATTCTTACCATCAAGGAAACATAACTAGACTCATATCTCATGAGTTTCAAATAAGAACCTGTTCCACTCACAACACAATTATATCATTCCATATCATTGTCATAAGCTTTGAAATAACCCATGAAACCATTTGGAATACTAAAGGATATCTGACAAGCTTTGCACAAAAGGGTGAATTTCCATTTCCATGTTCCAAACATGGTCTTACACTGGCTCACATGTTGAGGCCGATGCCATGTCCCAAACATGGTCTTGCACTAGCTCTCATCTCTATAACAGCCCAATTTAGACCTTATTTAGAACGATGGTTTCAGGACCACGAATCTGAGTCAAAAAAATATTTTAAAATTATTTTCTTTGTTTTTCATGTGTGACTTAATATCTGTGAATTTTTTGTGCTTTAATTTTGTCGTTTGAGTGCTCAATTTAATAAAAAAGGCTTAATTGCATAAAATGAAAATTTGATGGGTTAATGTGTAAGGGTTGAATTGTGACTGTCTTTTTAATTTGATGTGTTTAACTTGCAATTTGTACATGATAGCATGTAATGGAAGGTAGTGACCTTATATTATAATGGTTTAATATTTTATTACAAAGGTTAAATTTGTAAAATGATAAATAATATATGTTATAATAAAACATAAAATTAAAATAAGCATGAAAATTATCTTGTTCTTGCCGAAACCTGATAAAGAAAGAAAGAAAATATAGCTTAGGGTATTCGGCACTTTGGAAGCTTGATTCAAGGTTAGTTTTTATTCGGTTTTTGATAATTTTTACGTTTTTGAGATTGTTGCAATGTAATATACAAAGCCCATGCTTGAATTTCTGACTTTGATGAATATTTTGAGTTATTCCATTGATGAATAATTGAGTTTTGTGATGTTAGTTGATGAATTATGAAATATATGTTTTGGATTAATATGTTTTGTACTGAAATTTTTGATGATTTTGAGTAATTAGGACTAAATTGCAAAAATAATAAATTGAGGGACTAAAATGTGAAATAAATGAAATGTATGGACTTGTATGAATATAAGGAACATTCAGCCTAAGCATAGTGTATTCAAATTTTGCATGTTTTGTGTTTTGTGCAATTTGGACTAAATTGTAAAAAGTATAAAATCTCAAGAGTAAAATGGTAATTTGTCCATTTATATGTTTTTGGACTAAATTGAGAGAAATTATGTTTGAATAAGTTTAATTTGAATATGTTTAGATCAAGAACCAAAGAAATCAGATTTGGATCGGGGGAAAACCAAAGTTGTCGATTAGTCATCCCGTTCTAATTACTGTTGTTCGAGGTAAGTTTATAAGCAAATAGATGTTATTTATTTGATTAAATATGAACTATATATGCTAAAATGTATAATGAGATAGTATATATATGAAATCCGAATATGTATAAGCTTGGACTTTATGTGTACGAGTTCGATTCAATCGAGTTACGACGTTCTAAAGCCCTGTATGAACCTTAGGAATAGATAGGATACATATGTCATGACATAGGATTTTTGATATGTGGTCTCAAGTAAGACCACGCTTGGGACATTGGCATCGCTATGTGATTACATTTAAGACCATGTCTGGGACATTGGCATCGTATTTGATTCGTGTAAGACCCTGTCTAGGACAGTGGCATTGATATATGATTGCATGTAAGACCACGTCTAGGACGTTGGCATTGTACGATATATGTGATTATCCGAGTATCCTATTCAATTCCAAATGGTTCAACGGGCATTGATAAGTTGTGATTGAATGTGTAAAACGAGCTAAAGTGATTAGGTATGTGATAGCTTATTACCTATTTGAAGTAAGGTAAGTAAGTTACTTGATATGTGTTGCAAATCATAGACGATGTAAATGAAAAATGTATGTGTATATAAAGAAGTACATTCGGCCAAAGGTTAAGTATAGTGATATCATATTTGTGATCCATGTGCAAACATATATAAATGATTATATTCGGCCTTATGAATATAAAATGTGAATATTTATGAAATGATTCATGAATATATGTATATGAGATTATGTATATTCGGTTAAATAATGATATTATGGCTTTGAGATTGAATAATATTTGATATTGGATATATATATATTCGGCTAAATGAAAGTATATGTTGTATATGAAATTGTAAATTTGAAATTAAATGTCATTATGATAGTATGAATTGGTTTGGTTAAATTGAATTGATATTTTTATTGAATTATTTACTTACTTATGACTTACTAAGCTATGATTTTGCCTCTGTTTTATAGACTTTGGAGATTAGTTATGAGCTCAGGAATCGTCAGCAAAGTCTATCAGACTATCGACTGTTTTTTGGTATTTTATAAGTTTGAATATGAACCAATGGCATGTACAGGCTAGATTATATTTGGTTAAGTTTGGAGTTGTATATATATTAAGCCATACGAAAATGGCTAATATGTTATATGAGTATATGAAACTTTAGTCAAGTTTATACGTGTTATATGCATTGAAAATGGTTGGTGATTTTCGATGTGTGTTTGGTTAATTCAACTATGATTTATGCATAGATAAAAATATATGTGAACTAGGTTGATATGTTTGGTTAAGGTATCTTAAATAGCTTATGATTAGCTCACTTTTGGTAAGTTTGATGTATGGTATGTTTTGTCTTTATGAATGGTTTATTAATTTGGCTTAGTAACGGAGTAAAATGATAATGATATATATATTCGAATGTGTATTAGTTATTTTGATTCGATTTGTAATGGCATTATATGTGCATATATATTATGCTTGAATGGTTGGCTAATTAAGCATGGTTGTCGAAGACAAATAATTAGTATGTTATATGATTGTTTTGGTTAATGCGCTTTGCTTGAGGTACGATAATGAAAGATCAAAATGTTAGGTCTAATATTGAGTTGAAAATGTACCATATTTGTGGTTAAATAATTTGGTATATACTAGATAGGTACTTTGGTATGATTTGCTTTAGTACAAGTGATTAAAATTGATTATAATCATAATTGTATGTGGTTAAATGAATATGCTTGTTTATGTGTATTAGATACACATGCCTATTATCCCGTGTGAATTTTTAAAATCTAGACAAACATGCATAATATATGAATTGGTATAGTCACGACTTTATTTATGAAATAGGTTAAAATGCGTATACTAATAACATCAAAGGTATGTACGGTCATATAGTAATATTGCTAATGTTATATATATATATGATTGGACTTTAAGTTGTATGCATATCGGTTTGATTGGTTTCATCTTATACATATATAGAAATTAGTAAAATGAAATGTTTGATACTTAGTTAATGAGATTATGTACTTATATATTTTCTATTTATGAAAAGTGAGATTATATGCTTGATTATGGTTTAATTATAAAAATGTCATTAATGTAATGTATATAGGGAATCGAATAATAAAAGTGTAATATATATGTACACATGACTTTGATGTATAAAAGTTTAATAATGTTATAAATGTATCATTATTCTATAGTGCATGAAGAGTGTTAAATAACAGTGCTGAATTGTGCTTTGTACGGTAATGCCTCATAACCTTAATCCAGCGACAGATACGGGCTAGGGGTGTTACATTTTATTGGTATCAGAGCTACGGTTTAGTCTATTCTAGGACTAACGTAGTGCGTGTGAGTCTAGCTATACATGCCATATTACATACTGTGATAGTGTGATGACTTTTGACATTTGAAAATGTGTTTTCGAATAGTAAATGGATCCTGATAGAGCCGTAGCTCATGATGTCGAGAGTATAGCGCTTGCTCCCGCACAAGGGGCAGCACCGGTTAATTCTCGACCAACTTTGAGTAACCAAGAGGGAGAGGCTAAACAACCATTTTACTAAATGATGAATGACTAGTTTATTCAGTATATCCGGATGAATCTGGCTACACAACAACCTACACCCCCGACTAATCCTTCTCTGATACCTTCTATACCTCAAGTGATTGATCCATTGAGATTACATAAGCCCCCTGTTGATAAAATCAGAAAACAGGGGGCTGAAGAATTCAGAGCTACTGATGATGATGATGCTGAGCGAGCAGAATTTTGGCTTGATAATACTATCTTCATGTTTGATGAGTTATCTTGTACCCTGGATGAGTGTCTAAAATGTGCCATATCTTTACTACGAGACACCGCACATGATTGGTGGAATACACTAGTATCGGTGGTTCCGAAAGGACAGGTGACCTGGGAGTTCTTTCAGAATGAGTTTCGTAAGAAATACATCAGCCAGAGATTTATTATAACACCCTAACCCGTATCTATTGCTGAACTAAGGTTAAAGGCATTACCGAACAAAATCAGAACATTTACAAAGGTTAAAGGCATTACCGAACAAAATCAGAACAATTACATTCATTTCATAAGCATCAAAGCATTAAAGATCAATCATCCATATAGAGTGTAACATCCCGAAATAAGGCCTAAATAGAATAGTGGTTGCAAAACCATGAATTCGAGGTTAAAAAAATTTATTTCAATTAAGTTTTAAGGTTTATTCATTGATTGAATAATTGTGTGAAAATTTCGTGAAGAAATTTTATGTAAAGTGCCTAATTTGATAATTTGGACTAAATTGTAAAATTAGCAAAATGTGTGTTCTAGATAATAAAGGGGATTTAATTGAAATGGGTTCTGAAAGTGGAGGTCCTTATTTAGTAATTATACCATTATATTTAAGTTTGGACAAAAATGGGCAAGAATAGGACAAATTTGAAACAAAAGCCTTTAAAGGCATTTTGGTCATTTAGTAATTAAAAGAATTAAAAAGGGAAAATAAAGCCAAAATTGGTTCATCTTCTTCATGGAGGCCGAATATAGCATGGGGGAAGCCATGGTTAGGGTTTCTAAGCTTTCCAAGTTCAATAGTAACTCCGTTCTAGCCTCGTTTTTAATGTTCTTTACGCTTTTGGAGTCCCGGTAACTTGATTTAGCTTATTCTAGCAATAATTCATGCTAGGGTTCATATTTGGAAAAATACTCATAGGTTAAATGTGTTTATTTTTATGTTTTATGGTAGAATATGAAGCTTGAAATTATGTTAAACAACTTTTGCTAAGCGATTTTAAGTGAAAACGAGAAACGACATATTCGGTAAAAATACCTAATGTTCATAAGTACATGATAGAGTGGGAATTTGATGTTTCTATAGAAGGGAAAAATGTTCACCGTGTCATAAGACATAAGAAAAATGGATAAATTTTAATTTTCGAGCCTAGGGGAAAAATCGTAATTCTACAAAGGTTTAGGGGCAAAATTGTAACTTTTTCCAAAGTTTGAGTTAGGGAATATTTTGAATATTACATTAATTAAATAAGTGAAATATGATTTTTTAGATCTCGGAAAGTGATATTTGGACCTAGAACGGGAGAAAAATCGAAAATTGGGAAAGTTGGTAAAATGGTCGTTTTGGTAACGAGGTAAGTTCATATGTTTAATAAGCATTTAATTATGCATATTTTAATGATAAATTGATATTTTGGCCATAAATACTTTAGTATTGAGTTTCAGATATAATGATTAATGTTCGATAATAATTCGATATTGGAAAGAGAACTTGTATAATTTATATGTAAGACCATATTTTGTATTATGGCTTTGTATGATAACAGAAAGTATTGACTAGCATAGTTTGATGAGAATAAGTTAAGTTGATGGCATGATGAGATTGAGAATGTAAGTATGTAAGTTGAGTAGCATTTTATTATTATGCAATTATTGTTATTAGTATTGTTATTATTGAGTTTTGTGACTAACCTTGAGAATTTGAGCAAGTATGTTTCAGCTATGACTTGATAAGGCATTGATATCTTAAAGTCCATGGTTGTACCATGGAAATTAAGGAAGAATTGACGGAAAAATTCATGTTCATAACATGGCATTTAAGGAGGAATTGACGGTTAAGGATACCATGTAAGACCGTGCCAAGACATGGCATTGGTAAGGAAAGGATCCCGTGTAAGACCATGTCAAGACATGGCATCGACATTGATTAAGGACTCCATGGAAGACCACATCAAGATATGGCATTGGCACTAAGACAAGGATACCATGTAAGACCATGTTTGGAACATGGCATTTGGTAAGATAAGGATATCATGTAAGACCATGCCAAGGCATGGCATTGATAAGTTCTATAAGGCAAGAAAATCATGTAAGACCATGTCAAGACATGGCATTGATGAGTTACTATAAGGCAAAGGTCCCATGTAAGACTATGCCAAGGCATGGCATTGGTGAGTTCATAAGGCAAGGATACCACGTAACACCATGTCAAGACATGGCAATGGTAAGTTCAAAAAGGAAAAGGTTCCCGAGTAATCCAAAGAGTAAGTCAAAGAAATGACAAGGTGAGAACATGAAGAAAGAGTACAGGTATGCATTTAAGGCTTATTTAATATTGAGATTGTAAGTAATTGAGATTATCAAGTATTAAGTAAGTGATGAGTTTTCAGTTATTCTTGTGACACTTTATGACATGATTGGCAATATGCCTATATTATGAAAGAGTACTCATGTGTTAAGTGAGATGTTTCTGGTATGTAAGCAAGCTATTAAGTAAGGTCCCTTTTGTATTCTGAGCCTTTGGTAAGGTTACCGATGAGTAAGATAGGAAAGTAAGAACTAAACATTATTCACGCAAATTATGACAGCATAGTAGTTCTTACTTAAAAGCAGTAGTAAGAACTTCTTTCACTTTCCCATGTTTTAGAGTACTTAAAATCAAGCTCGGGTTGGAGGTTGTCGGAGATCACTTCACACTATCGACTATCAAGTTACCAAATGGGTATCTTCGTTTACAAACGTTCTAGTTTATGGCATGTATAGGGACTTAGCCATTTTGTATGTATGTCCTTATGATATGGCTAAATAATGGTATGTAAATATTCGATAATTATTAGCTATTGAAATGGCTAATGAAGAACATGTTTCGGTGTTATGTATGCCTAAATGGTAGTTAATACAAAGAAATCATAAAAAAGTGAAATTAGCATTAAAACATATTGAACAGCAACAGTGACGTGATCTTGAAAAATCACCAAGAATAGTAGAAATGAAATTAGGGGATGAATGAGATATATAATTAAAGCTTATTGAGTCTATTTTCATATGAAAGAAACAGAGTAAGCAAAAGAATTGTATATTAAGAGATATTTGAATTTTAGTGAGACAGGGTCAGAGCGATTTTTTAATCCCTTGTTTTGACTTTATAATCACTAAAAATTGTAAAAAAAATAATTAGGAGTTATAGTTTATATTTCTATATTCCTTAGTAAATCTAATTTCAAGTGAAACAAACGGCATGGTTATTTGAATTCTGTACAGGGAGAAAATTGATTCGTAGTGAGGAGAGGTCAGAGTAGTCAAATAGTGAAACAGGGAAAACTTTAACTAATAAATTGTACTAATTGGCTAGACCAAAAATTCTAGAAAAAAATTATTAAGAAGATATATGAGTCTAGTTTTAGGGAAAATTCACAAATTTAAATTTTGAGTTTTGTGACTCGAGTTGTAATTTATTTAGTGACTGTGACGCAGGTGGGAAGTTTTATAAGGAATAATGAAATAAATTATTTTGATTTGTCTAAGTATTCGAAAAAATTTTAATGTTCCCGGTTTGGTCTCAAACCGCTTCAATTGCATGCTTTAGGGTCTCGAGGGCCCTTTTTATGGACATAATGAATGAATTTAAATAAATTAATTTTAAAAGAAAATTTTATGCCCCGAATTAGTAAGTTAAGTCAGGTAACGCCTCGTGCTCGACTCCGGCGACGGTCTCGGGTAAAGGGTGTTACATAGAGTCCCTTAAATGAGTCCTCAAGACCTTAAACATGTATTAGAAAGGGGTCAGGACTAAACCAAACACATACAAAATTTCTTCAAAATTTTAATATTTTTCAAACTAGTACAGGTCACACGCCCGTGCTTAACGCATTTTATGGATGATTTTCCCTTAGAATTGGTGAATTCGATGCTCCTAATGCTGTAATTTCATGTTTTATACTTAAGAGAGCATAGGAGAGCGAAAGGAACGAGAAACAGGCCAAAAACGGAGAAAATGGGTCAAAGTACGAAATCAACATGGCCTGGACTTCCTCACACGGGCAGACCACACTGCCGTGTCAATTTGGCAGATTCGAAGCATTATTCACACTGGCGTGTCACATGGGCGAGTCCCTGCAGAGCCCAAGTTGAGTCCAATTCAGAAAAGGCTAATTTTGAGGGTTTTTAAGCATTCTGAAGCCTATAAATATGCCCTAAAGGAAGAGGAAAAAAGGGGGCACGAAGAGGAAGGAAGGAATTACTCGAAGGAAGCCGATTGATCCATCTTAGAAGTCAGAGTCACTATCAAGACTGAAGATCTCCCCTCAATTTCCCCTCAAGAGTTTTGGGTTTTCTTTATGTTTTGTATTCGTTATTCTTCTGAGATGTTTTCCATTTTAGTTATGAACTAAATCCCCTAAATACCTAAGGGGAATGAAACCTAAGACGAATCTTGTTATTATTTTTTGAATTGTATGATATATATTTAACTTGTTCTTAATTATGTGTTCTTAATTCTTGTTTTGATATCCCAAGATACTGATTCAAGATAAGCTCTTATTCAGAGGAGGAATAGACCCTGTCTAGAGTACATTTTTCATAATTAAGCGGAGTTGTTTGCACGCCTAGACATAGGGTGACAAGATTTTGCCGGATTAGGGTGAAACCTAATAAGGGGATCAATAGATCGAGTTAATGCAACCCTAGAGTGTTAATTAGAGAAAAGTCTCAGTTATTCAATCTAGGGATTAGACGTTATTAGTCTTGAATAGGGATAATAACATAACTTAGGGATCTCTACGGAACAAGTTAAATGAATAAATCGTCCGATTCGGAGCCAAAATAACAAGTACAGTCTAGGTGGATTTTTCCTTAGGTATTGTCTTAATTCAATCATTTTCCAAAAGTAATCCCCCAATTCCATTCTCTGTGAATTCTTAGATTAGTTAATTAGTTAGTTAAAACAAAACCGCCTTATTCTTAGGCTAGATAATAAAAAGACAGTCATTACTAGTACTTTTAGTTCTTTTGGGTTCTACAATCCGGTCTTGCTACAACTTTACTACAGTTCGATAGGTACACTTGCCTGAATCGTGATAATAGTTAGTATCAAGAACGGTTAATTATAAATATTTAAAACTTACCTGACATGAAAATCGCGATCAGCCGTGTCGAAACAGGGCATACATACTAACTTATTCACATGGCCACAAGACATGCCTGTGTGCTTTGGCTGTGGTCAAATTTGACTTGGGCCACATAGCTAGCCACATGTCCATGTGCCTTGGCCGTGCTCGAGCCTGACTTACAATTTTAGAGTACCTCAGGGGACACATGACTGTGCAACATAGCCGTGTGTCGTGCACGACTGAGACACACGCCCGTGTCCCTCCCCGTGTGTAAAAAAATAGGTCATTTGAATAGTCAACTTGCCACCCTAATTGGATCAAACCTACAAGCACCAAACCAAGCATATTTGCACAACATATTATGACCAATTCACAACCAAAACATAAGCCATTCATGACATATCATTGCCAATCAAATACATACTCTTAAACTTTACCAATCTATATCAAACATAAGTCTAAAGCTTGTCAAAACATTTCTTTCTATACATCATTCAATTTCATGCTAAAACTTGTCAAAACTTACCAACATTTACCATTTCTTTTATCCAACTCAAACATATCAAATATAACATATTGCATCACATATCTTATACCAAAACCATGACATATCCACAACCATACCAAACCATATCACATGGCTAAATATAAACATTACAAAACCTATCCAAAGTACTTCTAGCCTATACATGCCATACTTTACTATAAACATTTTCAAAAGGTACCAAAATGAGATTCGATAGTGTGGTGATGATTTTCGACAATCCCCGAGCTCACAGTAGCTTTGATATCTATAAAAACAATGCAAACATACACAGAGTAAGCTTTTAAAAGCTTAGTAAGCTCGTACTAAAAATCATCAATTGTTTATAAAATATAAAACATCAACACATGAGTACTTATTAATTCTAAATTCATCTATCAATTCTATGCCAACACAATTCATATGTTTATACCAATTCAATGAACTTCATATGCATAACATCATCTATCACATAGGTATCATACATACCTGAACCTTCCTGTATTTATTCATTTTCATTCTCACCTCTCGTTCAGATATTTTAAGACTTTCCGAAGATTATTCATGCTTTGACATCCGTACACTTAGAACTTTAAAGATTAGTCGAAGCTACAATAATTTTCGCACACTTAGTGCCATCTCAATTAACTGAAGCTATCTCGGTATTGTACACTTAGTGCCTCATACAGCCGAAGCTATATCATTTCTCACATTTAATGCTATTTATAGCCGAAGCTATTTTGAATCGCACACTTAGTGCCAAATGTAGTTGATTTATCATCATATTCAATCCATAATCAAATATATACACAATTTATGTATAATTAAAGTATCAAAAATATACTTATAACATTATTTAACACGTACGAACTTACCTCGTACTCGAAATTGTCGACTCGGACTGTTTACTCTATAATCTTCGACTTCCCTCGGTCTAAGTCTGAATTCTTCTTTTCTTGATCTATTTGTATTCAAAATTAATCCTTTTACTCACTAAATCATTCAAACTAATCCATATACACACAATTAAGACATATTACAAACTAGCCCTCACATTTTCACATTTCGACATTTTAGTCCCTAATTCACAAAATCACAAAATACACATAATTTGAATGTACTCATGCTTGGCTGAATTCTCCTAGTACTCATACTAGTCCACACATTTCATTTATTTCACATTCCAGTCCCTCAATTTACAAATTTCACACTTTAGCCCAAATTACTCAATTTCATCAAAAATTCAAAGACAACATCTGTTAACCCAAAACATATTTTTCATAAATCATCAACTAACATCACAACACTCATATTTTCATCAATGGCACATTTCAAAATCATCATAAAAATTAGAAATTGAGGCATGGGTTCGATAATATAAGAAGCAACTTTTACAAAAACGTAGAAATTATCAAAAACGAATCAAAAACCATACCTTAATCACCAATAATGGTAGCCGAACCCTAGTTTGTATTTTCTTTTATTTTCCTTTTGAATTTTTGGCAATTGCATGAACATATGATTAATTTCTTGCTTTTTATTTTATTAATATGACTTTAATAACCAATTTCCTATTTTGCCCTTTTATAAACAATTATAAAACCATTTAATGGATGGTTATTTTAGTCCCTTAGCATTTTCAATGGACAAATAACAACATAAGGACCCTTTCTTTAGAAAGCCAAGTCAAATAGGCACTTTTAACATCTAGCACACAGCTTTTACATTTTACGCGATTAAGTCCTTTTTATTAAATTAAGCACACAAACATTCAAATTTTCATACGAAACTTTCACACATGCTAATTCACACATCATAAATATAGAAAATAATATTTAAACATTTCTCTTACTCAAATTCGTTGTTTCGAAACCACTATTCCGACTAGGGTCTAAACCGGACTGTTACATTTATCGATCAGAAGCGTAAGGAATTTCTAGAGTTAAAACAAGGTCGCATGACTGTGACAGAGTATGAGCAAAAATTTGTGAGACTCAATTGATATGCCCAAGAATGTGTTTCAACCAAAGCTATAATGTGTAAAAGATTCAAAGACGGGTTGAACGAAGACATTAAACTGTTAGTTGGCATACTTGAAATAAAAGAGTTTGTAGTATTGGTTGAGCGAGCATGCAAAGTCGAAGAGCTCGGGAAAGAGAAAGGAAAAGTTAACCTTGAAGCTAGAGGTTCACGTAAAAGATCGTCGAGTAAAACATTTCAGTCAACATCAAAGAAATTCTGAGATGATTTTAGCCGTTCAAAGGTTACTGCAGGTTATTCTAGACAGGATCGAGATAGACCACCTGTGAGCTCGAGAGCTACCTCAGTAGCTAGTGTTGGTAATGTTAGATCGAATCAACTCAAGTGTAAACATTATGGTAAACGACATCTCGACAATTGTAGATTGCATGATCGGGACTGTTTTAAAAGTGGATCAATGGATCATTTCATTCATGAATGCACTGAGTTAGCTGAACAAAACACATTACAGAATGCGAGACTGAGTAACATGTCAGCTCGAGGTAGACTGCCCAGAAATATGGGTGATGTGAGTAGCAGTCAAAGAGGATCTAAAGACACAGCAGTTCGATCTAAGGATCGCGCACTTGCCAGAGCTTATGCCATAGTGTTATTACTGGTACATTCACTCTCTATGATACTAGTGTAATTGCATTGATTGATCCTGGTTTGACTCATTCTTATATGTGTAAGACTTTAATATTCAGTAAGACTTTGCCTGTTGAGTCTACTGAGTTTGTGATTAGAGTATCGAACCCTTTGGACCGGTGTGTTATGGTTGACAAAGTGTGTAAGAATTGTCCCTTGATGATTTGAGATTCATGTTTTTCGGCTGATTTGATGTTGTTGCCATTTGACTAGTTTGATATAATTCTTAGTATGGACTGTTTGACTTTGCATGATGTCCTCGTAAATTGCAAAAGAAAGACTATTGATTTAGGGTGTCAGAATGATGAGATTATTCGAATTGAATCTAATGATCTGAATGGTTTACCGGCAATGATATCTTCAATATTAGCTTAGAAGTATGTGAGAAAAGGTTGTGAAGCTTACTTTGCATATGTGCTTGATAGTAAAGTGACCGAAAGAAAGATCGAATCAGTACCAATTGTGTCTGAAGAATTGCCAGGCTTTCCACCTATTCGAGAAGTAGAGTTTGGTATTGAGTTAGTGCTGGGGGCGAATTTGATATTGATAACTCCGTAGAGAATGGCACCTACGAAATTAAAAGAATTGAAAGCTCAGTTTCAAGAGTTGACAGATAGAGGTTTTACGCGACCGAGTTTCTCTCCCTAGGGTACACTAGTTTTATTTGTGAAAAAGAAAGACGGAACTATGAGAATGTGTATCGACTATAGACAGCTCAATAAGGTGACTATAAACAATAAATATCCATCGCCACGGATTGAAGACTTGTTCGATCAACTGAAAGGGGCTACAGTGTCTTTAAAAATAGATTTGAGATCAGGTTACTATCAATTGCGAGTTAAAGACTTCGATGTGCCAAAGACTGCTTTCCGAACGAGGAACGGACATTATGAGTTTTTGGTTATGCCTTTTGGACCCACTAATGCACCTGCTATTTTTATCGATCTGATGAACCGGATCTTCAGACAGTATCTAGATCGATTTGTGGTTGTGTTCATAGATGACATTTTGATCTATTCCCGTGATGAAACTGAGCATACCGAACATCTGAGACTTGTGTTACAGACTTTCAAGATAAATAGTTGTATGCAAAGTTCAGTAAATGTGAGTTCTGGTTATATGAAGTCAGTTTTCTGGGACATGTTGTATCAGCATCGGGTATTCTGGTTGATCTGAGTAAAATTTTTGCTATACTTGATTGGAAACCTTTGAAAAATGTTTCTGAAGACCAAAGTTTTCTAGGACTTGTTGGTTACTATAGACGATTAGTGAAAGGTTTCTCCATGATTGCAACTTCGATGACGAACCTATTACAGAAAGATGTTAACTTCGAGTGGTCAGAAAAGTTCCAAAAAATTTTTGATTAGTTGAAAGCCCTTTTGACCGAAACTCCAATGCTAGTTCAGCCAGAATTGGGAAAAGAATTTGTTATCTATAGTGATGCATCTTTAAATGGTTTGGGTTGTGTTTCGATGCTAGGAGGCAAAGTCATAGCTTATGCCTCTAGACAGTTAAAGTCGCATGAAAAGAACTATCAGACACACTCCCTAGAACTAGCAGTTATTGTATTTGTATTGAAAATATGGCGTCATTATCTGTTCGGTGAAAAATGTCATGTTTATTCTTATCACAAAAGCCTGAAATATTTGATGACTTAGAAAGATCTGAATTTGAGACAGCTTCGATGGTTAGAGCTGTTAAAAGACGACGAGCTTATGATTGATTACCATCCGGGAAAGGCTACTGTTGTTGCTGATGCTCTAAGTCGAAAATCACTATTTGCTTTGCATGCAATGAATGCGTATATGGCTATATCTGATGATGGTTCAATTATAGCTGAGTTAAAAGCAAGACCATTATATATTCAATAGATTTGTGATGCTCAGAAAGTTGATAATGATTTGTTAGTAAAGCGGGGCCAATTTGATTCGAATATTGATTTAGAGTTTCGGGTTGATGCTGAAGGTTGTCTGAGGTTTAGAAACCGAATACGTGTTCTGAGAAATTCAGAGTTGATTCAAATGATTTTGAATGAAGCTCATAATAGTCGATTACCTATTCACCCGAATAGTACAAAAATGTATAATGATCTGAAACAGCTTTATTGGTGTCATGGTATGAAACGAGATATTTCTGACTTTGTTTCTAAATGTTTAGTCTATCAACAAGTAAAACCCGAGTATCAGGTACCTTCTGGATTATTTCAGCCGATCATGATACCTGAGTGGAAATGGAACAGAGTCATGATGGATTTTGTATCCGGTTTGCCGTTGACACCTAGCAAGAAAGATGCAATTTGGGTTATTATAGATAGATTATCTAAATCGGCTCATTTTGTTCCGGTTTGCACAGATTACTCACTTGATAAGCTAGTTGAATTCTATGTTTCTCAGATTGTGAGATTACACGGAGGACCTATTTCTATTGTTTTGGATAGAGATCCAAGGTTTACATCGTGGTTTTGGAAGAAACTGCAAGATGCATTAGGTGCGAAATTACATTTCAGCATAGCTTTCCATCCGCAAACAGATGGTCAATCCAAATGAACCATTCAGATACTTAAGGATATGTTGAGATGTTGCATTCTGGAGTTTGAAGGTATGTGGGAATGTTACTTACCTTTAATTGAATTTTCGTACAATAATAGTTTTCAATCGAGTATCAAAATGGCACCTTACTAGGCTTTGTACGGTCTTAAATGTCGTACACCATTGTATTGGACTGAGCTCAGTGAAAATAAGTTACATGGGGTCGATTTGATTAGAGAGACTGAATAGAAAGTGAAAGTAATTCGTGAAAGTCTGAAAACAGCGTCAGATCGTCAGAAATCGTACGCTAACTTGAAACAAAAAGATATAGAGTTTCAGATCAGGGACAAAGTCTTTTTGAAAGTCTCACCGTGGAAAAAAATACTCAGATTCGGTCGTAAAGGCAAATTGAGTCTGAGATTTATTGGGACGTATAAGATTATAGAGCGTATCGAGCCGGTTGCTTATAGATTGTTGTTGCCACCTGAGTTAGAAAAGATCCATAATGTGTTCCATGTTTTGATGCTTTGTAGATATCGATCTAATTCCTCACATGTGATTTATCCATCAAAGATTGAGATTAAATTTGATATGACATATTAGGAAGAATCGATTCGCATTCTGGCTCGCGAGGTTAAAGAATTGCGAAATAAGAAAATTTCGTTAGTGAAAGTACTGTGGCATAAACACGGAGTAGAAAAGGCAACATGGGAGCCAGAAGATGCAATGAAATAATGTTATCCGAACCTATTCACCGGTAAGATTTTCGGGGACGAAAATCCCTAAGGGGGGAGAGTTGCAACAGCCCGATTTAGACCCTATTTAGAACGGTGGGTTCAGGACCATGAATCCTAGTCAGAAAAATATTTTAAAATTATTTTCTGTGTTTATCATGTGTGAACTAATATCTGTGAAATTTTCGTGCTTTAATTTTGTCATTTGAGTGCTCGATTTAATAAAAAGGGCTTAATCGCGTAAAATGAAAATTTGATGGGTAAATGTGTAAGGGCCGAATTGTGATTGCCTTTGTAATTTGATGTGTTTAACTTGCAATTTTTCCATGATAGCATGTAATAGATGGTAGTGACCTTATATTATAATGGTTTAATATTTTATTACAAAGGTTAAATTTGTAAAATGATAAATAATATATGTTATAATAAAACATAAAATTAAAATAAGCATGCAAATCATCTTGTTCTTGCTGAAACTTGAGAAATAAAGAAAGAAACTATAACTTAGGATATTCGGCACTTTGGAAACTTGATTCAAGGTTAGTTTTTGTTTATTTTTTATAATTTTTACGTTTTTGATATCATTGCAGTGTAATGTACAAAGCCCATGCTTGGATTTCTGATTTTGATGAATATTTTGAGTTATTTCATTGATGAATAATTTAGCTTTGTGATGTTAGTTGATGAATTATGAAAGATATGTTTTGGATTAATATGTTTTGTATTGGATTTTTTGATGATTTTGAGTAATTAGGACTAAATTGCAAAAATAATAAACTGAGGGACTAAAATGTGAAATAAATAAAATGTATGGACTTGTATGAATATAAGGAAAATTTTGCCTAAGCATAGTGTATTCAAATTTTGCATGTTTTGTGTTTTGTGCAATTTAGACTAAATTGTAAAAAGTATAAAATGTCAGGGGTAAATTGGTAATTTGCCCATTTATTTGTTTTTCGACTAAATTGAGTAATATTATTTTTGAATAAATTATATTGGATATGTTTCGATCAAGAACCAAAGAAATTGGATATGGATCGGGGGAAAACCAAAGTTGTCGATTAGTCATCCCGTTTCGATTATTGTTGTCCGAGGTAATTTTATAAGCAAATAGATGTTATTTATTTGATTAAATATGAACTATATATGCTGAAATGTATAATGAGATAGTATATATGTGAAAGCCGAATATGTATACGCTTGGAATCTATGTGTACGAGTACGAACCTTAAGAATAGCTAGCATACATATGTTATGACATAGGATTTTCGATATGTGTTTTCAAGTAAGACCATGTTTGGGGCATTGGCATCGATATTTGATTATGTTTAAGACCATGTCTGGTAAATTGGCATCGTATTTGATTTGTGTAAGACCTTGTCTGGGACAGTGGCATCAATTTGTGATTGCACGTAAGACCACGTCTGGGACGTTGGCATTGTACGATATATGTGATTATCTGAGTATCCTATTCAATTTCGAATAGTTCAACGCACATTGATAAGTTGTGATTGAATGTGTAAAATGAGCTAAAGTGATCAGGTATGTGATAGCTTATTACCTATTTGAAAAAAGGTAAGTAGGTTACTTGATATGTGTTGCAAATCATATATGATGTAAATGAAAAATGTATGTGTATATAAAAAAAGTACATTCGGCCAAAGGTTAAGTATAGGGATATCATAATTGTGATCTATGTGCAAACATATATAAATGATTATATTCGGCTTTATGAATATAAAATGTGAATATTTATGAAATGATTCATGAATATATGTATATGACATTATGTATATTCGGTTAAATAATGATATTATGGCTTTGAGATTGAATGATATTTTGATATTGGATATATGCATATTCAGCTAAATGAAAGTATATGTTGTATATGAAATTGTAAGTTTGAAATTAAATGTGATTATGATAGTATGAATTGGTTTGGTTAAATTGATTTGATATTGTTATTGAGTTATTTATTTGCTTATGACTTACTAAACTATGATAGCTTACTGTGTGTGTTTATGTTTACCTCTGTTTTATAGATTTTGGAGATTAGTTATGAGCTCGGGAATCGTTAGCAAAGTCTATCACACTATCGACTGTTTTTGGTATTTAATAAGTTTGAACTTGAACCTATGGCATTTATAGGCTAGATTATATTTGGTTAAGTTTGGAGTTGTATATATATTAAGCCATGCGAAAATAGCTAATATGTTATATGAGTATATGAAATTTTAGTCAAGTTTATATGTATTATATGCATTGAAAAAGGTTGGTGATTTTGGATGTGTGTTTGGTTGATTCGCCTATGATTTATGCATAGATAAAAATATATGTGAACTAGGTTGATATGTTTGGTTAAGGTATCACAAATAGCTTATGATTAGCTCACTAGATTGGTACTTTGGTATGATTTGCTTCGGTACTAGTGATTAAAATTAATTATAATCATAATTGTATGTGGTTAAATGAATATGCTTGTTTATGCATATTATATAAACATGCCTTTTATGCCATGTGAATGTTTAAAATCTAGACAAACATGCATAATATATGAATTGGTATAGTCATGACTTTATTTATAGAATAGGTTAAAATGCGTCTACTAATAACATCAAAGGTATGTACGGTCATATAGTAATACTGCTAATGTTATATATATATATGATTGGACTTTAAGTTGTATGCATATTGGTTTGATTGGTTTCATCTTATACATATACAGAAATTAGTAAAATGAAATGTTTGATACTTAGTTAATAAGATTATGTACTTATATATTTTCTATATATGAAAAGTGAGATTATATGCTTGATTATGGTTTAATTATAAAAATGTCATTAAAGTAATGTATATAAGGAATCAAATAATAAAAGTGTTATATACATGCACACATGACTTTGATGTATAAAAGTTTAATAATGTTATAAATGATCATTATTCTATAGTGCATAAAGAGTGTTAAATAGTAGTGTTGAATTGTGTTTTGTACGGTAATGCCTCATAACCCTAATCCGGCAATGGATATTTGTTTAGGGTGTTACAGTCTCAATGCCGATGCCATGTTCCAAACATGGTCTTACACTGGCTTTCATATCGTGGCCGATGCATTGTCCCAAACATGGTCTTACACTAGCTCTCGTTACATTGCCGATGCCATGTTCCAGACATGGTCTTACACTGGCTCTCATATTGTGGCCAATGCCATGTCCCAGACATGGTCTTACACTAGCACACATGTAACGCCCCAAACCCAACCTAGACGTTATGGTCGAATCTGGCGTGTCACATCGAAGTGTTTTTCGAGAATTGATCTTTTTGGTAAAAAAATCTATTTCTGAATTTTCCTTTTATTATTATTTAACAAAAGTTCTCATCAAAACATTTGCAAAAAAGGTGTGTAATCATACACACCTATAATCAACCAAGGTGACCAACCTGATTATTAACCAAGGTAATCAACCTATAATCAACCAAGATACACATATCAACTTTACAACCAATAGGGTTAATAATCAGTTTTACCCCCAAATCGACAACCCTTGCTCACCTTGGTTGAGAAAATACCACTACTCCTCTAGCGATAGTTGGCTAGAACCGATCACCCTTCCTTGTTGATTAACTGTGATAAAAGAGTCATCTATCAATTACGATTGCCTAACCCAAGGGTTGATATGCACAAATCCAAAAGACACAACCCCTAGATTAGGGAACAAGTATTCGGCCATAATACAACATAACCACATCTATCCCCAATTGAACCAAATAATTGAGAACAGGATTACCTTAGATCGAAATCAATAAAGAGGTTCCAAAAGCTTTAGTACTTCTAATAAACCCCTCGGAACACCTAAGACCCAACGAATCACATATCACGCAGAGGGTCAAAGATTGCAATCCGAAACGAATGATTAGAACCACCACTACAGAAACTTGAACAAAGAGAGAGAAAGAAAGAAAAGTATAGTCGACTTGAATATGAGAGAAGAGGGACAAAGGTTCGGCCAAATGAAGAATTAAGGTTGAGAGGAGGAAAAGGCAAGGTTCGGCTTAAAGAAAGAAAGTAAAGAAAATGATCAAAAGCAATTTGGTCACCAAGGTAGAGCACGAAATCGCAAGAGAAGAGAAAATAGGAAAATTCGGCACTTTGGAAAAATTGAAACTAGGTCTCACAACACCAAAACTCAAAATTGGCATAGAGAAAAATACCCCAAAACGCTCTCAAAATGCCAAAATACACACAAAAGAGACCCCTAGCCAAATTTGCGCACACAAGCTTCCCCTATCGGCTACAACTCTCTAAGTTTTGAATTCCTTGATTTCCTCCTCCTAATTTTCCTCCATATCACCCAACTACCAACCACATCCCTTGATTCTCTCCTCCTTGACCAATTCAAACCTCATCCAGTAGAGTTTCAGTCAAACTCCACCTCTCTCACCATAAAGAAATAAAATAAATATCGCTTTGCATTCCATGGGATTCGAACCCAAGCTCTCACAATAACCATGTCACGCCACCACCACTAGACCACAAGCTCACTTGTGACATAAATCTACCACATTTATTTATAAAGCCCATGTGCCAGTATCCAGATTCTTTTAAGAGCAAAATAAAAAATTCTACAAAACCCGGAGCTTGAACCCAGGACATCCCAGACACTCCAAAACACACCCAAATCACCTAGCCATTAAAGTAAACATGGAATTTATGCCAAATCATGCAAAATTACAGACCCTACATTTTTAGGGCATTATAACTCTACCCTCTAAAAGAAATTTTAGTCTCAAAATTTACCTGGTCAGAATAAGTGAGGGTATTGTTGTCGCATCGCCTCCCCTGGTTCCCACGTAGCTTCTTCTGAACCGTGATTACACCATAGCACTTTGACCAGTGGGACAGATTTCCTCCTTAATACCTTAACGTCACAATCTAGTATCTTTCTGGTTCTTCCTCAATAATTAGATCAGGTTTGATGAATCTAGGGTTTAGTTTTCCTTTCCGTCCAAATCTCAGAATTTTCTTCCATGGTTAGACCTTCAGAAAGACATAATCCCCTACAAAGTACTCGATCTCTTTACGCTTTAAGTTTGCATAAGACTTTTGCCTATCAGATGCTTCTTTTAACCGACATCGAATCAACTTCACCTTTTCTTCATTAGTAGAAACCAACTCTAGCACCAGAACTCACCGCTCACCCAGCTCAGTCCAACATGTAGGAGTACGACACCTATGACCACACAATGCCTCATACGGTGCCATCTGAATACTGGACTGATAGCTGTTGTTATAAGCAAACTCTGCTAACGGCAAGTAGTCCTCCCAGCTGCCGTGAAAATCTAATACACAACATCTTAACATGTCCTCCAGTATCTAAATCACCCTCTCTGATTGACCATCTGTCTAAGGATGGAACATAGTACTGAGCCCAACCTTATACCTAGAGCCTCATGTAACTTCTTTTAGAAACGAGATGTGAATCTAGGATCTCTGTCTGAAATGATAGAAGCTGGTACCCCATGCAGTCTCACAATCTCATCCACATACAATTTAGCCAACTTCTGCAGCGAATAATCAGTGTGGACTGGTATAAAGTGGCTAGATTTAGTTAATTAGTCTACAATAACCCATATCGAATCCTTCTTAGTCGGCGTTAAGGGTAGCCCACTTACAAAATCCATGGTTACCCTCTCCTACTTCCAGAGTGGAATTTTTACTGGCTGCAGTAACCTAGAAGGCAGTTGATGCTCAGCCTTAACTTGCAGGCATGTCAAGCACTTACCCACGAAATCAGTAACCTCGCGCTTAAGCCCTGGCCACCAGTACAGCTCACGAAGGTCTCGATATAACTTATTTTTGCCAGGATGCATAGCATATGGACTACTATGCACTTCTTGCAGTATAGATTGCCTCAAATTAGATTCCCTCGGTACACACTCTCCCGCGGAAACATAGTACTCCTTCACTATTTAGCCCAAAATCTGTAGTCTCTCCATTCTCAACTAATCAGAAACGAGGAACTAATGACTCATCCAACAACTGTTTCTCCTTAATTTGATCAGTCTAGGTCGGTCTCACTTGAAGCTCAGCCAACAAGATACCATCATCAAACAAGCTGAGATGAGCAAACATTGCTCTCAAATTAGATACAACCCTACGGCTTAGTGCGTCAGCTACCACGTTAGCCTTACCAGGGCGGTACTCAATTGAAAAATCATAATCCTTTAGCAACTCTATCTACCTTCATTTCCTAAGGTTCAACTCCTTCTGAGTAAGGAGGTACTTGAGGCTTTTATGATCTATGTAAATAATAGACTTCTCACCGTATAAGTAATGCCTCTAAATCTTCAGTGCGAAAACCACCGCAGCTAACTCCAAATCATGAATGGGGTAATTCGCCTTGTGAGGCTTAACCTGACGAGACACGTAAGCAACCACTTTACCCTCTTGCATCAACACACAACCCAATCCAATGTGCGACGCATCACTATAAACAGTGAATTCCTTCCCAGACTCTGGTTGTTTTAAAATAGGGGCCTCAGTCAGAACTTTCTTCAGTTTCTCAAAACTCTCTCGCTGCTTATCAGTCCAATTAAATGGTACCCCTTTACGCAGTAACTTAGTCGGAGGTGCAGCTGATGAGGTCGTGAAACTAACTAATAATTCGACTTAAGGCAAGCGCACCTACCGAACAGTAGTATAGTTATGGTGAGACCAGAATATCGTATCCACAAGGACTAAAAGTACTAGTAGTTACTCACTTTTTATTATCTAGCCTAAGAATTTAAGAGTGTTTTTAAACTAAACTAATTTTCTAATTTATCTAAGATCACGACAGAGGCGAAAGTTGGAAAATACTTTAGGAAAACCAATTGAGAACACAATACCCAAGAAAGAATCTACCTAGACTTCACTTATTACCTTTGACTTAGACGATTTATTCACTTGACTTATTCCATAGAAATCCTTAATTTATGTTAATATCTCTCTTGAGACTAAGAACAACAGACTCTAGGTTGATTAATTGAAATCTTTTTCTAATTTAAACTCCTATTGTCGCATTAACTCGATCTATTGATTCCCTTATTAGATTTGACTCTAATCTGAAAGATTTATGTTGTCCTATCTCTAGGATTGCATTCAACTCCGCTTAATTATGAATGATCTACTCTTAAACAAGAACTTTTTCTCCACTGAATAAGCACATCAAAAACCTAGATTAATATCTTGAAATATTAAAGCAAGAATTAAAACTCATAATTAAGAATAAGAACAAGTATTTATCATATAAATCAAAGCATAATAAGATTCATCATAGGGTTCATCTACCTTAGGTGTTTATGGAGTTTAGTTCATAATAATAATGGAAAACATCTCAAAGTTTGGAAATCAACAAAACATAAAGAAACCTAAGAACTTCTAGGAAATTGGATGGAAATCTTCAGTCTTGATGTAGATCCTAGCTCCGAGGTGATTCCGATGGCTATTCGCGAGTATTTTCTGCCTCCAACTCTATGTGTCCCCTTTAATCCTCCTTTAGGGTGTTTATATAGGCTTTAAAATGCTTCAGAACCCTCAAAAGTGCCCTTTTCCGAGTAGAATTAGACTTGGGCTCGACAGGGACACTGCCGTGTGCCACGCCTGTATGCCACGCCCGTGTGCAAGTGCTTCAAACCGTGTGCAATTCTAGCTTGGATTAATGTCGACACAACCATGACACACGGGCGTGTAGTCTACCCGTGTGCCTTACACGGGCGTGTGGATTGCCCGTGTGGAGGTGCCTAGGCCGTGTGAAACGCTGTTTTAAGCCCAATTTATCCATCTTTGGCCTGTTTCTCATTCTTTTTGCTATCCTAAGCTCTCCTGAGTATAAAACATGAAATTAAAGGATTAGAAGCATCAAATTCACTAAAATCAAAGAAAGATCATTCATAAATATGCCAAGCATATGGTAAAAATATGTATAGATTACGGTTTATCAAATATCCCCACACTTAAGCATTTGCTTATCTTCAAGCAAAATCCTCAACTCATAATCAAAATAAATTCTTCTTAACTTATAATTCTCATCAATAATGTTTCAAAATAATCCACAAGCAGTCATGCATTGAAAATTTAACTAAAAGAAAGGTTTCAAATAGTTAAAGTTGAAAATTTTAATCATAAAATTATAGGCACCCTCCTTTATCTAAGTAATTATCTTTAATTCCAAATTGACATTGATTGACATCCTCACTAAAGGTTCACTCAAATCACTCAGTGTGTTTAAGGTTCAATGATTAAGCACTCATTAGTCAAACATAAAAAGTTATTACCATAGGCTTGCATGAAAATCAACTCTCCACCACTATAATTGAGATGAAACACCAATCAAAAGGTCTTTGAAGGGTTGTAATGGGGCCTTGGGTTAAAGATATGGATACAGGCTGGAAAAGATAGTTAGAATCGAGATTAAATTGATAAATTACCTAACTAAAAAAATGAAACTAATCATTGAATTACAAACAAGTGCCAAAATTAACATTTATCAACACTAATGAAGGTAGATTTTCTCTCAATATGATCACTTATCCAAGCTCTTTTTTAGAACAATATGTAATTTGAATGAATATACGGTTTTTTTTAGGAATAAGATAAATATGGAAAGTACATAATAAGAAATAATCCAGGGACTAAAATGAACGAACCTAGCTAGGTAATAAATCAAATTAAATCTCAATAAAAAGGGAGTCAATAAAAATGGGAAAAATTCTTAATGAATCAAAAGGGGTTAAGTTATGGGTTATTATTAAGGGGAAAATTAAGATAAAATAGTTAAGGCCCAAAGGGGTTCACTATGGGTCAATTATGTGGGTAGGCTTTTTATAAGGTAAATCGGTTACAACCTAAGTGCCTTTATCATTTTAGTATATCAAATCAAAGGTGTGGTCTTGACATGTATAATCAATGCAAGTTCTACAATAACAAATCAATGTTGACACACTCATAACCGATAAAATTAGTGAGCAAGAAAGATATATGCTCTTATAAGGCTCAAAATCTCACTAAAATTATAGGTATTTGATGTCAAACCTGTAAACTAAAAACTTCAAGATAATACCTCAATTTAGTGAAACAACCTAGCAATTTTAATTCTCAAAAGTTTCAACTTATCATACTCGATTCTCTAATGTCTTAAAGTTTAAACAATCAATGCACAGTTACCTCTGATTTAATTCAAAACATATCAATAACAATCATAAATCAATCAAAATTTACTCCAATAATGATATGAGAAAATTATTTGAGAACAAGATAAAAATTTCGGGTTTTTCTAATCACATAAATAACCTCCCCACACTTAAGATGTACATTGTCCTCAATGTACAAAGATATATAATAGCAATATAAAGATAATATCAAAAGAGAGAGAGAGAAGCGAAACTACCCTGAAATTGTGGATGAAATCCTTGGATTAGCGAGAGCGAGAATTGTAGATAAGGCTTATGAAAGGCATAATTCTAAGAAACTAATAAGAAAATAAACACCACTGTGAAAGAGAATTAAGGGATAATTCGATAATACTCATAAAGATAAGCAGAGTTTAAAATATAGAACAGAAGTGTTCAACATAAATAAGAGATAATAAAATTGAAATAAAAATAAAAAATAAAAAACAATAGTAAAATAAAGGAACTCAAAATTCCTCATCATCAGAGTCGTGAGCCGGTGGCGCTGGAGAAGAGATATGGAGGTGGTGGCAAATCTGTCAGACAGTGGCATCGATGTGTCGAATCGCTCAAAGCACTTATACTCAAAGCAAGTGAATCGCTCAGACAAGTCTGTCAAAGTGGTAGCAGATGGTCGGTGATGTGGTGGTGGTGGTAGGGGTGGGGCCTCGTGAGGGGGAAGGACATCGTCAGTAATGTCCTTTGGCTCATCCTGGTCAGCAGACTGGACGAGTCTGTACTGAGGTGGGTCGACTCCACGGCGTCGCTCTATCATTCGCATGTGAATCATACTGGAAATTCCCTACGGAGACATCTGGCCAACTAATGTGAGTGTCGATGACATCTCTGGAGTGTCGAAGAGGCCGAAGTGTCGAGCGAGGTGAGTCACGTAAGGGCCAAGACAGATGGGCCGTCTCCTATGGCAGTCCGTCTGGTGGTGAAATGCGAGGGCAATAAAATATGCCAAGTCAAATACATGGCCAGTCGCCATGCTCCATAGGAAGTATGCGTCTGTGGTGCTAACTACTCCAGTGCTCTCTCTCCTCCCAGTCAAAGTATGAGCCAAGATGGCATGAATGTAGTGAAGTGCTGGAGGGAGGGAAGTCGCCTTCGACCAACTTATGTCATAGGGGACCGTGCTCATTGTAAGGTCGGTCCAACAGCGAGATGGCAAATAGTGTATGTGACGATGAAGCTATAGAAAATTCTCTGAAGCCATGAACTCCTCTGTGTAGAGGCCCAAAGCAGCTCCAAACTCAGGTACACTCCTGTGCCTGACAAGTCCACCAAGTCTAAAGACGATAGTACCAGCCTCGTCATGTGTGTTCATCACGTGCTGTAGGTGAAAAGTAGTGTAGAACTCCAGTGTCAGCTCTGAATATATGGGCTCGATGATTGTAAAGAACCGATCCCAGGGTGCAGTATCGAGGTGGAAGTGAACAAGGTGAGCAAGCTGGACCTGCTCCAAAGTGGCCCAGCCAATACATCAGCCCACTCCCAATAGTCGTACTCGTAGAAGCTGAAATAGGTCATCCTATGGGCTGGAGGAGAATCGAAGCAGTGGGTGATAAGCTTCAGTTGAGGGGGTCGATAAGGTTACGCCAGGACCCTTCCGTTTTTTTAAAGCGGGGACGGTATTCTTTTTGTCTCGTGTGTTTGTCATGGTGTTCTTGAAAATAATGAAAGTTAAAAAGAAATCGCCAAATATAAAATCTGAAGTAACAAAACTATAGTCCTAATAAAAATTCCCTAACGCTAATCATAACAAAGACTAGATTAATAAAATAACATAATAAACAAAAGTATTTAAAGAATATTGATAAACTGTTATTTATACATATTTTTACCCCATGCTTAACGCATTTTATGGATGATTTCTCCTTAGAAGTGGTGAATTCGATGCTCCTAATGCCTTAATTTCATACTTTATACTTAGGTGAGCATAGGAGAATTAAAGGAACAAGAAACGGGCCAAAATAGAGAAAATGGGCCAATGCATGAAATCAACACGGCCTAGACCTCCTCACACCGGCAGACCACACGGCTGTGTCAATTTGGCAGAATCGAAGCATGACTCACACGAGTGGACCACACCCCCGTGCCATTCTAACAGGCTCGACCACGGCCTGAAGTAATCGCACAGGGGTGTGTCCCTACCGAGCCCAAGTTGAGTCCAATTCGGAAAAGGCCAATTTTGAGGGTTCTTAGGCATTCTGAAGCCTATAAATACACCCTAAAGGAGGAGGAAAGAGGGGAGGCACAGGGAGGAAGGAAGGAATTACTCAAAGAAAGTCGATTGATCCATCTCAGAAGCCGGATTCATCATCAAAACTGAAGATCTCCCCTCAATTTCCCTTCAGGAGTTTTGGGTTTTTCTTTATGTTTTGTATTCATTATTCTTTTGAGATATTTTCCTTTTTAGTTATGAACTAAATCCCCTAAATACCTAAGGGGAATGAAACCTAAGACGAATCTTGTTATTATTTTCTGAATTGTATGATAAATATTTGGCTTGTTCTTAATTATGTGTTCTTAATTCTTGTCTTGATATTCCAGGATATTGATTCAAGATAAGCTCTTATTCAGAGGAGGAATAGACTCTGTCTAAGAGTACATTTGTCATAATTAAGCAGAGTTGGTTGCGCGCCTAAAGATAGGGTGACAAGATTTTGCCGGATTAGGGTGAAACCTAATAAGGAGGTCCATAAATCGAGTTAATGCAACCTTGGGGAGTTAATTAGAAAGAGATTTCAATTATTCAACTTAGGGTTAGACATTGTTAGTCTCGAGAGGGATAATAATATAACTTAGGGATTTCTACGAATCAAGTCAAATGAATAAATTGTCCGATTCAGAGTCAAATAACAGGTGAAGTCTAGGTGGATTTTTCCTTAGGTATTCTCTTAATTCAATCATTTTCCAAAAGTAATTGTCCAATTTTATTTCCTGTGAATTCTTAGTTTAGTTAATTAGTTAGTTAAAACAAACCCCATTATTTTTAGGCTAGATAATAAAAAGACAGTCATTACTAGTACTTTTAGTTCCTTTGGATTAGACAATCCGGTATTACTAGAGCTATACTACTGTTCAATAGGTACGCTTGCCTTCATCGTGATAATAGTTAGTTTCAAGAACGATTCATTATAAATTTATAAAATTTATCACATGAAATATCACGTATCAAGTTTTTGGCGCCGTTGCCGGGGAACTAAGATATTAGGAACACTCAATTTTTATTACTTTAGTCATTTATTTTTCTTGCAAGTTAATTCTATTTTATTATTATTATTATTTATTAATTTACTTTTTCTTTCTCTTGTCAGGTTTTTATAGTTTATGACTAAAAGAAACCCGTCAGGACCATTGCTTTTTGATAGTGAGATCGATCGCACAGTTCGCAGAAACTAAAGAGAAATAAGGTGAAACTTAAGATACATAGAGAACGAGCAAGAGGAGGATATTCAAACCACAACCGAGGAGATGGCTGAAAACTGAGAAAATCTGCTACCTCCTACAATTGCTGTTAATCAGAATCCTGCTCCGTGCACTATGTATGATTATGCTAAACCTTATCTAACAGGACCTGAATTGAGCATAGTTAGACCTTCTGTAGCTGCAAATACTTTTGAACTGAAACCTAACACAATTCAAATGATACAACAATTTGTTCAGTTTTATGGTTTGCAGGACGAAGATCCCAATGCTCACTTGGTAAACTTTTTAGAACTATGCAACACATTTAAAATCAATGGCGTTTCTGATGATGCCATACGTCTTCGATTGTTTCCCTTTTCATTAATGAACAAAGCTAAACAGTGGTTGAACTCGTTACCACGAGGGTCAATTACTACTTGGGATCAAATGACCGAAAAGTTTTTACTTAAATATTTTCTGCCGGCTAAAATAGCTAAATTACGTAATGATGTCTCTTCTTTTGTGCAGATGGATTTAGAAACACTCTACGATGCATGGGAGAGATACAAAGATCTTTTGCGAAAATGCCCTCACCATGGGTTACCACTCTGGCTACAGGTTCAAACCTTTCATAATGGCCTGAATCCTTCGACTCGACAAATGGTTGACGCAGCTGCTGGTGGAACCATCAATAATAAAACCCCTAAAGATGCTTATGAGTTTATAGAGGAGATGTCACTGAATAACTATCAGTGGAAAGTCATGAGGACAAAGCCAACGAAAATAGCCGGTGTTTATAACATCGATTCGTCCACCATGCTCTCTAATCAGGTAGAACTCTTGAATAAGAAAATTGATGGTTTTCTTAGTTCTTCACAGGTTCACCGAGTAATGTAGTGCGAAGCAAATGGAGGTGATCAAGCAATTTAGAATACCAACCTTATGGCCACAACATGGATAACGAGCAGTTAAATTACATGGGTAATAATCCTCGACACTTACAATGTAGATTGAAGGAACCACCCAAATTTCTCATGGAGAGGCCAAGGAAATCAGAGACCACCTCCAGACTACCAACAACCACCCTATCAACAGGAAAAGAAGCCAAACCTTGAAGAGATGCTCTCCAAGTTTATATCGGTGTCAGAAACTAGTTTTCAGAATATCGAGACAGCACTTAAGAATCAACAAGCATCGATCCAAAGGCTCGAAACTCAAATTGGACAGCTTGCCAAGATGATTGCTAAACGACCACAAGGCAGCTTGCCAAGCAACATAGACTCTAACCCAAGGGAGCAACTCAACGCGATTACTAGTCAAGATGAAGAAGGGCTAGTCACACCTGTACCAGAACCAAGGCAAGAAACTGTGATAAGCAAAGGTAAAGGTGAGGTCGACCTCGATGAGCAGAAATCGGTAAGTACAGAATACAAGCCTCGTGTGCTATATCCTAATGCAACAAGGAAAGACCGCTCAAATGAACAATTTGGTAAATTTCTTAAACTCTTAAAAAAATTCCATATTAACTTACCATTTATTGAAGCTCTATCGCAGATGCCAAACGCAATGAAATTTTTAAAGGAGCTTTTAGCAAATAAGCGAAAGTTGGACAAGAGGTCGCATGTAGAGCTAAATGCAGTTTGCTTAGCTATTCTATAGAATAAACTACCCTACAAATTGAAAGATCCAGGGAGTTTTACAATTCCTTGCTTAATTGGTAGTTTAAATGTTACTAATGCATTAGCTGATTTAGAGGCTAGTATTAACATCATGCCTTACAAAATGTTTAAACAATTAGGTCTTGGGAAACCCAAATAGACTAGGATGAGCATTCAATTAGCAGATAAAACTATAAGATTTCCTGGGGGTATTATTGAAGATGTTCTAGTTAAAATCGATAACTTTATATTTCCCGTTGACTTCGTTGTTCTAGACTGGTAAAACGATTTTTGATGTTGGCACAGGTGAGCTCACACTTCGTGTGGGAGACGAAACAATCACCCTTCAAGCTCGTAATTCTGACAACACATCGAAAATTGAAGGTGATTTTCTAAACCATTTCTACTAAAACTAACAATATAGTACAACCTACTTTGCAGGAAATGTGTTTGAAGGAAGTACATAAGCCATTTTCAAGCAATAGTAGAGGACCTATTTATGAAGAATGAAGGCTACAAATCGAGGAGCTAGATGAATAGTGGACACATAAAATGGGAACACACAATAAACCAAAACTACGCCAAGATGAGCTCAATACCTTTCCAAATCAACTTAAGGTTGGAGATAAAGTTTTATTAGATGCCGCAAATACTCACATTGTCACTTCAAAACTGAATGAAGAAATTCCTCTTACAGTACTTAGTATTTTTCCATTCGGTACAGTCGAGGTAAGTCATCCCAAGTTCGGCACTTTTAAGGTAAACAACACCCGTCTAAAACCTTATTTTCATAAGATGGATAACAAGAATGAGGAGTATAAACTCCTCCAACCACCATGACCATTTAATGAAGAGGTAAGTCGAGCTTAGACTATAAATAAGCGCTTCGCAGGAGGAAACCCGAGCATTAACTGTATTAATTTCTTTCAATTTTAGTGTTTCAACACCTAGCTTACTAACGGAGCTCTTGAATACAGGTTTCCCACATAGACACAACAAAGCACACAGGCGTGCCTTAGGCCGTGTGAAAACAGGGCAAAGATTTCCCCAACATGGGCTACGATAAATTGCTACGGTCGTGTGGCATGGCCGTGGGTGAACCTACCAAAACAACACGGGCGTGCGACACGCCCGTGCCTTCAAACCGTGGCTAAACCTGTCAAATTAACACGGGCGTGCGACATGCCCGTGCCAACCAACCGTGGGTGAACCTGCCAAAACAACACGAGCGTGGACCTTCATAAATGAGTGTGGGAGAAGAGAACGAAGACAGAAATGACCGTACGACATGACCGTGTGCACCCACACGTCCAAGGAACACGGGCGTGGGCCAATTGTCAGATGCGCTTAAATTTAAAATTCGCGAATCACACGGGCAAAAAATTGGCAACACGGCCGTGTTCCCTAGCCATGTGTCCCAAAATCTATAAATACCCTGCACTATTCATTGTCTTCTTCACTCAAAAACTCTCACCTTAGCCGCTACAAGCCCACACGGCCTCCCTACCACGCCCGTGCGCCGTTTCCCACTTCATTTTTTACACCCAATCTCTCTCCCTTAGCTTTTGTTTACTCTTTTCACTTCTATTTTACTTATTTCTAATGCTTATTATCAAAATAATCTTCTTTTTTCTCATAATATTTTCATTTTGTGCATTATTCTATCATTTAATTTGCATTCTTAGGTTATTTATCATAACATTTCATGTTGAATCGAGTTGTTAGGAAAGCCTCATTCTGTTGTCATACCCATGCCATTACTATGCTCATTCTCATGCTATCACCATGCTAATGTCATGAAATTATGCTATGAAATTGATTATTTTGGTTGAGTTTGGTTAGTATTAGTAGTTTTGGCTGAAATTGTTAGTTCCAATCCATGGCTTTTTCCTTTTCAAATTTGTTTACCTACTATTATTTTTTATATTGCAGGCATACAATGTCGTCTTCACGTAGTAAAATGGTCGCCGTCCCTACTTCAAAGAAAAGGAAGGGGGCGTCATCTTCCTCGGGTCTTACCCTAGAAATTCCTCACATTTTCCTGCAATTTCCCATCGGGCACCAAGAAGAACATTTCCAAATACTCCGGGCTCGACCTTTAATTGTGGGCCGCTGCATCGACTGGGCTGCAGTAGAAAAAGTTCAGTTGGCTGATGTAATTCGGGCCCTCCTAACCACCGACCCTTGGGAGATTTTCTTTAGGATCATTGAGCCAACATATCTCGAACTCACGATAGAACTATGCTCAACGTTTCATCTTCAGACCGTAATGACGAACTACGATGATCCCGGCACGGTCCAATTTCGCTTAGGTGGATTAGTCCGCCAGCTAAGCGTCCCAAAATTTGGTACTGCACTAGGCTTATATACAGAGGAGTTCAAGGAGGAGAATGACTTACATGCTCTCAACCGCCACATCCATCATTCTCCTTCACAGTGCTGGGACGCACTAGTACCAGGTTCGGCCACCTACAATCCTAGCCGCTCCAAAGCATTAGCTCTCCCTCCATCTCTGAGGTACCTACACGCCATTTTGGCTCACACAATAACAGGAAGGCGAGAGAGCACTAGCATCGTCAACACTTATGACGCCTACTTTCTATGGTGTATGTCGTACGGACACGTCATAGACCTTGCTTATTTCATTGCCCTCGTCATTCAGCACTAGATGGAGTGGCATAGGAAGGGGGTCATCTCCATTGGCCCCTATGTTACTCGGTTGGCTCGACACTTCGGGCTTCTCAACACCGTGGCCCAAGAATCATCCTTGACCCTCATTGGCCAGATACCTTCCCAAGGTATCTCGAGCATGCTAAGCATGAGGATAATCGAAAAGCACCGAGGAACCTACCCTCCTCAATATCTTCTCGCCCAATCTACCGAGGAGGAGGCCCCCCGGACATTACTGATGATGTCACTCCACATCACAAGGACCCACCGTCTCAGCCACCACCACCCTCTCGTCCAGTTCATGCGTCGGCTTCATACGCTGACATCTCTGAGCGCTTAACTCGATTCGAACAGCAATGTTTTCAGTGCTTCGATCACATTGATGCTACACTACACCAAATTTGTCAGCACTTCCACATCTCATCGCCACCCCCACTTCGCGAACCATTTAGCGATGAAGATGTTTAAAAACTTTTATTTATTATTTTATGTTTTTATTTTTATTTTATTTTAAGACTACTTTTTATTTTTCTTTCACCTTATTTTTATTAGAACTTATAATTATTATTTTACAATTTTTAGTTTTGGCTAATTCTTGAGTACTTACCGTTCCTTATATATTTCCTAAAAAAGTTCTTGATTCTATCACAGTTATAAAGAGCTCCAAAGCTCATTATTACTCAGGGACTCGAAACTCCACTAGGAAAGGTTCTCCACAACTGCCATGTCCTGCTCGATCACGATCATAACCAACTTCAGATATAATATTCTTTTAGCGTAAGACTTATGGACTAATGAACCTCTACCACCGCCGAAGTATCCTCTTCCACCCTCATGCCGATTATTCTCCAAAACTCTAGTTTAAGGAAATTCATTCATCACTCAGGAAGTTTCACCTCTCTCCCTATCTTATTTTTATTTCTATATATCTATCTTTGTACATTGAGGGCAATGTACATCTTAAGTGTGGAGGGGTATTCATTTTTATATTAGAAAAATCCCTGAATGTTTGCCTTGTTCTCTTAAAAAGCTCTCATTTCATGTTTAGGATAAATTTTGATTAATTTATGATTTTTATTGATATATCTTAAATTAAAACATGGACATTCATGCATTGATTATTTAAACTTTAAGACATTAGAGAATTAAGCATGATAAGTTGATTTTTAAGAATTTAAAATTTTAAGTTGTTTCCCCAAGTTTAGGTATTATCTTGAATTGAAATCCACAAGTTTAAACATCAAAAAGCCATAATTTTTGTAAGATTTTGAGCATTTAGAGCATCTATTATTTCTTTCATGCTCACTTTCATTATGAGTGCGTCATTATTGAATTGTTATTCTAGAACTTGCTTGATTATGCATGTCAAGACCACACCATTTAATTTGATATGTCAAGATGATAAAGGCACATAGGATTAACCTGCTCATACCATAAAAAGCCTACCAGCACGATTAACCCTTAGTAAACCCCGTTGAGCTAACAAGCCATTTCTTGTATTACCCTTAATATTAACCCTTAACTCATTATTGTTGAAATCCCCTAAATTAATTTGATCCCTATTTTTTTCGAGATTTGAATTGAAATAGTTGCTCAGCTATGTCTTATTCTTAATAGTTAGTCTATGTTACTTGACTTGTTCTTAAAAAAATGTGTATACACATTAGTAGTAATCTTTTGTTTTTGAGCTTAAGTATTTAAATTCCATATTCTGAGAAGAAGCTCTATTGTATGAAAGTGATGGTTAAATATTATTCTAGTTAAGTGATTTTTCAATTCGATCTCGATTCTAACCTTTTTCTTTTAGTTTGTGACCACACCCCCTAACCCAGCCTCGTTACAACCCTTTAAACACCTTTTGATTGATGTTTCATCTAAATTTATAGTGGTGGAGATTTGATTTTCATGCAAGCCTATGGTAATGACTTTTCATTATTGACTATTGAGTGCTTCATTTATTGTCCTTAAACACCTCGAGTGATTTGAGTGAATCTTTAGTGAGGATGTGAAACTCTGTGACATTTTGAATCAAAGGTAATTACTTAGACGAGGGGAGATACCTATGTTTCCATGATAAAATACTCAACTTGGAATGTTTCAAACTTTGATGTTCTTTCAGTTGAATTTTCAATGTATGATTACCTATGGATTATTTTGAGATATTACCGATAGAAATTAAAAGTTGAGAAGAATTTATTTTGATTATGAGTTGAGAACTTTTGCTTGAGGACAAGCACATGGTTAAATGTGGGGGTATTTGATAAACCGTTATTTATACATATTTTTACCCCATGCTTAACGCATTTTATGGATGATTTCTCGTTAGAATTGGTGAATTCGAAGCTCCTAATGCCTTAATTTCATATTTTATACTTAGGTGACCATAGGAGAATGAAAAGAACGAGAAATGGCCAAAAATGGAAAAAATAGGCCAACGTATGAAATCAACACAGCTTGGACCTCCTCACACAGCCAGACCACACGGCCATGTCAATTTGGAAGAATCGGAGTACGACTCACACGGGTGGACAACACACCCGTGCCATTCTAACAGGCTCGACCACGGCCTGAAGTAATCGCACACGGGCGTGTGCCTACCGATCCCAAGTTGAGTCCAATTTGGAAATGGCCAATTTTAAGGGTTCTTAGGCATTCCGAAGCCTATAAATACACCCTAAAGAAGGAGGAAAGAGGGGAGGCACAGGGAGGAAGAAAGGAATTACTCGAAGAAAGCCGATTGATCCATCTCAGAAGCCGGATTCATCACCAAGACTGAAGATCTCCCCTCAATTTCCCTTCAGGAGTTTTGGGTTTCTCTTTATGTTTTGTATTCACTATTCTTCTGAGATATTTTCCTTTTTAGTTATGAATTAAATCCCCTAAATACCTAAGGGGAATGAAACCTAAGATGAATCTTGTTATTATTTTCTGAATTGTATGATAAATATTTGGCTTGTTCTTAATTATGTGTTCTTAATTCTTGTCTTGATATTCCAAGATATTGATTCAAGATAAGCTCTTATTCAGAGGAGGTATAGACTCTATCTAAGAGTACATTTGTCATAATTAAGCAGAGTTGGTTGCGCACCTAGAGATAGGGTGACAAGATTTTGTCGGATTAGGGTGAAACCTAATAAGGGGATCCATAGATCGAGTTAATGCAACCTTAGGGAGTTAATTAGAAAGATATTTTAGTTATTCAACTTAGGGTTAGACGTTGTTAGTCTCGAGAGGGATAATAATATAACTTAGGGATTTCTATGGATCAAGTCAAATTAATAAATCATCTGATTCTGAGTCAAATAATAAGTGAAGTCTAGGTGGATTTTTCCTTAGGTATTGTCTTAATTCAATCATTTTCCAAAAGTAATTGTCCAATTTTATTTCCTGTGAATTCTTAGTTTAGTTAATTAGTTAGTGAAAACAAACCCCATTATTTTTAGGCTAGATAATAAAAAGACAGTCATTACTAGTACTTTTAGTTCCTTTGGGTTCGACAATCCGGTCTTGCTAGAGCTATACTACTGTTCGATAGGTACACTTGCCTTCATCATGATAATAGTTAGTTTCAAGAACGATTCATTATAAATTTATAAAATTTATCACACGAATATCACGTATCAAATATAGATTAAACAAAAACAGAGGGAGCTAAAAGCAAATAACTGACTAAAAATTAAAATAGTGTTAACAAGTAAAAACATAACAGAGGACTAGAAGAAAGCAATAGTAAGAGAAATAATGCTAAATAGAATGAATATTCATAATGAAAAAAATTAAGAAAAGTAAACTAAAATTAAAAATTGAAGAGCAACTAAGAAATAAGAAAGAAATAAATAAAAATAATTTGAAATAAAATAGTTGAGGGAAAAAGAGGAAACCCAAAAGTAGTGGACGGGATGTGAATGGCAGTGGATGGAGCTGCAGGTTAGACGGTGGGTAGTAGGGGCGGTACACGGGCATGGGAGAAGATGGGGTGGCTGTGTGATGCGGTGGGGATGGGGTGGAAGGGAAAAAGGAAGGAAGGGAAAGGGAAATAAAGGAGGGGGAAAGAAAAAGAAAGAGAGAGGTAGGGGGTGGTCGGCCAGCAGTGTGGGTAGCCGAAATAGGGCATCGGCTTGGGGGGTGTTGCGGCGGCCAAGGGGGAAAGGGTTGAAGAAGAAGAGGAAGAAGATAAATTAGGGTTTGGGATTAGGGGTTTAAAAAGGAGGACGGCCGTGTGAGACCCGTATTGGGTCACACAACCATGTCACACGCCCGTGTGGTTTGCGTCCAGCTCGTGTTTATCATGAAAGTTGAGTGCCCAATCATCACACAGCCTGAGGACACACCCATGTGGTCAGGCCGTGTGGTGTACACGATCGCGTCGCATGCCCGTGTGCTAGGTTCTTCACTTCTCCCACGCTCGTGTGGTACTTCACACACCCATGTGTTTGAACAAACGGTCGTGTGCCTTGCCCGTGTGGCTCCCTGACATAACTAAAATTTGAAAAATTAGCTCCAGTTTTTACACGGCCTAGGACACGCCTGTGTGTCCAGGCCGTGTGCGTCACATGGTTGTGTCACACGGCCGTGTGGTTTGATACTTGGGGAATTTTTAGCCCTGTTTCCTCACGGCCTAGAACACGCCCGTGTGTCCAGGCCGTGTGGGCCACTGTACTTGCACAAAAACACTAAAAATAGCTAAAATAAATTAGTTAGTGATGTTAGTGCTCGGGTTGCCTCCTGAGAAGTGCTTATTTAAAGTCTAAGCTCGACTTACCTCTCATTCGCATGATTATGGTGGATTGAGGAGTTGAAACTACTCACCTCTGCTATTAATTTTATCGGAATAAGGTCTGAGTCGAGAATTATTTACCTTGAAAGTTCCGAATATAGTATGTGTTACTTCAACTGTACCATGTGGGAAAATGTTCAGTACCGTGAAAGGAGTCGCTCGATTTGTATTGAGCTTTGACGTAGCAAATCGGGGGTCCATTTCATCTAATAATACTTTATCCCCAACTTTAATTTATGTTGTTTCATCCCTATGCTCACCGTGGTGTTGCTTTGATTTTTCGTGTGCTTTTGGTTTCTCTGAGACATGTGTTTGCCATTCATCTAGTTCATAGATCTTAAGCCTTCGTTCTTTGTAAGTCGCCTTATTTTTGTGGCATGGATTAGAATGAGGGTCCATCACGTTCTTCCTAAGGGACTCCTGTAAAGAAGTTTGAGTTATAACGTTATTTAAATTAACCGAACTTAAACAATCATCTCGGTTACTAGATATTTTAGCGGAATCATGAGCTTAGAGAGTAATCGTGTCATCGCCCACATGAAGTATCATTCCCCTGTGCCAATGTCAATGATAGTTCTAACAGTTGCTAAAAAGGGTCTTCCCAAAATTAACGGCACGTCACTATCCTCTTCCATGTCTAAAACAACAAAATCAATTGGGAATATAAATTTATCAATTTTAACAAGCACGTATTCAATAATACCCCTAGGAAATCTGATTGTTTTATCTGCCAATTGAATGCTCATCCTAGTTTGTTTGGGTTTCCCCCAGACCTAGTTGTTTAAGCAATTTATAGGGCATGACATTAATACTTGCCCTTAAATCAGCGAAAGCATTGTTAAAGTTTAAACTACCAGTTAAACAAGGAATCGTAAAACTCCCTAGATCTTTCAACTTGTTGGGTAGCTTATTTTGTAGAATGGCTGAGCAACCTGCGTTCAACTCTACATGCAACGCCTCATCCAACTTCTGCTTATTTGCTAAAAGCTCCTTTAAAAATTTAACTGCATTTGGTATCTGCGAAAGAGCTTCAATAAACAGTAAGTTAATATGTAATTTCTTTAATAATTTAAGGAATTTACCAAATTGTTCATCCGTGTGGTCTTTCTTTGTCACACTATGGTATGGCACACGAGTTTTGTATTCTTTACTTATCGGTTTTTGCTCACTGTGGTCCACCTCACTTTTACCTTTACTTACCACAATTCCTTGCCTCGGTTCTGGTTTAGGTTCAACTAACCCTTCCTCATCTCAAACGGTAATCGTATTAAGCTGTTCCCTTGGGTTAGATTTAGTATTACTCCATAAGCTACCTTGTGGTCATTCAGAAATCAATTTAGCAAGCTAGCCTATCTGAGTTTCGAGCCCTTGGGTTGACACTTGTTGATTCTTAAGTGCTGTTTCAGTATTCTGAAAATGAGTTTCTATCACAGAGAAATATTTCGTTAGCATCTCCTCAAGGTTCGACTTCTTTTCCTGCTGGTAAGGTGGTTGTTGAAAACCTGGGGGATGTTTTGGCCTTTGATTTCCTTGGCCACCCCACGAGAAGTTAGGATGGTTCCTCCAACCTGCATTATAAGTGTTACTGTATGGGTTATTTTGAGGTCTAGAATTATTATGACCCATATATTGAACTTGTTCCTCCTCTGTGCTAGGGTTGAAGTATTGATATTTTGTGTGTACTCCTCCTCCATTTGAATCGCACCTCATCACTGGATGTACCTGAGTAGAACCATACAAACTGTCAATCTTTTTATTTAAAAGTTCTACCTGGTTAGATAGCATAGTAATCGCGTCGAGGTTGAAACACTGACTGCTTTTGTCGGCTTTGTTCTCATGACTTGCCACTGATAGTTATTCAGTGACACCAAAAACTTGATGAGGTCGTGAAACAAACTAATAATTCGACTTCAGGCAAGTGCACCAATCGAATAGTAGTATAGTTATGGTGAGACCGGAATATCGTATCCATGAGGACTAAAAGTACTAGTAGTTAATCTTTTTTTATTATCTAGCCTAAGAATTTAAGGGTGTTTTTAAACTAAACTAATTTTCTAATTTATCTAAGATCACGAAAGAGGTGAAAGTTGGAAAATACTTTAGGAAAACCAATTGAGAAGACAATACCTAAGAAAGAATCCACCTAGATTTCACTTATTACCTTTGACTTAGACGAGTTATTCACTTGACTTATTCCGTAGAAATCCCTAATTTAGGTTAATATCTCTCTCGAGACTAAGAACAACTGACTCTAGGTTGATTAATTGAAATCTCTTTCTAATTAAAACCTCTATTGTCACATTAACTTGATCTATGGATCCCTTATTAGATTTGACTCTAATCCGACAGATTTATGTTGTCCTGTCTCTAGGATTGCATTCAACTCCATTTAATTATTACTGATCTACTCTTAAACAAGGACTTTTGCTCCACTGAATAAGCACATCAAAAACTTGGATTAATATCTTGAAATATTAAAGCAATAACTAAAACTCATAATTAACAATAAGAACAAGTATTTATCATATAAATCAAAGCATAATAAGATTCATCATAGGGTTCATCTCCCTTAGGTATTTAGGAAGTTTAGTTCATAATAATAATGGAAAAGATTCGTCATAGGGTTCATCTCCCTTAGGTATTTAGGGAGTTTAGTTCATAATAATAATGGAAAACATCTCAAAGTTTGGAAAACAACAAAAGATAAAGAAACCCAATAACTTCTAGGAAATTGGATGGAAATCTTCAGTCTTGATGTAGATCATGGCTCCGAGGATTTTCTGATGGCTATTTGCGAGTATTTTCTGCCTCCAACTCTGTGTGTCCCCCTTAATCCTCCTCTAGGGTGTTTATATAGGCTTTAAAATGCTTCAGAACCCTCAAAAGTTCCCTTTTCCCGAGTAGAATTAGACTTGGGCTCGATAGGGACACTGCCGTGTGCCACACTCGTGTGCAAGTGCTTCAAACCGTGCGCAATTCTAACTTGGATTAATGTCTATACGGCCATGACACAAGGGCGTGTGGTCTGCCCGTGTGCTTTGCACGGGCGTGTGGTCTACCCGTATGCCTCACACGGGCGTGTGGATTGCCCATGTGGAGGTGCCTAGGCCGTGTGAAACACTGTTTTAAGCCCAATTTATCCGTCTTTAGCCCGTTTCTCGCTCTTGTTGCTATCCTAAGCTCTTCTGAGTATAAAACATGAAATTAAAGGATTAGGAGCATCAAATTCACTAAAAATAAGGAAAGATCATTCATAAATATGCCAAGTATGGGGTAAAAATATGTATTGATTACGGTTTATCAGCAGCAATTAGTGAAAACCCCTCAAAAAAAACATCTGTAATACCCAGCCAGACCAAGAAAGCTTCGAATCTCAGATAACGTCTTTGGTTGTTTCCAATCCAATACGGCTTCAATTTTTCGAGGATCAACCCTAATCCCCTCAGCAGACACTACGTGACCCAGAAATGTCACTTCTAGCAGCCAAAACTCACACTTGCTGAACTTTGCATAAAGCTACTTTTCCCTCAGAATTTGCAAAACAATTCGAAGATGTGTCTCATGATCCACCCCAGTTCTTGAATACACTAGGATTTCGTCTATAAACACAACTATGAATCAATCTAGATAGGGCTGGAATACTCGGTTCATCAAATCCATAAAAGCCGCTGGTGCACTCATCATCCCAAATGGCATAACTAGAAACTCGTAGTGACCATAACGAGTCCTAAACGTAGTCTTATACACATCAGCCTCCTTGACCTTTAGCTGATGGTACCCAAACCAAAGATCTATCTTGGAGAAAATTGAAGCTCCTCACAGCTGGTCAAACAGATCATCTATCCTTGGCAAAGGGTACTTGTTCTTGATAGTCAGTTTGTTTAGTTGATGATAATCGAAGCACATGCGCATGGATCCATCCTTCTTCTTCACGAATAACATTAGTGCTCCCCATGGGGACACACTCAGTCAAATGAATCCTCGGTCTAGTAGCTCTTGAATTTGAGCCTTTAACTCCATCAGCTCTCTTAGTGCCATCCTATAAGGGGCGATGGACATCAAAGCTGTTCCAAGAAGGAGCTCAATACCAAGTTCGACCTCACAGTTTGGATGCAACCCAGGAAGCTCTTCAAGAAATACATCCGAAAACTCATTAACTGTTCTGAAATCTCCAACAAAAGGACCTTTAGAATCAGAAATGCTGACATAAGCTAAAAACGTCTCGCAACCCTTGCGAACTAGTTTCTCGGTCCTTAACGCTGAAATTATGTTAAATAGATAATCTCTTCACTCCCCTATCACAGTCACCTCCTCATCCTCAGTAGACTTCAATACCATACACTTAGCAGCTCAATCCAATTTCGTACGATGTTTCACTACCCAATCCATGCCCAATATAATATTGAATTCTCCAAATGGCAGTTCCATCAAATTCGCAAGAAAGACAACCCATTGGACCTCTTGGGGCACGTCTTTGAACAACTTATTCACCCTAACCAACTGTCCCAGTTGACTCAACACAATCATCTCACTAACAGTATTTTCAAACTGAATACCCAGTGTCCCAGACACAGTGCATGCAACATACAAGTGTGTAGACCCAATGTCAATTAAAGCAGTGTATGAAATATTATAAATCAAGAACGTACCAGCTATGACGTCAGGGGCGTCACCATCCTCACGACGACGAGCAGCATAGACCAAGGCTGGCTGTCTCGCCTCAGTGTTACCAGCACCTCTGCCCGGTACTCCACGACCTCGTCCCAAACTATTTCTACCCCTTGCCTGTCCACGGCCTCTCGGTGGCTACCGACCACCTCACCCTGGCTGAACATAGCCCTGACTTATAGCTTGCTTCTGAACAGGCCTCTGAGTATAGTTTTTTACCTGATGATCCATGGATCCGCACCGGAAGCACGCCCCAGTTCATTTCCAACACTCACCTTGGTGAGCTCTTCCACAATCAGCCAAGGCTGCGGTCTTATAGCAATAACAGGAACCTCTCAGACTAGCCCATCAAATCTGGCCCTCTTTATAGGCCTTCTAAAAGAACCCAAGGGCCCAAAATCCCTCTTATTTATGCCCTATCTTTCTCGCGATTCTGGCACTCAGAGCGCTTCACATCCTCAGCAATTTTTGCTTTCTCAACAAGGGCAGCAAAGTCTCGCTCCCTCTGCGGAGCTATTAGCACACGTAACTCATCTCAGAGGCCATTCTTGAACTGCACACAGCGTTCATACTTAGTTGCGACTATCCCGCGAGCATACTGACTCAGCCGCAGAAACTCTGCCTCGTACTCTACTACAGTCTTATTCCCCTGGGTCAAGTTTAGAAATTCCTTCCTTCGGGCGTCCACATAACGTGCGCCCACATACTTCCCTGAAAAGGCCGCTTTGAAGAAATCCTATCTCAAACGGTCGGCTGCGTACCCTCTCTCACGGTGAGCCACCATTTGTAGGCCTCATCTCACAGTAAAGACACTGCTCCTTTTAATTTTTGCTCCACAGTACAGTCAAGGTCGTCCATTATTCACTCAGTAGCCTCCAACCAATACTCTGTCATATTTGGGGCTACACCAGAAACACCCCTGAAGATTTCCGCTCCATTAGACCGGAGTCGCTCAGAAATTAGCCCTCAGCCCACTGATCCAGTACTCGCTCCAGCAACCTTTTCAAGAACACGTAGCATTGCTTGGGACAGAGCATCATCCCCAGCTGCTCGGTCATGAGACCCTGTCTCAGTTACTAGTGAGGCTGGTGCCTCCTTAGCAGGCATGTGACTCAATGCTGAAGACCCAGCTCGAGCACTTCCTCGGCCTCTACCACAGCCTCGTGTACCCCTTCCGCGAGTACCTCTTGTTCTCATTTCGATAGCGAATTATCTGTTTAAAAGTCTTATGTTTCAGTTTATAATTTTAGTAATTATTAACAATGTGTTATGAACGACAATAATTAGGGTTTGTTTCCGCAGAACATAATCTTACTACAGTTTTCAGTCTTCTATAGTATCAGTTTTCTCTAACTAAAGAGTTTCAGTGTAGTCCTCCTATCTATAGTAGTCCCTCAGAAATACATTTCAGTCTATAACAATAAACGGTGTCAGAAAACTTACAGATTTGGTGCCGGTGACTCGGTGTGCCACATTTCCAATCACAACGTTTAAAATTCAAATTCTCAAAACCCATTCCACAGTCGAGTTTTGTAACCTGACTCTGATAACACTAAATGTAACAGCCTAAGCCGACCTAGACGTTATGACCGATCTGACGTGTCACATCAAAGTGTTTTTCGAGAATTGATCTTTTCAGTAAAAAAATCGATTTCTGAATTTAAATCCTTTTATTATTATTTAATAAAAGTTCTCGTCAAAACGTTTACCTTATTAACCATCAGTGTTATATTAAATTGATTTAAAAACGCAGAAGCTTTTTAAGTCGATGAAGCTTAAAACGCGTGTTTTAGAAAACAGTAATTGTTTTAAAAACTCGTCTTTACCTTGACTAACAGTTTAAAAATATATAATCCAAAGCTGAATTAAAAATTGAAACCCACAAACGACCTTATTACATAAGTAAAACCCAAATATAAAATCTTTAAATAAATAAAGTCATAAGTAAATCATTCACGATCGTGTGGCCACCTCCGAGTCCCTCGCAACTCCAAATCGTCTAAGGCTGGGGAATACTTGTACAATTAAAAGAAAGAGTGAGTTTGCGAAAACTCAATGTGTAATCCCCCAAACAGTCAGATAGTAAACAGTACATACAGAACAGTCTAGGCCGTAGCCCTATTTAGTAACTGAATAGTCTGGGCTTTAGCCCTATACAGTAATGGTGTGGGACTTAGTCCAATTCGGTATCAAGTACAGTGCAGTCATTTTACCCACTCAAATCCAACCAACACACCACCCGTACCAACAAACACACTATATGGGGATTAAATCAACCCACCCAGCCAACACGTCAATATCGCAAACAATAACACAGCAAAGCTGCTAATAATAGTAAACGTGGCAAAGCCACCAGAGCAATAATTACGTGGCAAAGCCACTAATACAGTGCTTACTCCAAATCAGAAACCCAATCCCATGCAGCATGTCGTGTCATAAACATTACGTATATGCAGTATTTCATACTCAAACCAGTCATATAAATGTCATACACACATCAATTAACCTACCACTAGGGGTATAATGGTCATTTCGTTGGTTAGGGGTAAAATAGTAATTTTACACCTCAGGGGAATTTCCGTCATTTAACTAATTTTAGGGTTCGATACAGATAATGACCCTTCAAAAGGTCTACACTCATCTTTGATGACTCAGATAACCCATATGGCCAAAACAGTGGGCCCATTACTCGACCCAATTGGGCCCACATGCTCGTGTGGCCTATTTAGCCCAAATTCAGTCGTGACTATGCGATCACCATAGCCCACTCCATTATTTGTCACTTACCGTAAATTTTATCCATGCAGGGCCTACGAGCCCATTAGGTCCACACAGCCCATCTCGGCCTAACAAGGCCCATAACGGCCCAAGCCCACAAGAACGCTTGTGGCAGCCTCTACAGTTTGTCACTCGTGATTTATGGGCTCAGTTTACCAAACGAACGTTCGCACGTTCGTGAGGCCTCAAATGCCGAAGTTTTGGCTTTTCGGCTTTTGCCGATTCACAGTAACATAGTGGTGTGAATACACACCTTTAATCAACGTTTTGACAATAGCAAAATTGGGTGTACGGTTACACACCTTTTTACGAAAAATAGCTAAGATCCACGCTCTCTGAACCTATAATCAACCAAGATACACAAATTAGCTTTACAACCAATAGGGTTATCGGTTTTACCCCCAAATCGACAACCCTTGCTCACCTTTAGCAAATACCGCTACTCCTCTACGATAGTTGGCTAGAACCGATCACCCTTCCTTGTTAATTAACTGTGATAAAAGAGTCATCTATCAGTTACAACTTCCTAACCCAAGGGTTGATATGCACGAATCCAAAAGGCACAACCCCTAGATTAGGAAACAAGTATTCAGCCACAATACAACATAACCACATCTATCCCAAGTTGAATCAAATAATTGAAAACAGGATTACCTTATATCAAAATCAACAAAGAGGTTCCGAAAGCTTTAGTACTTCTAATCAACCCCTCAAGACACCTAGAACTCAACGAACCTCATATCACGCAGAAGGTCAAAGATTGCAATTTGAAACGAATTATTAGAACCACCACCACTGAAACTTGAACAAAAAGAGAGAGAAAGAAAGAAAAGTATAGTCGACTTGAATATGAGAGAAGAGGGACAAAGGTTCAGCCAAATGAAGAATTATGATTGAAAGGAGGAAAAGGCAAGGTTCGGCTTAAAGAAAAAAAGTAAAGAAAATGCCCAAAAGAATTTTGGTCACCAAGGTAGAGCACGAAATTGCAAGAGAAGAGAAAACAGGAAAATTCGGCACTTAGGAAAAACTGAAACTAGGTGTCACAACACTAAAACCCAAAATTGGCACAAAGAAAAATACCCCAAAGCGCTCTCAAAATGCCGAAATACACACAAAAGAGACCCTTAGCCGGATTTGCACACACAAGCTTTCCCAGTCAGCTACAACTCTCCAAGTTTTGAATTCATTGATTTCCTCCTCCTAATTCTCCTCCATATCACCCAACTACCAACCACATCCTCTGATTCTCTCCTCTTTGACCAATTCAAACCTCATCCAGCAGAGTTTCAGTCAAACTCCACCACTCTTACCACAAAGAAATAAAATAAATATCCCTTTGCATTCCATGGGATTCGAACCCTAGCACTCACAATAACCATGTCATGACACCACCACTAGGCCACAAGCTCACTTGTGACATTAATCTACCACATTTATTTATAAAGCAAATGTGCCAGTATCCAGATTCTTTTAAGAGCAAAATAAAAAATTCTGCAAAAGCCAGAGCTTGAACCCAAGACTTCCCAAACACTCCCAAACACACCCAAGTCACCTAGGCATTAAAGTAAACATGGAATTTATGCCAAATCATGAAAAATTATAGACCCTATATTTTTAGGGCGTTACAACACATATCACCCACATGTCATGGCATGGATATCCAAACTATTCGTAGGTTCAATCGGGACTCTACTACATTAAATTTCTTCATGCATTATTCTTAAGAAAATTTCAACCATATTACGCAAAATTAATCATTCAACATATAATAACGATAAAGTTGTCTTACTTACGTACAACTTACCCCGGTATACAAAAAGTGGCGACTAATTGGATTTAATCTACTTGTTTGGCCTTTCCCTAGTCTAGGTCCGGATTTTGTATTTCTTGATCTAAAATGATAAAAATTCACTAATTTAATCATCATATTAATCAATGCATTTTATAAATCATATTTTGGCAAAATGACCATTTTGCCCCTAGACTTTCACAAAATTACTATTTTACTCCATAAGCTCGTAAATCGATTTTTATAAAATTTTCTCACTAACCAAGCCTAGCCGAATTTGTTTTATACTAGAAGAAGCTCACAATTCTCATTATTTCATACATTTACCACATGATTTATAACTTATACAAAATGGTCCTTAGTTAGGGTTTTCATGAAAACTACTTCACAAAAGTTGTTTGTTTTACAACCAATATTCATTTTCTTCCATAAAAATTCAGCAAAAAAAAATGAACACTCTCATGTTAAAACCCTATACTTTCAACCATTTTGTAAAATAGTCCCCTCATTAGCTAGATTATGCTACAAGGGTCCCAAAAGTACAAAAATTATCAAGAAAGGTCATCAAAATCACTTACTTGTAAGGGTAAAGAGTGGCTGAAATTTTGAAGCTCAAAAACCCCTAAAATGGTTGATATTTTTGGTGCTATGGACAAGAGATAAAAAAGATGAAAACCCTTTTCTTTTTGTTTTATTTCTAGTCAAAATTAAGCCACTAACTTCACCTGATTTTGACTTTTCTACTCCTATTTGTCTCTATGGCCGGCCACCCTATTGAAATGGGTCTATTTTCCCTTTAAAGACCACTAATTATGATTCTTTAGCTATTTAACACCATTTTTTAGAACAACAAAACTTTTCCCCTTTATGCGATTTAGTCCTTTTTCGCAATTAAGCATGAAATCGCTAAAATTATTTCACCAAAATTTTCACACATTCATATAAACATGCTATAACACATAAAATAATATTAAAAATAATTTCTCCAACCTTGGGTTAGTGGTTCAGAAACCACTGTTCCATCTAAGCCCAAAATCAGGCTGTTACAAATTCCTTTTTCTTTTTGTCTAACTATCACTTGCTGACATATTTCTTTCAAAATTCATTTATGAAGAAATCCCAGTTAACCCATTCATTTGATACCACAGCAGTTAGAGCTGACCACCAATGAAAAGCCTCCTCTTTTAATAGTGATACTTGTAACACCCCTTACCTGTACCCAAAGGCTAGGACAGGATACAAGGCATTACCAGACATACAAACAAATGTTCATGCACTGTAGAAAAATTGACTTTTAGCAGCGTTTTTTAAGGTCTTTAGCGGTGCTTAAAAGCACCGCTAAAACTAAAAGCGCCGCAAAAAAAGCTACTATAGATAACGTTGCTAAATTTTGCAGCGTTTATTTCAAAAAAGGCCATGACCTTTAGCGACGCTTTCTCCACAAACGCCGCTAAAGGTCATGAAATTTTTAAAAAAAAATTTTATAAAGGTCATGAAAAATATAAAAAATTTAAAATTCATAATCAAAATATTGAGAAGAATAATATTCATGATATAAATATAAAAATTTTCTATTAAAATTCATTATCAAATTAAATTTTCTATTAAAATTTTAACTTTAAAACTAAATACAAAAATTAATGAATTTAAATTAAAATTTTAAAATAATAAATTAATAACACAATTAAAATCCAAAAGTTAGAACTCAAGTTATCTTAAATATTAAAATAAAAATAAAATTTAGAATCAAAACTAAAATAAATAATAAAAATTAGATTAAATATAAAGATATCAATAAAATAAGATATTGTAATGAAGTTACTTAAATGAAATAAGGACTTAAATCATAACCATGTAAAATATAAGATTTGAATATCCGTTCCCATGTGAAATATCAACATTGATTATTTAAATTGATTTAGCTGCTAATGAATATTCTCTTTTCTAAGTCAAAATTACAATTCGTGTTTATCTTCTTTCAACTCAAATAAAAATAAAATGTTGAAAACAAAACAATTAAATAAAAATAGAATAATTAGTTGACACGAGATTATTATTAAATATATGCAAATATGCAAGTAGACTATTACAAAACTGGGTGTAGTTTTTGATCAACAAATTAGTTGATCCTACTACAGGTTCTATCTATAATCTGCTTAACTAACATACAAACATAAGGCACTCTAATACTTCTTTGCACATAAAATATCTGAAACTTACACCTGAATTCGAATTCAGAGCACATACGGTGTCAACTGCATGTTGATCAATATCATTCTTATTCACTGCTGCAATGCCTCCGACATGCATCTGTAGAGGTAGGAGCCAGCCATTATGTGCCTTCTGCAAATTGTTCTTGGACCGCAATCTAGTGTAGTTGGTTTTTCCTGTTTCATTTGCCACCAGTCAAAACATAAAAGAGCTATATTATGGTAACTCCATCAGCTTACACAGTAAATTATAGCTCGCATGTTTCAAAGGTATGATTCAATTAGTGGGGATTCTGGTAAAATAACAGTCGTTGAGAAGGCAAAATGATGATAAATTAAATAGGAGCAGAGAATATATACTATATTTTATCTGAACAAATGTTCCTTTCTTCAAATATATCGGAATGAATAATGATTAATTTGCATCATCAACGCTAGTGAAAATCCATAAAGAAAAAAAATGATAGTTAGAATGAAGCATAAAATTAGCTTAATTCTGCTAGGCAAAATTAGACAACTGCATCCCAAACACCATCACTAGAGATAATCATCCTACCACCAACCGTAGACAACTGCAAAAAATAAGCTAGTTGGTAAAAGAAAACAATTAATAACAATCAAGAAAATGTCTTCTAATTTCAGATAAAACACTAACTCGTTCAAGCAGACCCTTTTAAAGAAAACTGATTAAGAAAGAAAATTCCAAATGCAAAAGCACTTCAACGTGCAAGTATAGGACACATGAGGATACGGATATGAAATTAATGGCTCTACTATGGAGTTAATGATCACAAATTCAGAAATTTTACTGGTTTGGAAGTTCGAGGAACTCCATTACATCCAAGTACATATCCAATCTCTTAAAACAGTGGCATAAGGGAAAAAATTAACATATAAAACTTATGCCAAGATGAACAAGGGTTGTTGAGTATTTTAATTTAAAATCTATGGAAGACCAAAAGCAGTAGCTGATAAAAGCAAATCACATTTTAACGAGGCAAATATGAAGCATAAGCAGTACCTCTCTTTCCTTGATTTCTTCCTTCAGAATAAGCTGCACTTGTATTTTAAAACAGGTAGCAATGAAATAAGTTCTTGGGTAAGACCTCAACTTTGTGTTCCAACACTCTCCCCTAACTCAAGTAATTCCTAAAGAGATAAATGTAATCATGAATGGTTAATAAAAAAAAAGAAACAATTCACAAATGCTCAATTATTGTGTTTTAACCTATTAAAATTAAGCAACGATTTCAGCTAAGTCTAAGGATGTGTATGGACTGGTTTGGATTGGTTTTATGGAATAATCACATCAAACCAAAATATTTTGGTTTCCAAAATTTTGAATTCAAATCAATCTAAATTATAACAAAAATCAAACAAGCAAATCAAAATATTTAAATGAGATTGTAAAGAACCTATAATGAATAAAGAGGATGACCATGGAACAGGACAAGTATATAAAATAAAGCAGATATAAATAACGTCTATATACAACGAAAATTAGACTTGAACCAAAAAGTCGTAAATTAAAGAAAGTTTATATACTCAATTACTATGAACAAGCATGAATCAATGGTGAAGCTTGGAGAGTACTGGTTTGAAAAAATGTCAAAAGAGTTTTGAGTGTCAGCATAAAGGAAAAAACGTCAATTGTTGTTAATCTATTCATGAATCCATTGATCTTTATTTACAAATAAAAGATTAGTAAGCTTGCAACGTATATTAAACTCATAACCATACAACGATAAGAAAAGAAAAATTTGACTTCCTAGTTTCTCACAATAACTTCTCTTATATATTTCAATCTTTTAAATATCTTTGTGATTGTTTTCAATGTTCCTGGTTAATCATTTGAGTTACCACTTACCAACAGCCTTTACAAAGCCAATTTTTTTGTTAAGAAGCTTTTTTTCAAATATATATACATATATTCTTGCCTTCATATGAATATCTTAAAAGTTCTATTTTTTTCTCAAAATTCAGATGTTCTTTTTGATGTCTCTATTTAGTGCTAGATAAATCAGCTTATCTTAACCGCTTATGAAAAACTTTTCTTTTTACAAAACTTAAAACTAGATACTTTTGCTTATTGAGATTTTATAATGAAGAATAAATTGATAACAGATTTGAAATTTATGAATAGCTAAAACTAATGCATTTCATGAGATTTTTATTTTTTAATTGATATATTGTTTGCATATATCTTTTATATATACAATTTTGAAGAAATACTAGAAACAAAAATAGAAAAATATATAATTTTAGTTGGCCCTTTCAAATAAAATATCGATATCCAATGCTATTAAGTGCACAAGTTAAATCAAGATATTAGGACAGGCAAACTAAAAGATATAAATTACATTATGCAAGTAGATTATGAAAGAGTAAGGCAAACCTTAACTTGCCTTACGTATGGAACAGGAACAATGAACTCCCCAACATCCATATCACCAATGGATCGTGAAAGTTTCATATGGGATGACTTCAGGTGGAATGGAATATAATGGAAGTAATGAAGTGTAGTTTTGAGGGTCAAGGTAAGAAGCAGGAAAAGTATAAGGCAGCTCAAATGCATTCTAGTAGCATTCAAGACCATCTGCAGCAGCAAACTGAGTCTCACTCTCAGCTTCAACTGTTTTTCTTTCATTCATTGGCACATCAGTTTGCCAGTCGAAATATGAACTCAAAACTATGGTACGCAACTATTAAAAATGCTGCAAAAAAAGAAAGAAAAGAAAGAAATTTATATTACAGGAAACCCAAAGTAGCAAAAGATTACAGAAAATAAAAAAAGGGTAAAAGAGAATATTAACATACCTGAAATAGAAGAAGAAAACTGTGAAAAATCAATTTTAATGCTTATTGACTACCTGTTGAGTTTGAGACAGGAAAGATTTTTAGAAGACCAAACTTTATACAAAAAAGAAACTGTAAAAATTATATAAAAAGCTAATAAAATTTTAGCTAAAATAAATAACTTCAAGATTTTAATATTTTAGATTTAAGTATATAGTTTCTTTTTCTAAATTTATTCAGGTTGTGTTTTTTTAATTTTTAAATTTAAAGGTAACATAAAAATATGAAAATAAAAATAAAAATATCAATTACAAATTATTTTTAATTGAAAAGATTTAACCAAAAAATATATTCATGTCACATATAAAGACTGTAGTTCTATGAGTTGCACAACGGCATTATCTAGTTAGGCCAGTAAAGAGCTTTCCTTGTTTCACCTTTTGTATATTTCTCCTCGTTACAGGAAACCAGATACCCCAGTAAGAGAGGTGGAAGCGTGAAAGGACTGCATTTTCTATTAACTAATCTTCTATATTCAAAGAAAACATAATCTGCTGATGAATACCTTTGAGAGGAAAATAGTGTTCACATCACGACTAGTCTTGAATGCCTGGAGAATTTTAGTCCTCTCAAGATGGCTACACATTACAAGGGAAGATTGACACAACAATATAAAAACAATACAAAAAGAACATAGCAATTGATGTTCACAAATAACCTGGTAGCACCATAGATTATAGGCTTGCGTAGCTTTATTGCATACTCAACCAATGCAAAAAGATTGTCAGCAAAGACAGTTATCTTATCACCACGCTCTCATTCATGGAACCATATGAGAAACTCACATGCCCTGAACTTATTAGGATTCATCACATAAAGTGCCTAAAATGCAAGAGGCAACCATTAGACGTGTAAGTATAAGAACAGTAAGGTTAACTGTTGGCTACTAGTGTTATTAAATAAGACAAAACAAAATCAGCATGACTGGATTCCAAATATGTGCAGTCAAAATTAACACCAAAACTTGTTAAGAACCAACAAATTAAGGTGAACTGTTTAGATAACTGAACTTGTTTCTTCTTGGAATTTTCTTTCCTAAAATATTTAGCAAAAAACTCCTTTGTCATCGAGCACCAGACTTCAACGCACTGAACATTTGCTATGAACCCTCCTTTTACTAGATCCAGCCAATTTGCTTAATACAATTTGGGACCAATAAGAAAGTTCAAATCTGTAATTCTTTCATCCTCTCTCGCAAGTGTGGCTACAAAAAAGGATTTAGATATTTTATTTTAAATATTCACATGTAAGAGGTAGCTGAGAGCTAGAAATGCATCAAAGCAAAAAATAATAGAGTACTAGTAAGCCCCAGTTTGTAATGGGATTTGGTGATACTAATGACTTTCCTAAATATGTGAACAGGGACAACGTGCACCTACACCTTACATGAAAAGAATTGAATACAAATAGAATCAAAATCAATCTAATCCCATGAAATTCAAAGAAAACATACAGTAGAACCTCAGGGGGGGAAAACAAATAAGCAAGAAAACAGACGCATACCATTGGGAATATCTTTAAGCTGAGTACCACAACCCTGAAAAGCGAATCAAAGTTCAAAAAACAATCATAACACAAAGAAAATTACTTGAATAAAACCAAATCCTTAACCCCAGAAAAGAAAGCACACCTTTTCAATTGACAGTTTTAAACGAGGAAGACCTTGCAACAGAAGGACCTTGCAATAGAAAAGAAAGCATACCTTTTCACTTCCCTCTTCATTTTATTTATCTATCACCTCATCTTCCTCCGGTTTCTCGTCATCTAGGGTTTCCATCGCCATAGAAATCACTGGTAAAATTAAAAGGAAACTGTACCCTTTAAAGCCTAGAATTAAAAGAAACCCTAACAGATCGAGAGAAAAGGAGTAGCTATGGTGGGTGAATTCAGTGCAATGAAATGAAAAGGAAAAAGAAGTGTGATTGGTGTAGGTGTATTGACTTGGTGTTGCTGGAAATGGGAAATTTGGGGGCAAATTTTGAGAGTTATTTAGGGGATTTAGGGACTAACGAGCTGGTAACAAAAAATTGGGGATTTTGATTTCCTTTTTTTGCGGCGTTTCCACCAAAAACGCCATTATAACTCAATTTTTTTACCTAAAAACGCCACTATTGTTTAATTTTAAATCTTTTTCATTTTTAACATATTTTTTTTATTTTTTTCTTTCAAAATTTTTGTGCTGAGATTATTGTCTTTTGGAATTTTTTTTAATTATGAATATTAAACTTTTTAACTAAAACATGGACTAAAATATTAAATATTAAATTTTTTAGTTTTTTATCTTTTATTTTTAAATTTTTTATTTTAAAATTTTAAATTTTTTTGAATATTTTTATAATTTTTAAATTAACATATAAAATACAAAAGGAAAATTTAAGAGAAATATAATGGAATCGATGAATTTTAAAAAAAAAAAATGACACAGTAATACAAGCATTATTCTTTTAAGTATTGTTTGCATTAGTTGTTTGGATTTTTATATAAATGGCATTTAATTATATGTATACACCTAAATTTTGATAGACATACATCTCAGAATCATATATGAATTTCGGTTTAATGTGTAATTGTAGACGTGAAATTCTAATTGTGGTTTAAATGTATAGTTGAAACTTTAATTTTGATTTAATCATACACATTTTAAAAAATGAATACATCAATATATTTTTATATTGGATAAATATAAATATTTATGTATGCAATATATTAATATAAAATGATGTTATATCAATAACTGTGTTAATAATTTACAAGAACTGGATCAAATTAAAGTTCATGTAAACAATTGCACACTAAACCATTATTAGAAAAAGAAACATTTACCGGGGATTTTGGATTTCGAATTGGGGAAAATGGGTGATTATTTTAAGGATTTGGATTAGGGAAAAGGGGAAATTATCTCTTACATAATTTAAACTATAATCATAATTTTAATATATTAAAATTAATATTATCTCTTTTACAATTATATAATAAATTATTTAATATATAAATTACAAAACATTAATTAATCTAAGCCTTAAACCCCTAAACCCTACCCCTAAACCCTAAATCATAAACATAATCTCTAAACCCTAAAAACCTAACACTTAACCCCTAACCCTTAAACCTTAAACCCGAGCCCTTAAACCTTAAATCATAATCCCTAAACCCATAATCCATTAACCTTAAAATAGTAACTCGTACACTTTAAATCCTAAACCATATACCCTAAACCATAAACCCTAAACTATAATGATAATTAATTTAATATTTTAAAATTAACACTATCTCTTTTATAATTATATAAGAAAATATTTATCATATAAATTTAAAAACACTAATTAATCTAAACCCTAAACTCTTAATCCCTAAACCATAAACCATAAATCCTAAAACATAAACCCTTAACCCCCAACACCTAAACCTTAAACCCTAACCCTTAAACCACCCTTAAACCATAATCCCTAAACCCATAATCCATAAACCTTAAAATAGTAACTCATAAACATTAAACCTTTAACCATATACCGTAAATCCTAAACTATAATGATAATTAATTCAATATTTTAAAATTAATACTATTTCTTTTACAATTATATAAGAAAATATTTAACATATAAATTAAAAAACAATTAGTCATATACCAAAAATCTTTAAATTATTTTAAATAATAGTATTTTAAATTTTTTCATTTTTTGTGGCATTTTTCAAAAAGCGCCGCTAAAGCCACTAAAAGCTCAACACAAAATGATGGTGTTTTGCAAAATTCTTTTGTTGAGTTTTTCAAAAAATGCCGCTAAAGATCAAGTATTAACGGCGTTTTTCAAAAAGCGCCGCTAAAGGTGTACATATAGCGGCGTTTCTTAAAAAAGCACCGCTAATACTCGATCTTTAGCGGCGTTTTTAAAAAGCGCCGCTAAAGCCACTAAAAGCTCAAAACAAAACGACGGCATTTTGCAAAATTCTTTTGCAGCGTTTTCCAAAAAACGCCTCTAAAGGTGTACATATAACGGCGTTTTTAAAAGAGCGCCGCTAATACTTGATCTTTAGCGGTGTTTTTAAAAAAGCGTTGCTAAAGCCACTAAAGGCTCAATTCAAAACGACAACGTTGTGTTAAATTTTTTGCAGCGTTTTTCAAAAAACGCCGCTAATGCTCGTTCTTTAGCGGCATTTTTCATTCAAACGCCGCTAAAAACATCGTTAAAAACCTATTTTGCTGTAGTGATGCAAAACGGGGCTATAAAATTTCTTTCAATTTAAAAGTCAGTCAAACATATGCGAAACATCCCTTGTATGGACCTACGAGGTCCAAAACATACATTGGAAATAGTTTGGGGCCAAACCAAAAACTTTAGAAAAAACCTGGGAAATTTTCTTTAATACAAAGTCACACGCCCATGTGCGCTTGAGACGCCCGTGCCCTCAGGCCGTGTAACTCTCTGACTATGACATCATCACCAAAATAAGGTCACACGCCCGTGTGGCCAAATAAAATTAAATTATTTTTTATAAAATGGTGCAGACTTCACACGGCCAGAGTACACGTCCATGTGGTTAGGCCGTGTCTCTCACACGGCTAAGACACACGCCCGTGTCTTAGCCCATGTGTTTAGTACTGGTCATTTTGACTTGTAAAATTCGGATGCAGGGAACACACAGCTAAACAGCATGCCCGTGGGCAGACAGTGTACCACACACAGTCTAGACACACGCCTGTGCGTCTGCTCGTGTGGACAAGTTCTAGGCTATTTTCTAAGCCATTTGTCACCCTTAAAGACTTACTCACTTATACATGTTCTCAGCATACAAAAAAACACATTTGATTACTCCAATATCCAATTACATGATTAAAATCTATGCCCCTAATGCTATTTAGCACCATTTCAAATATGCAAGCTTCTTTCAATGTTTTCATACCAATATGCAACCATTAGGTTTGTAACCCATTTTTCCAACTTTACCCATTATTACTTTGTTATGGTCATTTTGTATATATATATGTATATTATGGTTCATCTATAAATCAACATACCATTATTCACATCCTTCATTCTCAGACATCCACATCGACTTAGACACATTACATGCATACATGATTAATAAGGATTTCAACCCGATAGCAAAATATGAGCCATATATGTATAAAATGATTCATCAACCATCATGAGCCATTACGCTTGGCTAATTTAAATGACACATATAACCAAAAGATAAGTTACCCTATACATGTCATTATATTAAAATGAATAGTTCTTTTATACCCAAAACGAGATTGTTGATAGTGTGATCAAACTCCCACTGTCCTCCAAGCTTCACGAGTCCGAAAGCTCTATAAGACAGGGAAAGGTAAAAAGGGGTAAGCATTACATGCTTAGTAAGTTCTATAACGGAAAGTAAATTTACCGGTCATTTCAAACACATAATCATAATAAGCCATGTTATCCATCAATTATAAGTAAATTTCCCTAAACACGTGCACTCAATGAACAAGTTAGTCACATAATTTCCAAGATCCATAGATGAGCTCATCACATCATTTACATATTCAAATTCATGTTTCTCATGTTATTTACAAATATTTTATCCAGTGAATCATTAAATTCCTAATGGATATTTCATCACTTAGTACGCTCTAGGTGTACTATTTTTTTAACCGTCAGTTTATATCTAGTAGTACCCTATCCGGTACACTCTCGAGCCACATCTCTTACAGAAGAATTACCAGTCCAGGCTAAATTCTGGCTATACCATGTAATCTAACGGCTTTGTTAGATTACCAGTCCAGGCTAAATCCTTTATATGACAAAAAATTCCCTACCGAGTCTAATCTGGATTACCAGTCCAGGCTAAATCCAGTCAACTAGGATTACCAGTTCAGGCTAAATCCTAATTGAAATGTGTGCTCAATAAGCTCGTTTCAGGATTACCCGTTCGAGCTAAATCCTTTCTACAGCATATGCAGGATCCCATTTCTCGTGAGAAGTGATCTATCCATCAGAATTCCATATTCAAACGGACTCTAACACATTTTCAATCAATTTCAGAATTATGGCATTTTCATACCATTCATTCTTTATGGATTTCACATTCAATTCAACACAAAAATTAAACTCAACATACATAGACATCCAATTAGGTTACACGAACTTACCTGAATGATGTCTCGAGTTTGAATTTCGACTATTCCAAAACCTTTTGTTTTCCATGGTCTACTTCCGAAATTGGTCTTTCTGAGTCTATATAAACAAATTAAATTATTGATTCATCACATTCTTCAATTTCAGCCTGGAAACTTACTCTATGGAAAAATTACCTTTTTACCCCTAACTTTGCACATTTTTACATTTTAGTCCCTAAGCTCATATAATGAAATACATGCATTCTCTTGATTTGTAATAGTCTGGTTTTGACCCTAGTCAAAATAGTGGTTTCGGGACACAAATTCGAGTCTGGAAAATATTTTAATATTATTTTCTGTGTCTGTGATATGTGAATTTATATCTGTACAGTTTCTGTGATTTAATTCGTTTGTGACAGCCCTAATGTGACCCTAGTCAGAAAGTGGTTTCGGGACCACAAGACCGAGTCGTAAAATAATTAATTGCTATATTCTATGCTTATTATGTGTGAACATGAGTATGTGGAAGTTTCATTCCCTAATTTTACCAATTGCATGAGAAATTGTTAATAGGGATCGATTTGAGACATGGTGAAAATATGATAGTCCAATTTAAAATGGTCTATTAGTGCATGTACCAAAAAGAGTGGACTTGCATGTCAAATAGACCATTTTTGAATGTGAATGGCCGGCCAACATACGCATGCATTATGGTGTTCCCTTGTCTTCATTTTTTTATATTTGGTGGGAATTATGTATAATAAATTTATATTAGTAAGTGGTGATAAAAACAAAGTTCCATCATCTTTTCTATCATCTTGCCGAAACCATAAGAAAAAGAAAAGAAAAATGGAAGCTAGGACATTCGGCCAAGTGAGTTTATAGATTAAGGTATGATATCATGTGGTTCTTTTGGCATTTTTTTGTGAAGTTGAGTTGTTTTGATGCTCATAACATGACCCATGTGTTGATTTTTGAGTTGTGTTGCAAGAAACCTTTGGTTATGTTCTTATATGCCAAATTGATGATGTTTTGTAGTATGTGATTTGAAATGGTTATAGATGAATATAAACTAAGAAACATGTATTATTGAGTAAGTAGAAGATAGAATGGGGTTTAAATGGGAGGTTCATTTGATTTATTTTTTGTCCTTGTATAAAAAGTGGTTCTTTGTTAAGGCCGAATAAGTCATGCTAGATTAGTTGAAAAGAATGTTCATGTTATGAGGTAATTTGAATAATTGACCGAAACATGGAAGGAAGGGCAAGATTTATAAATTATGTTTGAGGGTGAAAGGAATAATGAAAGTTGTATTAAGTTTAATGTGCATACTTTAGTCTAATTGTTGAGGAGTATTTGGCTAAGATAGTTTAAATGTGGGTGTTGCCGATTTTTAAATTTAGATTATGGGAGTGACTATAATGGGCATTAAGATGTTGAACTTAAGAAATTAGAAGTAAATGAACTTGATAGTATTTAAGAGATAGAGGTGATAGATTAATGTTGCACATTCGGCTATGGTTAGGCATGTTGATGATCTTATCTTGATTTAGATAATTAGGCATAAAAGGGTGGTAAAGGGGATGAAATTGTCGAATGATTAGTTGGGTAACAAAAGAAGCATTCGGCCATCACTTGAGAGCTTGTGTGATGTTGGGTTTAAAATTAGCAAAGGTAACTTACCTAATGCATGTGCATGTGTGATTAGATTTTTGATGATATGGTAGTTGCATGAGGTTATTAGCCGAATATACTAACATACATATACATGTGAAATTGGATTGTAAATATTTAGCAAGGTGGTTAAACTAGTTAAATTATTGATTAAGCTCAAGGAGTTAAAGGAGGTGAATCGAGCAAAGGCAAAGAAAAGGTCATCGAGTAGCCGAGTTGGAACCGTCTTACCCAACACGAGGTAAGTCATTAAGCATATAGTTGGTATTAATTTAAATGGTCATAACGTTTATGTAATGATGCTGAATGGAATGAATAAATATATATATGCATGTACGTATGTGATGATGAAAGTGTTGAATGAAAAGAAAAGAGGTGAGATGTATTGAGTTGTTGATCTCGGCACTAAATGTGCGAGTATAAACATTTATGACCACGAGATTGGCGCTACGTGTGCGGGTTTAAATTGTGCAGCACTAAGTGTGCGAATTGACTATGTAGCACTAAGTGTGCGAGTTTGACTATGTAGCACTAAGTGTGCGAGTTGACTATGTAGCACTAAGTGTGCGAGTTTGATTATGTAGCACTAAGTGTGCGAGTTGATTATATAGCACTGAGTGTGCGGACTTAATATATATTCTTGAATCATTATGGACACTAAGTGTGCGACGCTATTGAGTCGATCACGGACAGCGGATCGGGTAAGTGTCTTGAGTTCATGGCTAATAGGTGCTATGTCTATACTTGGTGTTGAGCTTGGTAAGTTTGAACCTATGTGACAAATATACTTGAAGTCACGTACATGAAATTTATCGTAGAATGGGTGAAAGGCCGTTTAGTTGTATGTTTGTACCGAAAATAAAATGATTTATGAAAATGCCTCGAATATCCTATTGATGAGTATGTGGATTGTGAATGCATAAATTGGTATGAAATTAAACCGATAGGTCGGAGGAACTATGGTATGGTTCAGAATGGATGGAGTAATTAGCCTCGTTCCATTTTGTTTTCTCTTGTGATAATGTTATTGATGGATGGTAGTGCATAGCTTATGACTTACTGAGTTATAAACTCACTCGGTGTTTCCTTGTCACCTATTCTAGGTTTCTTGGACACATCTCTTTTTGCGTGGTCGGGCCGTCATCGAAGTCATCACACCGGATAGCAAGTTTTGGTACTTTCTTCTTAGTCGGCTTAGGAGAATATTTCGGCATGTATAGGCTATTATGTTGTGTTTGAAATTTAGTATGTAAACTTTAAGCCATGCGAAAATGGCATGAATGTTCGATTGAGTTGGATCAAGGAGTAGGCATGAAATGGACCTAGTTACTTTCGTAACAGATGCTGGCAGCAGCAGTGACATGAGATTGAAAAATCACTAAAACATAGTAGGAGTGGAATTAATTGATGAATAAATTATGTATTCGAAGCTCGATGAGTCTATTTTCATATAGAAGCAACGAAAAGATCATATGGATAGTATGTTAAGAGATATTCAGGTTCTCGTGAGACAGGGCCAGAACGGTTTCTGGATTCCCTGTTCCGACTTTGGAAATTCATTATAAATCAACCAGAGATAATGAGGAGTCATACCATATATGTATGGATTCCTCTCTGAGTCTAGTTTCTATAGAAACAAACGGCATCAGTGTTGAAACTCTGTGGAGGGAGATATCCAAGTCGTAATGCACAAAGGTCAATGTAGTCGATCCCTGTAACATGGGAGACTTTGACTAATAAACTGTACTAATTGGTCCAACCAAAAATTCTAGAAAAAAATGTGTAGACGGGCATATGAGTCTATTTTCAGGGAAAATTTACGGAACTGGATTTCGAGTTTCAGAACTCGAGATATGATTTTTTTTAGCGACTAGTACGCAGACTGGCAGCTTGTCTGGAAATTTTTTTTTAAGTGGGTTGAAGTCTGTTAACACCTCGTGTTCGACTCCGGCGACGGTCTCGAGTTCGGGGTGTTACATTTGATTGGTATCAGAGCTATGGTTTAGTCGGTTCTAGGACTACCATAGCACGTATGAGTCTAGCTATACATGCCGAATGTTAATGTTTAACTGTGTGATGACTTCTGACGGTTAAAATTTATGTTTTGATTAGTAAATGGATCCCGGTGTAGAGAGAACCTTGGCGGATGACATTGAAAGTGTAGCGGCTGCTCCTGCACAAGGGACGCCGCCTGTTGAACCTCAGTCATCTGCGAATAATCAAGGTGAGGGGGCTAAACAAGCCTTCTTTACAATGATGAATGAATGGGTCGCGCAGTATGCCCGAACCAATCCGGCTGTCCAACAATTCCCGAATTTGAATAATCTACCCCCGGAGCCAGTAATGCCATCAGTTACTGATCCTGTGAGGCTGAGTAAGCCACCTGTAGACTTGATTAGGAAGCGCGGGGCTGAGGAGTTCAGGGCCATAGTTACTGATGATGCTGAAAGGGCCGAGTTCTGGCTTGATAACACCATTCGGGTGTTTGATGAACTGTCATGCACACTCGATGAATGTCTAAAGTGTGCTATATCCTTGTTGCGGGACTCAGCCTACTATTGGTGGAGGACCCTGATTTCCATAGTCCCAAACGAACGAGTAACTTGGGACTTCTTTCAGACGGAATTTCGAAAGAAATATATTAGTCAACGGTTCATTGATCAAAAGCGTAAGGAATTCTTGGAACTTAAGCAAGGCCGTATGACAGTATCTGAATACGAACATGAATTTGTAAGACTCAGTAGGTATGCCCGGGAGTGTGTAGCTGATGAGGTTGCTATGTGCAAAAGATTCGAAGAAGGATTGAATGAAGATTTAAAGCTACTAATGGGTATTTTGGAAATAAAAGAATTCGTAACACTAGTCGAACGAGCCTGCAAGGCGGAAGAACTTGGAAAGGAGAAGAAGAAGGCTGAATTTGAGGCTAGAGACTATCGTAAAAGATCGACGGGTAAAGCTCCATTCTCAACCGTAAAGAAGTTCAGGGAGGACACTAATAAGTCGAGGACGACTGCGGGAATTTCCATCAGAGCAAGACCATCGACGGACTCCCGAGCTACTTCGGTAGCTAGTGTGGGCAATAATCGTCTAGAGAAACCTGAATGTCCCCAATGTGGAAGACGACACATAGGTGAATGTTGGGGTAAGACTATTAACAGGGCCTGTTACGGATGCGGTTCGAAGGACCACTTCATTAGAGATTGCACGGAGCTTGATGAGAAGAATAAGATTCAAGGTGCAAGACCTAGTGGAGTGACAACTAGAGGTAGACCACCGATAATTTTAGGAGGTAGGGGTGGTAGTCAGAGAGGGACCTCTGATACGGCTGTTCGAGCCGAGAACCGTACTCCTGCTAGAGCATATGCCATTCGCGCACGAGAGGAGGCATCCTCCCCTGACGTCATCACTGGTACCTTTACTCTCTTTGATACTAATATGGTTGCATTGATTGACCCTGGCTCTACTCATTCATATGTATGTGAAACCTTAGCATCCAGTAAGACTCTACCTGTTGAGTCTACTGAGTTCGTAATTCGGGTGTCAAATCCCTTGGGTCGTTACGTGCTTGTCGACAAAGTGTGTAAGAGATGTCCCCTAGTAATTCGAGGTTCTTGTTTTCCGGCGGACTTGATGCTTTTGCCGTTTGATGAATTTGATGTTATTCTTGGTTTGGATTGGTTGACCGCGCATGATGCGGTTGTGAATTGCAAAAGTAAGACTATCGATTTGAGGTGCGCAAATAACGAGATAATCCGAGTTGAGTCTGCGGACTTAAGGGGGGTTGCCAGCTGTAATATCAGCAATGTTGGCCCAGAAATATGTAAGAAAAGGGTGTGAAGCATACCTTGCGTATGTACTTGATGACAAAGAGTTAGAAAAGAAACCCGAATCTGTGCCGGTGGTTTGTGAATACCTGGATGTGTTTCCTGAAGAGTTACCGGGTTTGCCACCTGTTCGGGAGATAGAGTTTGGTATTGAGCTTGTACCTGGAACTACGCCAATTTCGATAGCTCCGTATCGTATGGCACTAACCGAGTTAAAAGAATTGAAAGCTCAATTGCAAGAGTTGACGGATAGAGGTTTCGCTCGACCGAGTTTCTCACCTTGGGGTGCACCAGTATTGTTCGTGAAAAAGAAGGACGGAACCATGAGGTTGTGCATTGACTATCGTCAACTGAATAAAGTGACGATAAAGAATAAGTATCCGTTACCGCGTATCGATGATTTGTTCGACCAATTGAAGGGAGCCTCAATGTTCTCAAAAATAGATCTGAGATCGGGCTATTATCAGTTGCGAATTCGAGAATCGGACATACCCAAAACTGCCTTCAGGACGAGATATGGTCACTACGAGTTCTTACCGTTTGGGCTCACTAATGCCCCTGCGGTATTTATGGATTTGATGAATCGGATCTTCAGACCATATTTGGATCGGTTCGTAGTTGTGTTCATTGATGACATCTTGGTCTATTCAAGAGATGAGATCGAACATGCTGAACACTTGAGATTAGTGTTGCAAGTTTTGCGGGATAAGAAGTTATATGCTAAGTTCAGTAAGTGTGAGTTCTGGTTAAGAGAGGTTAGCTTCTTGGGTCATGTGGTATCCGCATCGGGTATTCAAGTTGACCCGAACAAAATCTCAGCCATACTTAACTGGAAACCTCCGAGAAGTATTACTGAGGTTCGGAGCTTTTTGGGACTCGCCGGTTATTACCGACGATTTGTCAAAAGTTTCTCGATGATAGCCACACCAATGACGAAGCTACTTCAAAAGGATGCTAAGTTTGAATGGACGGAGAAATGTCAGAAAGGCTTCGATCAACTGAAAACTCATTTGACTGAAGCTCCAATTTTAGTGCAACCCGAATCAGGCAAAGAGTTTGTCATTTATAGTGACGCATCCCTACTCGGGTTGGGTTGCGTATTGATGCAAGAAGGTCGAGTTGTGGCCTATGCGTCGAGACAATTGAAGCCACACGAGAGAAATTATCCAACCCATGATCTTGAGCTAGCCGCCATCGTATTTGCTTTGAAAATATGGCGACATTATTTGTTTGGCGAAAAGTGCCATGTATTTTCGGATCACCAAAGTCTCAAATATTTGATGACTCAAAGAGACTTAAATCTACGACAAAGATGTTGGCTTGAGTTGTTGAAAGATTACGAGCTTGTCATTGATTACCACCCGGGAAAGGCTAATGTGGTTGCGGACGCCTTAAGCCGAAAATCACTGTTTGCTTTACGAGCAATGAATGTGCACTTGTCTGTTCTACCCGATAATGTGTTAGTAGCTGAATTAAAGGCCAAACCATCATTGATTCATCAAATTAGGGAAGCTCAGAAAGTCGACGATGAATTGGTTGCAAAACGGGCTGAATGTATTCCGAATATGGAATCCGAATTTCAAATTGATGATGATGATTGTTTGAGGTTCAGAAGTCGGTTGTGTGTTCCAAGAAATTCAGAACTCATTTCGATGATTCTGAACGAAGCTCATTGTAGCCGAATGTCAATTCACCCGGGGAGTACGAAAATGTACAATGATTTGAAACGACGGTTTTGGTGGCATGGTATGAAACGGGACATCTCCGACTTTGTTTCGAGATGTTTAATATGTCAACAAGTGAAAGCGGAACATCAAGTGCCTTCAGGATTACTTCAGCCGATCATGATACCCGAGTGGAAATGGGATCGAGTCACAATGGACTTTGTGTCCGGACTACCATTGTCAACAAGTAAGAAGGATGCGATTTGGGTTGTTGTTGATAGACTGACTAAGTCGGCTCACTTTATCCCTGTGCGTACGGATTTTTCATTGGATAAACTAGCCGAATTGTATGTTTCTCAGATTGAGAGATTACATGGAGTACCTATTTCTATCGTGTCGGATAGAGATCCGAGATTCACCTCGCGATTTTGGAAGAAATTGCAAGAAGCGTTGGGTACCAAGCTGCATTTTAGCACCGCTTTTCATCCACAAACCGATGGTCAATCCGAGCGGATGATTCAGATACTTGAGGATATGTTGAGATGTTGCATCCTCGAGTTTAGTGGTTCATGGGAACGGTATTTATCTTTGATTGAATTCGCTTACAACAATAGTTTTCAATCAAGTATTAAGATGGCACCTTACGAGGCTTTGTACGGTCGTAAATGCCGTACACCATTGTTTTGGACCGAGCTCGGTGAAAGTAAAATTTTCGGAGTTGATTTGATTAAAGATGCCGAACAGAAAGTAAAGGTAATCCGTGAAAGTCTGAAGGCAGCCACAGATCGTCAGAAATCGTATGCGGACTTGAAACGAAAGGACATTGAATATCAGGTGGGAGATAAAGTGTTCCTTAAAGTTTCGCCTTGGAAAAAGGTACTCAGGTTTGGCCGTAAGGGCAAGTTGAGCCCGAGATTCATTGGGCCGTACGAAATCTCCGAACGAGTTGGTCCGGTTGCATATAAATTGATTTTGCCCCCTGAACTTGAAAGGATACACGATGTCTTTCATGTTTCGATGCTTCGACGCTATAGATCTGATCCTTCGCACATAATTAGTCTGTCGGAGGTTGAAATTCAAGCCGATATGAGTTATGAAGAAGAGCCGATGTGTATCCTAGCTCGTGAAGTGAATGAGTTGCGGAACAAAAGGGTTCCGTTAGTAAAGGTGTTATGGCTCAAACACGGGATCGAGGAAGCTACTTGGGAAAAATGAGAGTTCGATGAAAGAACGATACCCAAACCTATTTACTGGTAAGATTTTCGAGGACGAAAATTTCTTAAGTGGGGGAGAGTTGTGACAGCCCTAATGTGACCCTAGTCGGAAAGTGGTTTTGGGACCACAAGACCGAGTCGTAAAATAATTAATTGCTATATTCTATGCTTATTATGTGTGAACATGAGTATGTGGAAGTTTCATTCCCTAATTTTACCAATTGCATGAGAAATTGTTAATAGGGATCGATTTGAGACATGGTGAAAATATGATAGTCCAATTTAAAATGGTCTATTAGTGCATGTACCAAAAAGAGTGGACTTGCATGTCAAATAGACCATTTTTGAATGTGAATGGCCGGCCAACATACGCATGCATTATGGTGTTCCCTTGTCTTTATTTTTTATATTTGGTGGGAATTATGTATAATAAATTTATATTAGTAAGTGGTGATAAAAACAAAGTTCCATCATCTTTTCTATCATCTTGCCGAAACCATAAGGAAAAGAAAAGAAAAATGGAAGCTAGGACATTCGGCCAAGTGAGTTTATAGATTAAGGTATGATATCATGTGGTTCTTTTGGCATTTTTTTGTGAAGTTGAGTTGTTTTGATGCTCATAACATGACCCATGTGTTGATTTTTGAGTTGTGTTGCAAGAAACCTTTGGTTATGTTCTTATATGCCAAATTGATGATGTTTTGTAGTATGTGATTTGAAATGGTTATAGATGAATATGAACTAAGAAACATGTATTATTGAGTAAGTAGAAGATAGAATGGGGTTTAAATGGGAGGTTCATTTGATTTATTTTTTGTCCTTGTATGAAAAGTGGTTCTTTGTTAAGGCCGCATGAGTCATGCTAGATTAGTTGAAAAGAATGTTCATGTTATGAGGTAATTTGAATAATTGACCGAAACATGGAAGGAAGGGCAAGATTTATAAATTATGTTTGAGGGTGAAAGGAATAATGAAAGTTGTATTAAGTTTAATGTGCATACTTTAGTCTAAGTGTTGAGGAGTATTCGGCTAAGATAGTTGAAATGTGGGTGTTGCCGATTTTTAAATTTAGATTATGGGAGTGACTATAATGGGCATTAAGATGTTGAACTTAAGAAATTAGAAGTAAATGAACTTGATAGTATTTAAGAGATAGAGGTGATAGATTAATGTTGCACATTCAGCTATGGTTAGGCATGTTGATGATCTTATCTTGATTTAGATAATTAGGCATAAAAGGGTGGTAAAGGGGATGAAATTGTCGAATGATTAGTTGGGTAACAAAAGAAGCATTCGGCCATCACTTGAGAGCTTGTGTGATGTTGGGTTTAAAATTAGCAAAGGTAACTTACCTAATGCATGTGCATGTGTGATTAGATTTTTGATGATATGGTAGTTGCATGAGGTTATTAGCCGAATATACTAACATACATATACATGTGAAATTGGATTGTAAATATTTAGCAAGGTGGTTAAACTAGTTAAATTATTGATTAAGCTCAAGGAGTTAAAGGAGGTGAATCGAGCAAAGGCAAAGAAAAGGTCATCGAGTAGCCGAGTTGGAACCGTCTTACCCAACACGAGGTAAGTCATTAAGCATATAGTTGGTATTAATTTAAATGGTCATAACGTTTATGTAATGATGCTGAATGGAATGAATAAATATATATATGCATGTACGTATGTGATGATGAAAGTGTTGAATGAAAAGAAAAGAGGTGAGATGTATTGAGTTGTTGATCTCGGCACTAAATGTGCGAGTATAAACATTTATGACCACGAGATTGGCGCTACGTGTGCGGGTTTAAATTGTGCAGCACTAAGTGTGCGAATTGACTATGTAGCACTAAGTGTGCGAGTTTGACTATGTAGCACTAAGTGTGCGAGTTGACTATGTAGCACTAAGTGTGCGAGTTTGATTATGTAGCACTAAGTGTGCGAGTTGATTATATAGCACTGAGTGTGCGGACTTAATATATATTCTTGAATCATTATGGACACTAAGTGTGCGACGCTATTGAGTCGATCACGGACAGCGGATCGGGTAAGTGTCTTGAGTTCATGGCTAATAGGTGCTATGTCTATACTTGGTGTTGAGCTTGGTAAGTTTGAACCTATGTGACAAATATACTTGAAGTCACGTACATGAAATTTATCGTAGAATGGGTGAAAGGCCGTTTAGTTGTATGTTTGTAACGAAAATAAAATGATTTATGAAAATGCCTCGAATATCCTATTGATGAGTATGTGGATTGTGAATGCATAAATTGGTATGAAATTAAACCGATAGGTCGGAGGAACTATGGTATGGTTCGGAATGGATGGAGTAATTAGCCTCGTTCCATTTTGTTTTCTCTTGTGATAATGTTATTGATGGATGGTAGTGCATAGCTTATGACTTACTGAGTTATAAACTCACTCGGTGTTTCCTTGTCACCTATTCTAGGTTTCTTGGACACATCTCTTTTTGCGTGGTCGGGCCGTCATCGAAGTCATCACACCGGATAGCAAGTTTTGGTACTTTCTTCTTAGTCGGCTTAGGAGAATATTTCGGCATGTATAGGCTATTATGTTGTGTTTGAACTTTAGTATGTAAACTTTAAGCCATGCGAAAATGGCATGAATGTTCGATTGAGTTGGATCAAGGAGTAGGCATGAAATGGACCTAGTTACTTTCGTAACAGATGCTGGCAGCAGCAGTGACATGAGATTGAAAAATCACTAAAACATAGTAGGAGTGGAATTAATTGATGAATAAATTATGTATTCGAAGCTCGATGAGTCTATTTTCATATAGAAGCAACGAAAAGATCATATGGATAGTATGTTAAGAGATATTCAGGTTCTCGTGAGACAGGGCCAGAACGGTTTCTGGATTCCCTGTTCCGACTTTGGAAATTCATTATAAATCAACCAGAGATAATGAGGAGTCATACCATATATGTATGGATTCCTCTCTGAGTCTAGTTTCTATAGAAACAAACGGCATCAGTGTTGAAACTCTGTGGAGGGAGATATCCAAGTCGTAATGCACAAAGGTCAATGTAGTCGATCCCTGTAACATGGGAGACTTTGACTAATAAACTGTACTAATTGGTCCAACCAAAAATTCTAGAAAAAAATGTGTAGACGGGCATATGAGTCTATTTTCAGGGAAAATTTACGGAACTGGATTTCGAGTTTCAGAACTCGAGATATGATTTTTTTTAGCGACTAGTACGCAGACTGGCAGCTTGTCTGGAAAATTTTTTTTTAAGTGGGTTGAAGTCTGTTAACACCTCGTGTTCGACTCCGGCGACGGTCTCGGGTTCGGGGTGTTACAATTTAATTCGTCTGTTTCTATGCTTAATTATGAAAAAGGATTAAATCGAGAAAAGTGTAAAACTTGAGTGCTAGATGATAAAGCACCTATTTGGCTTGGCTTTTATAATAAAGGTCCTTGCATGTCAATTGTACCATTTGTTTAAATGGTGAACAATTGTAGACATGTAGTTGGTAAGTTTTAAGGTATATTAATGAAGGGCAAATTGGTAAAAGGTGAATTTATGTTATATTAAATAAAACAAAGGCTAAAATCCATTTATTTCATCCATTGTCCACCGAAAATAAAAAGGAAAGAGAGGTTTTGGGTGTTTGAAGCATTCGGCCATGATTCAAGCTTGATTCAAGGTTCGTTTTGTTCCGTTTTTGATAATTTCTACGTTTCTATGATCGTTGCTTTGTGTTCTTCAAAGCCCATGTTTGAATTTTTGTTTCTTTTAAAGATTTCATGAAATGCCATTGTTGATATCGTGAGTTTTGTGATGTTTTTGGATGAATTATGAAGGCTTGTTAGATGAGTTATATGTTTTGTTCTTGAATTTTTGATGAAATGAGCTATTTGGGCTAATTTGTGAAAATGAGGTTTTGAAGGACTAATTTGTGAATTTAACATGTTGTATGGGCTTATATAGAATTCATGAAAATTTGGCTAGCCCTTGTTGCAAAGAAATTTTACATATTTGTGATTTGGTGGAAAATGGACTAAATTGTCAAAGTTTAAAATTAAAGGGGCTAAAATGCAAAGTACTCTAAATATGTGTTCATGGATTATTTTTTAATGAAATAAATGATTGAATGGTTGAATTTGGATTTAATTAGATCAAGAACAAAGAAAATCAGACTTAGATCGAGGGAAATCCAAAGTAGTTGAATAGTCAACTCATTTTCGTCCGAAATCCGTACGAGGTAAGTCAAACTACAGTTATGTGTTAAGTTGATTAAATTTTGTGTTTATAAACTGTTATCTGTATTGGACGGCCTTGAGAGCCTGATAAAAGAATGTTGGTATTGATCTTAATTATCGTGTAAGACCGTGTCTGGGACACAGGCATCGATTTGAAATTTAAGTGTAAGACCATGTCTGGGACATCAGCATCGTATCTGTTTTCGTATAAGACCTTGTCTAGGACAGAGGCATCGATACTGAATTACATGTAAGACCACATCTGGGACATCAGCATTGTACTTGTCTGTGAATATTTATTCCGTTTCTGGATTGTCCGATGATAAAGTATGAGATATGAAATGTATAATTCATACAGGTACGTTTATATCGTACTAGATTTCTGAATAGAAAAGACTATGTTTCTGTGAAGTAAGGAATATTCTATGAGACGGTTGTGAAATCTAGCCATTTACTATTATTTTTATGTTATAATAGTTGGGAATTTGTATTTGACTTACTAAGCTCTTCGTAGCTTACTCTGTGTGATTTCTGTCTGTTTTACAATTATCGTAGCTACTGAAGGCTCGGGATAGTCGAGGATTATCACCACATTATCAAGCTCTTTTTGGTACCTTTGAAAGTGTTAATATTGCTAAGTATGGCATGTATAGGCTAGAATGTTTATGTATTAAGTTTTGAATTGTATATATGTTATGTCATGTCAATTGGCTAGCAAATGTTAAGTTTTGTACATAGTTTTGATGCATGTTTTGAAATGTGCTATGTTCTAATGTGTTTTGGTCATTTTTGAGCATTGAATTGGTTGGAAATGTTCGTATACTTGTTGCATATTAATTTTTGTAGGATTGGAACCATATGGGGTGGCAAATTGGCTTAAACCAAGCCTGCATTGTGCCACACGGCCAGGGAACACGGGCATGCCTTGTGGCCATGTGAGAAAGTTAGTAGCTAGCTAAATTTTACATGGTCATGGCACACGACTGTGTCTGTTGGCCGTGTTAAAAAGTCAGTATAGGACCTCTTCTTGGCACGGTTGTACCACATGGGCGTGTCTTGTGCCCATGTGAGTCACACGGCCTAGTCACACGGGCGTGTGACTTGGTCAATTTTGAAAATATTGATTAAGTTCTGAAATTTCTGAATGGGTTTGATTTAGTTCTGACCGTCCCTAAATGTATGTTTTAGGTATCGTAGACCATCTTAATGGATGAATTGTGGATGAATATTTATCTATTGATATTATATGATATCTGTGAATCTGTGTTACTCCAGAATGCTCTGTCTGTTCGGTGACTCCCCTTTCCCATTCTGGCGACGGTTACGGGATAGGGGTGTTACATGATTTCCCAAGCCTAGCCGAATTATATTCTAGCTTATAACAGCCCACATTTTTCTTTGTTTCACTTTTCTACTACCGACTTTCACATCTTTTACAACTTGGTCCCTTTTTAGGTGTTTCATGAAAAACCACTTAACAAAAGATGTTTATCATACGTCAAACTTTCATGTTCCTCCACTAAACACCAAAATAAAAACATGTCACACATGGGTAAGTTTTTGAACATGAACCCTAGCTTAAAATAAGGGTAGAAATGGGTAGAACATGCTTCAAGGATCTCAAAAATATAAAGAACATAAAAAATGGGGCTAGGGAGCACTTACTATCAAGATTGAAAGTTAAAGAAAACCCTAGCTATGGTCCTTAGAATTTTCAGCACTACCTTGAAGAATATGGACAAGATTTTCACTTCTTTTTCCCTTTTATTTCTTTTATTTACCAAAAGACATAAATGCCCTTAAGGCTTTTCTTTGAAATTTTACCCATGCATGCCCATTTTTGTCCAAATTTTTAGAACTTGGTCAAATTCTATTTGAGGACCTCTAATTTATAATCCAACTCAATTTCATGCTAAAAGCTTCTAGAACTCAAGTTTTACATATTTTGCAATTTGGTCCCTAATGTCAAATTGAGCATCTTAGGCATAGAATTTCTCCATGAAATTTTTACACAAGCATACATTCTCATCCTAGTCCTTATAATAATCATGAAATAATTATTTCTATTTTTGATATGTGGTCTCAAAACCACTGTTCTGACTAGGCCCTAAATCAGGATGTTACAATACTGCACATCTCAAACGATCTTCGGAAGGACACAAAATCTCATCTAAAACTCTCTACATGAGTTCTAACCATTACGGCTCTGGCCAGATCAACTCCCACATTATCGCAAAACTCTTCGGCCCCACAGTTTCAAACTTTATCAATAGAAAGCCTATGAATATTCTTTTGTATAGGGATTTGAGGAAGAAGGGTTGGAGGTTGTTGAGCCGCGGGATTGGCTCTCATATATGCATTAAACATGCCATTCATCATAAGGAGAAAGGCACCTTAAACCTCTTCCCTTGGACTTTAAAACTCAGGACAATTTTGAGCAACCTCATGACTGATGGCTAGAATATTACTCTTTACTTCGTCGAAATCTGCTCAATTTCATTCAATTGACATCTTTTATCTATAAGAAAACAAGTCAAAATGATTAGGAGTCACCACACTATCATAGGTTATAAAGTGGCATGTATTACTAGACCTAATACATGCTACGTTTAGTCCTAGAATCGACTAAATTATAGCTTTAATACCATTAAATGTAACACCCTATACACGGTCCAATCACTTGACCTGAGCTACTAGGTATTTCAACTGTGAGACATTAACATTATCCACTATATTGACATAAATGATCAAACAATTCATAATATAATATAATTACAATCATTCAATGATAATCAACCATAATCAAGTCTTAATCGAGTATATGAAGCTATTAAATTAAGTCAAAAACAAATTTGGACTAATTTGAAACTTTTACAAAAATTTAGGTAAAAAACTAAAAATAAGGGTCACTCGACCGTGCGACTAGGCCGTGTGACAAGGCTAAGACCGTGTGGTCCTATGATATGACCGTGTTGCCTAACCATGTAACAAATTTAAGTCATGTACTCCATGACACACACTCGTATCCCTAGGCCATGTAAGTAATAGTGGTCGTGTTGAAAAACCTGCACGAAAATTAAACAGGCCACACACCGTGTCATGCAACCGTGTGTGGCACACGTCCGTGTGGTAGGCCGTGTGCACCTAAACATGCATTCAAAACCAAGTCATTTTACCTATAATTTCTTAGATCACAATCCATGCAATTATTATCCATAGTACCTAACTAAAATACACCAAAACTTACCAAAACATACCTAATAACATTCAACCTAAGTGCCTAACCAATATGCGTTCCTTGGCACCACAATTCAAACATTAAAACATAAATCATTCAAGCACAAACTACTTAACATTTCATGTACATTCAACCATCAAATATACTTCAATTTCTCTTGACTATATTCGTCAACCAAAGTTCACAACTAACCAAAACATAAGAAACATTTCTTAGCCAAGATAACATAAATAATACCAAATAGGTTTATACCATCACAAGCCATCAAAACAACAATTATAGCTTACAAACTTATACATTAATTCACATATCAAATGACACAAAACATAACCAATTGATCACAAGCACACCTATACCAAAACCTTATTTACATGCCACTTATAACCAGGCCAAAATAAACAAATAGCTACAAAGAGTTGAAGGATAGTGTGATCTCCAATGATATTCCAATTGTCAACATGAATCCAACAATCTACAAGGAGGAAAACAAAAAAAAGGTAAGCTTACATAAAACTTAGTAAGTTCATATAATTAAAACATCACATACCTGTTACTTTAATCATACAATTCAAACTTAACATAACTAGAATTCCATGCCTTGTTTCACATTCCCTATCATTCCACATGGTTAGACATGTACATATAACATAGCAAGATCCCAGGTTAGTTGTTTCACATTCCAGTTCACCACTACATAAGTATACAACCATTCACGCCATGAGATCCATTTCTGAACATTTCATTAACTATTTTCCTGGAGAACTACAGTAAATTAAATTTAGATACACGGGAAATAATGATAACACGAGCTGATCCTCGGAACATTAACCATTACACGATGTTGCTCAGACAAGCTGACAAGAAACTGCAACAAATGTTATATTCTAGCCACCGGTATGGTATCCACCACAGGTACATAGTACTTGAAACTATATCACCAGCACAGAGTGCTTGAAAACTATAACACTAGTACATAAAACATGGAAACTTTAATCACCGGTACATAGTTCCTGAAAACTGAAAGCACTTGCACCTAGTGCTTAGAACACCATAATGACATGTCATTTGTATCATAGCTATTCCCTAAGTTTGCACGGGCCTTAATTTGTATCTTTCCATGATTATAACCATATACCTTGTTCAACTTGAATACAAATATTCTATAGAATAACATGTTTCATTTCAAACAAGTACCATTGCCATGCTTTACAACTCAAGCCTTTGTTTCCATATTCAAACTACCTCAATTAACCATGATCATTATTTACACTTAAGTATAAACCTATATGATTTGAATTAAAAATATCCGTAAGCATAACAAATCTAATGTGAACTTGCCTGAACGTAGTAGCTACCAACACCTCGACAAGGATTACTCGACAACTTTTCCTTTTCCGCGACTATCAAACGATTGATCTGTTTCTTGATCTATATATAATAATTTAGCTCAATTAATCAATTCAAATACCTTAAAATATTTAAATTCATGTATTTGACCCTTTATCAATATTATACACTTTTACCCTAAACTTTTACCTTTTATTCAATTTAGTCTCCAAACTGAAACTTACACAATGATCACAATTAAGCCAAAAATCATGCTAGTCAAATTTTCACTTATTCATTTACAACCCATAATTATATAAATTTCACAAGAATTTCATGCTAAATTTATTAATTTATCAATTTAGTCCCTAAAGTTAAAACTAACCAAAGTCATTTTACAAAATAGTCCTATTTGACAACCAAACTTATAAATCTTTCATTCAACTTCATAAAAACTTACAAAACATCAATGGAAAATTTCAAAACCTTTAACAATTTTATGAATTCATCCCTGGGTTGTTAGATTAAGTTACAACGATTTCAAAAATATAAAAATTATTAAAAACAAGATTGAAATCAACTTACATGCAAAAAGTTTTGTTGGCCGAACTAAAGAAGCTTAACAATGGTGATTTTGAATGTGGGTTTCGGTGATGGAACACCAAATGAAAAAGATGATAACTTAATTTCATGTTTTTACTTTTATTATTATTATTAATTTTAATAATATTTAAAATACAACCAAAATGTCCACTAACCATCCCATATTTAATTATGGTCCAATTATAACATAAAGCCTCCCAATTTTACTACTTAAGTCATTTAATTAATAAAAATCATTACCAATTAACTTTTATAACTTTTACAATTTAGTCTTTTTTCTTTAATTAATTATCAAATCACCAAAAATATTGGAACAAATTTCAATTGTCTATATAACAACTCCGTAAATATTTAATAATAATATTTACGGGCTCTACTTTTGAAAATGAGGTCCCGACACCTGATTTTGCAAAACCATTTAACTTTAGGGTGAAACCACTTGACTTTAGTTAACTGTCCAATTAACAAAACTTACTACTTGATAATTTTAATGAAACATTATAATCAACTCATAAATATTTATAAATACTATTTACTAACTCACTCATCGAAATTATGACCCTTAAACCACTATTTTTGACGCTGCAAAAAAATGGGTGTTACAGTACCACTTTACTTCGAGGCTTAAAGTAATCCATGTAGCTTTCCTCAAGGAAAGTAACATGATTAGAAAATGTAATTGTATTATGTTTCGGATTGTAGAATAATCTACCATTTGTTCCTTTCGGATATCCTACAAACATGCACAATTCTATCCATGCATCCAACTTCTTTGCATTATTATCCAGAACATGTGCTGGACAACCTCATATTTTAAAGTGATTTAGAGCAGGTTACTTTCCATACCACAATTCATAAGGTGCCTTACAAGCAAACTTGGTTGGCAGGTCATTCAAAAAATAGCAAGCCATTTGTATTGCATATCCCCAAAATGAAGTAAAGAGTTGTGAAAGCTTAACATTGAACGAACCATGTCAAGAAAGATTTAGTTCCTTCTCATAGCTATGCCATTCTGCTGTGGAGTGCCTGGCGCAGTCAACTGGAATAAAATATCATTCTCTATGAGGTATCCTAAGAACTCGTCAAAAAGTATTCCCCACCTCGGTCAGACCAAAGATTCTTTATGGATAAACCTAATTGCTTTTCCACTTTCGCATGAAACTCTCGAAATTTATCAAAGGTTTCACTTTTTCGGTGCATTAGATACACATATCCATATTAAGAATAATCTTCGATGAAAGTCACATAGTAATCATAAACTCCTTGGGCACTGATGCTCATGGGACCACATGCATTAGTGTGCACAAGTTCTAAAGGTTGGTTGGCTCTTGTACCTTTCGCATTAAAAGACCTTTTAGTCATTTTACCTTCCAAGCAAGATTCACATTATGGATGGCTAACTTCTTTAAACATACTTAAAGGGCCATCTTTCACTAGCTTACTGATTCTTTCTTGGTTAATATGACCAAGGCTTAAGTGTTATGGGTACTCCTTATTAGAGTGAGAAGTTTTAAGCTTCTTTTTCACCATTTTAGTTTGAAGCATGGAGTAGTTATTTGATTTGATAAAATATAGATTATTTTCCATCCATCCATTATAGATTAAAGAATGATTCATGTGAATAGTAACCCCTTTTATTGAATGTCACGAAATAACTATCATAAAATAAGCATGCTACAATAATTAAATTCCTCTTAAAATGAGGTATATAAAATACGTCTTTTAAAATAATCTTCCTAAAATGATCAAAATTTAAAATAACTTCTCCCACTGCTTCGGCTGAAACATAGCTCCAATCTCCGATCCACAAAGAGAGGCTCTTGTCATGCAGACTTCTTATTTTGTTGAACCCCTGTAAAGAATACACACATGGTTAGTGACTCAAAAATCATTAACCCAGTTGTCAATTGATTCTTTCACTAAGAAAGTTTCAACCATAAAGAGTTTGATACCTTTTCCCTTTTTGGCTAGGTTATCCAAATACTTATTGCAGTTTGATTTGAAGTGCCATTTCTTGTTGCAGAAGAAACATTTGATCTTTTTAGGATCGTTTGACTTCTTAGCCTTCTTCTTATCCATACAACATGGAACAAAAGCCTTAGTCATTTTCTTATTTCCTTAGCTTTCTACTTCCCCATAGAGGACGAGAATCCCACAGCTAAGTTTGCCTCATGTTTCTCCTAAATCGACTTTCCATCATTCAACATCAACTCATAGGATTGTAATTTCTTTATGAACTAAGTCAAGGTAAGTGCCTTATTCCCCAAGTTTTAAGTAGACCTAAAACTAGAGAACCCCTTGGTTAAGAATTTGAACACCATTTCAATCTAAGTGTTCATGTCTAGTTAAGCCCTATTTTCCTCTACTTCTGCAAAAAATCTCATCAGCTTAGGCATATGTTCTTTGACCAGAGTGTCGCATTTCTACTAAGAGTTCATCAAATTTGTAATAGCAAATTGTAGAGTCAATGAAACTCGGCCTAGTTAAGCCCTATTTTCCTTTACTTCTGCAAAAAATCTCATAAGCTTAGGCATATGTTCTTTGACCAGAGTGTCGCATTTCTACTAAGAGTTCATCAAATTTGTAATAGAAAATTGTAGAGTCAATGAAACTCGGCCTCCGAACAAATCCTCCAAATTTGTCATGATCTCTTTGACAGTTGGAAATTCTCGTATTGCTTTTGTAGCACACTACTCATGCTCGATAACATATAACATTGCACAATTGAGTTAGAATGTAACGCCACAAATTTCGGCCTAGAAGTATTGGGTCTTGAGTGTGGGAGCAGTTGGGAAGCTGCTCATAAATATTTAATTGTGCAAGGAAGTGACACAATTGAGTGTTTGGCTTAGTGGTTGTGTGCTTTGGAAGTGTCTAGGAAGTCATGGGTTCAAGTCTTGGCTTTCACAAAATTTTAGTTTTTTAGGATAAACCCCTATCTTTGGCCAGTAGGGTTATAAGTTTATTTTGGTAAAGTATGACATAAAAAGCCTACTGGTATAGTGGATAGTGGCGTGTGGAGTGTAGAGATGGGTAGGTTGATTATATCCCTACATGGAGTGTAGGGTTGGTACGGAGATAGAGTGTAGAGGCTAGATTGGGTAGGACTTGCATACTGTTTACTGTTATTTTAATGGGCTAAGGCCCGGATATATATATGACTACTTCTGTATTGAGATGGGCTTAGGCCCAGACTGTTTACTGATACTAAAATGGGCTTAAGCCCAAACTGTTACTGTTACTAATATGGGCTTAGACCCAGAATGTATTCGCTCTATGTATTTTTGACTGTTTGTTTATTATTGGGATTACACACGGAGTTTTCGTAAACTCACCCAACTGTTTTAACTGTACAGGTAATCCTTAGGCGGATCAGTGCTATGAGGGACTCGGTGGTGGACACACAACAGCTTATGCGTCCGAATTTATCTTTTAATTTGTAAGTAGTTTTATTTGGGTATTTTTATGTAAAAGGCCTCTTTAAGTTTTATTCTTTAATTTGGGCTTTTATTATTTTACTATGATTTATACTTGCTAGTGGTAGGATGCGGGTTTTCAAAAGATAAATGATTTTCAACTACCACACTACGCAACTCGTTTTGAAACCTATCGCAATCAAACATTATTTTTTAAAGTGTAATAACAATTTAATATGGCATATGTTTTGCTAAACCAACCTATGTTCTAGCAATAAACAAAACATATTAACTACTCTTAAAGACCGTAACGGGGTTTTACAAAACAGACTCTATAATGAAACTACGCTTTTCGAAACACTTCAATGTGACTCGCCAAATTCAGCCATAACGTCCAGGCTGGGTTTGGGATGTTACATTTAGTGATATCAGAGCCAAGTTGCAAAACTCGGTTGTGGATTTGGGTTACTTTCAAAACTTGGAATTTTAAAAGAACAGTTTTAAACAATTTGAAGTATTTTGAAATGTTATTTCTGAATGTGTGGTCTACCGAGTCTCCGTGCCAATCCTGTAAGTTCTCTCTAAAAACTGTATTTTGATTTTGATTGAAACTGCCATAGGTAGGATTACTGAGACTACTGTAGTTGGTAGACTATACTAAAATACTTTAATTAGGGTAGACTAGAAACTGTAGTAAACCGGTAGACACCGATAGACACTGCGTTGTGCGGAAACAAAGCCCTATACTTTTGATGTTGTCTCCATAAAACATCTGCTATAAACATTGGAACTATAAACTGATCTGCAAAAAAATTTATTAACAAAGATAAACGCGAATCTATTATGAACAGTGGAGATACTCGCGAAAGGGGTACAAGAGGTTGTGGCGGAGGCCATGGAGGTACTCGAGTTGGGCCTCATGATCGTGCAGCTGAGTATTGGATTGACGTACTGTCCCAGTCCATCTATAGACTGAACTGGAAGCATTCAAGTTAAGTGTGGTGATGTTTTGGAACTAGAGTGTGCAGCAGGAGCGTAGTGGTGTAGTCTATGTTAAGCGATCGTTCTGATAGTTGGAAATTTCAGGGACGAAATTTCTTTAAGGAGGGTAGAATTGTAACTCCCCAAATTTGGGCCTGGAAGTATTGGGTCTTGAGCGTGGGAGAAGCTGGGAAGCTGCTCATAAATATTTAATTGTGTAAGGAAGTGACACAATTGAGTGTTTGGCTTAGTGGTTTTATGCTCTGGGAGTGTGGGAAGTCATGGGTTCAAGCCCTAGCTTCCACAAAATTTTCATTTTTGAGGATAAAACCCCTATCTTTGGCCAATAAGGTTATAAGTTTATTTTGGTAAAGTATGACATAAAAAGCCTGCTGGTCTAGTGGATAGTGGCATGTGGAGTGTGCTAGTGGTCTGAGGTTCAAATCCTTGGTTGTACAAATGAAGATTATTTTTACTAATGGCTATGGGAGGTAGTAGAGCTTGACTGGAACACTACAGAGTGAATGGAGTTTGAACTGGTCATGGAGGGATTGTAGGAGGGAGTTGAGGAGAGATATGAAGAGGGATTTTAGGAGAAAATCAAGGAAAGTGGGGTGAGAGGGAGTAGTGGGACGTTTTGGGAACATTGGGCACTTTGGAAATTCAAATTTTGTGAGTTAGAGGACTCTATTTCAGTTTTTGGTAAGCATTTTGGGGATCCTTTTCTTTGGAGAACCGATTAGTGATAGGAATTCTAGGTGTCTTTCTATTCTTTTGGCATTTGGGGGTCTCTTGTTGTTGTTACATTCTCCTTTTCTTTCTCTTTTGGCCGAACATCTCTAAGTTGCTCTTCGTCTCTCTTTCTCTTCCAATCGCTTCTCTTGCACCCTCTTTCTTTTGAAACCCAAGCCGACTACTTCATCTCTTACTCATTTCTTTCTACTCCGAATTGGTTACTGGTTTCTGGCAAGTCGGTGAGTGCACTCGGGCCCTTATTTTCTTTTTCCTCTTTTAACTATCGTCAAGCCTCCCCTCTATCACACTGTTGGAATTGAATATCTCTTTCTTTCTTACTACCGATTCTCACCTTCTCCCTCTTCTTGTGATGTCACTTTTTGTTTCTAGACTTTCTCGTGAAGTGAAGGAAGGCAAGTGGTACCTGAAGTGTTTGAAACCTCCCCTTATCATCCAACCGAAGGTAACTTTATTGTAGTTATAGTATTCAATTGGGGCATGTGGGCTTGCATTCTTTGGTGTTGGCCAGATGCCCCTTTTTCCTTACTTAGGAGTTTGTGGTTTTTATGTAGTAGTACATAATGTTTCAAGCCAGGTGTTAAGCAACGGTGTTAATGGTTTTTTATTGATAACGCAGATTTTTGATAAAGAGCAAGGGATCAATTTTAGTCAGCGACCTAAGAGGACAAAGCCACAGTTGACCAATCAAGGCAAGTATCAATATTAGTTAGACTAAGAGTAAATAGGAGGGTGTTTAACCCTAATGTTGATAAGTGACTAATCAAACTTCTAACTATGATAGGCGTCGAAAACTCGTGGGCTAGTAGTGCATTTTCACAAACAGGTGTGTAATCACACTTTCATTAGCAATAGATCGACAAAAGCCAGAAATGTTCGACTGTTGACACTACACGAGCGTACGCTCGCACGTGTGGTGAGCTGAATGCTCAAATTGTGGGCATTTGATCAAAGAGGCCACCATGAACGATTTCATGGGCTTAGGCTGATTTTAGGCCACGATGGGCCGAAATAGGCCGTGTGGGACCCACGGGCTCGTGGGCCCGCACAGGAAAACCGCACGAATGTGTGGAGATTGTTAGGCTGGCTATGTAGTTTGCAAGGCCAAGGCCATTATTTGGGCTTATTGGGCCACACGTTCATGGGCCCGCAATATAGGCCTTAGGCTCATTATCACCAGTTGATTGTTAAGGTTGCACGGGTCACCCGAGACGATTATGACCTTCTATTGGGTTGGTAAAAGTACCTGGATCCTTAATCGATAAAATGACCATTTTGCCCTTATAGGATAAAATGACCGAAATACCTCCATAGGGTAAAATGACCGAAATACCCCAGTAGGATAAAATGATTGTAATTCCCCTATAGGGTAAAATGAATGTTTTGCCCTTGTGAGGCAAAATGACTGTTTTCCCCTTATATGGTAACTATTTTGCCCCTTTTTTCCTTTATATGGTAAGGTAACTATTTTGCCCCTATGTGATGTATGTTTATATTTTAGCATACTATTTGTAACTGTATTGAGTACATGTATGATATTGTGATATGACATGACACATTGCATGATGCATTGCATGGAGATGGGTTATATATGATTGGAGGAAGTGTACTGCACTGGCAGCTTTGTTGCAAATCACTGATGGCTCTAAGCCGATTATACTGGAAGCTCTGCTACAAATACTGTTAGTTGCCGCAACCGGTGCTATTTTTGAGTGTAGGGATGGGTGGCTTGATTATATCCCCACATGGAGTATAGGGCTGGTACGGGGATGGAGTGTAGAGGCTGGATTGGGTAGGACTTGCATACTGTTTACTATTACTACATTGTTTACTGTTATTGTAATGGGCTAAGGCCCGAATATATATATGACTACTTCTGTATTGAGATGGGCTTAGGCCCAGACTATTTACTGATACTAAAATGGGCTTAGGCCCAGAATGTATAAAATTATAAAACAAATATATAAAGAGATGGGTAGTTAAAATAAAATTGTCAGCCAAGGTTTCTATGGTTCTCTTTCTAGAAAATAAATGAAAATTACAATAATTACATAGTTTTTCACCACAAGGCATTCCTTGGGTCTTCAACCGTAATCACTCCATCTTCTCCTCGTCATGAACTCTTTTTGGAAAATTTACATTTAAGTTCTATATCCATTTCCAGCTCACAAGAATTCTATGAAATAAAAAAAATAGTCCTATGCAAAGATGATAGTTCATGCTCTATTTCCTAAGAAACACAACCTTGACAAAAAAACAATTATATAACAAAAATATAATATTACATCCATTCTCATATATAACTCAAAATATATATAAGATCTAAAGAATATCACTTTCTATGTAATCGAATCATTCAAGAAGAAGATAAATCTATTTTGATTATTTATTTATACTTATAAATAGAACACAACCTGGCTCTAATACTGATTGTTGCAAAATTGGGTTTGAAAAATGCAGCAAAAAAATAAGTTTAAGAAAAAAATAGAGTTTTAAAAATTTTGTCAAAACTAGAACTTGATTGTGATATCTAAAATAATAAATAATTAATCAAGATTGTACCTTTTCGATTCGTCTAAGATGAATGTTTCAACCGAGTAGTCTTCCCCGCTATCCTCTAGCTCACATCTGACAAGTGTAGGCTCGCTTCGAATAAAAAAAATTTCCACAAAATTACCTGTAGGGTAATTTCATAATTTCTCTAAACTTCTAGGCCAAGTTGTAAATAAGAAAAATATCTCTAGAAAGTTTTTGAAATAATTTCTTCAGAGATTTTCTCTCTACAACTTTCTTTTGAATTCAAGTGTAAAAATAATGACCTATGGTTCTCTTTATATAGGAAGAGTTTAGAGAGTTCAACTATAATTAAACTTTAATCACTTTAATATTAAATTACTATAATACTTATCAAGATAAATATTAGATTAAATTTAATATTAAATATTATTAAATTAATAGAATTTTTATCTATAAGATAAATATTTAATTTAATTTAATATTAAGATAATCATTTTAATATCAAATTAATAAAATATTATCAAGAAAAGTATCAAATTACATTTAATATTAAATCTAATAAAATAATATTATTTTTGTAATAGTTAAATTGAAATCAAATTACTTGATAGAGTCCTAGTAGGAGTGTGATTCCTCCACTACTCAATTGCCGAAGGACAACCCTGGCTACTGCCGCTAACACCGTCATGTCTAGTAGTGCCATCGTAGGTACGACACCCTCACGTCACCCAGCGCCAGTTCGACTGTTGTCGGATTGGTCTAGGCTGATGACGGCCCGGTCAGTCCAGCCTTGCCATCCGTTGGACCGTTGGCCCTATTTCACATACCAAGCCAGATTCAACCAATTTTTGGGTCTCGATTTTGAATTTTTGGGCCCAATTTTTTTATCTCACATCCAATTTTCAAGTTCAATTATCCATTGGACCAATTTTCTAACTTGAAAATTATTTTTCAAATATATCGTATTTATTTTAATTAATTTGATTAATTTAATTTTACTTGATCAAAATTAACTTTCCCAAAAATCATTAAGATTTTTCAAATTAATTTCTCAAGAAAATTCTTTAATCAAATTCTCTAGTTGAATAATTCTCATGACTGCCTAATTTAATTCCATATCAAATAAATCAACTCAATTAAATTATTTCTAAAGTTGTAGGATTTTCTTCTGATTCAAATGTAGTTTGATCGAGCTTTTGTTGAGCTAGCAGAGGGACCAATCAGACATATACAATTAGACTCTAGTAATTGCAATTAGGTCTAGAAGTATCGTTTCGACAATTCACAATTTTCTTAATCATGGAGTCAGTCCACAAGAAGTACCATGATTGAAATCTCCTTATTGTATATTATTTACGAAAACAATTCATCTAACTACTTTTTCCAATAACCTCGTCATGTGTGTGATACCTTTATATGATATGCTTGATTCCTTTGAGTTAAATCCATTCACCCAATACAATCATATTTTATCTTATTATCACTATTGTGTCTTCGTAATTATTAATATGATCATTGTCAGCAAATGACTATGATAAATTGCTCGTTCAAGAACAAGCAACCCGTGGCCACATTCCATATTTATCAATCCACACAATACCAATTAGAGGATATCATTAACTTTTTAATTGAGTTATGAATTCCATTGTTGCTAGTAAAGTCATGTCATACACAAGTCATGTACCCAACATACCAGCTATGGGTTTAATCATCTTTAGAGCATAAGCCTCCACTTATATCAAGGCACATGAGTTACATAGGCATGGTTAATAACTAACCTATAATTTAAGTAAGTCATATTATAAATGTCACAAGTGAATTAATTCACAAATGGATTTATAATTAATTTAACTTGGGCCTAATCCAATGTATCATTCTTCTGATTAATATATCTATGCCTCTACCCGTGGAGTCAACTGCTTTGATAGCCAAGACTACCATCTCCCCAATTGGAATTGTAGATGACATAATAATCCTTCTAAGTATTTGAATCAAATGCTCACGTTGATTCTTTTATGGGATTACGGACTCATTTAGATTATCTATTGAAGTAAGTTATCTTTCTCACAATGTAAACATTTCTACAGTTTCATTTATCATCAGTTTGAACTTAGCAATTAATGAGCTAATATTTTCTTCTCACAATTCGCTATTCATTCAAAACATTGAAGACAAAAATACAAAATACATAATACTGATATGTGAAATTAAATTTATTTATTTATTCATCATTCAAATACATAGAAAACAATTACATGTTTACTACAATATGTGACATTTCCTAACACAATCTTCTTCGTTGTTCTCATACCATAAACTACTTCAAGTATGGGCTCGAACCAATTGAATCAAAATACAGAACTAGAAAAAGTTTTCTTTTCCTTTTGGGGTGAAAATAAAAATTCTCTCTTCTTTAATAGAAATCGATAAAATTGTTATTCTGAAAAAATATATTTAATAGTTGAGAATAAACTCCTTTTATTTTTTTTGGTAGAGAAATAATCTTTTAAAGTTGTGTAAATTGTTCTATTGGTTCCATCTATTTATAGAGAGATAAGGTAGAACTCCTGTTGAATTGTAAAGGTTTATTTCAAATAGAAAAACCTCTTACTTAGAGTAGGAGTGGGGTGGACGACACACCTTAGTATTCCTACTAGGGTTGCCGCCCCTTTCATGTTATATGAGAGGTTTTAGGTCTCTCTCACATCGGATCCAACCTAATTCAATTTTTTTATATCTTAAAATAAACTTCAATATTCCATATTAAACAATTTTCTCATCCCTATTTTACCCCTAGTAAAATTTTGATGATTTTACCCCGATAAAGTTTTGACAATTTTTCTCTTGGTAAAATTTCAAAAAAAAAATTTTCAAAACTCAACATGTTTACTGTGACCAAATAGTTTATTTTCATTTTTGGGCTTCAAAATAGCTTAAAAGCATAAATTCATTCTTCCGATAATTTTTAAGTAATCCATATAGAATTGAAAATGAATTATTTATATTTTGATTTTTGGAAACCTACTCATTTCCAAATGATTCCATTTTTCCATTTCGAAGAAAACCATAATCATTCCTGAATGTTTCCCATTTTTCTTTTCCTATTCATTCCGTTCATTTCCATTCAAACACACATTTCATTTCTTGTTTCAACGAGCTAATGGAGAGACCGATTAGATATATATCATTAGGGCTCAAATGATTTATAATTAAGTTCCAGCTTTTTGCCTATTAATTATAAACTCATTTAGTCATGAAGTCATTCCACTATAGTATCGTGCTCATCCAATGACATTGCCAAAAGTGTGTTACCCTCATAAGATATCATTGATCTATTTGGGATAATATCCATTCTGCCAATATGATCCTATTTTATCTCATGGTAACAATTACATCTTCATTCATAAAAAGTCAATTATTATATAGTAATTAAGTCATTCAGGCCTTCAACTAGGAAAAGGTGACACTTGCTTGAGAGAACCAGGTGAAACTGCCTTTTTTTAATAGATCAGTCAATGGCCTAGCAACGGAGGCATAGCTACAGATGAATCAACAATAATAGTCAATAAGGCCTAAGAAACTACGTAGCTCATTTACTATTGCCAGTGTAGGCCATTGGATAGTGTAACACCTTGAATTTGGGCCTAGAAGTTTTGGGCCTTGAGCATGGGAGCGGTTGAAGGCAGCTTATAATATTCTGTTGTGCATGCAAATTTCGTTAATGAAGGCTTGTTTTAGTGGTTAAGTGTGTTGAGAAGTGTTGGAGAAGTCCTGGGTTTAAACCTAGACTCTAGCAAAAAAAAATTGGTTTAAGGTGAATCAAACCCTGGGTGTAGTAGGTAGGCCTTAAGAATATTGTTGGAGAAATTGTGACACAAAAAACCTTATGACTTAGTGGCAAGTGGCGTGTGGAGCATTTGAGGGGAGGCATGGGTTCGAATCCCATAGCAAGCAAAGAGCATTTATTTTGCTAACAGGGGGCGGCAAGAGTTGGTGTTGAATTTAAACTCTGATGTTGGAGGGATCCCACATCGGGAAGCTAACATAAGAGTGGATGGGTAGTTGTTTGATTGTGTAGTAAATATTGGACTAGGCTAGGTGAATCGCATATCTGTGGCTAGGTTTGGGCTAAAAGGGCCACACGAGTGTGTGGGCCCATTTGGGCCGAGAATAGGCTTTAGGCCCATTCGTATTGTTATCCATGTTTAGAATACTTTAGTTTACCAATTACTGAAATGCCCTTGACTTGTAAAATTACCAAAGTACTCCCGATTTATAGAATTACCGTTTTACCCTCGATTTGTAAAATTACCGTTTTACCCTCAGTTTACAGAATTACTGTTTTACCCTCAGTTTATAGAATTACTGTTTTACCCTCAATTTACAGAATTATCGTTTTACCCTCGATTTGTAAAATTATCGTTTTACCCTTGATTTACAGAAATACTGGTTTACCCTCAGTTTACAAAATTATCGTTTTACCCTCGATTTACAGAATTACCGTTTTACCCTTGATTGTGAAATTACTAAAATACCCCTGTAGGGTAGAATTTCTAAAATACCCCTATAAGGTAGAATTACTGAAATACCCTTATAGGATAGAATTACCAAAATACCCCTGTAGGGTAGAATTATCGAAATACCCTTGTAGGGTAGAAATACCGAAATACCCCTGTAGGGTAGAATTACCGAGATACCCTTGTGGGGTAAAATTACCATTTTGCCCCTAGGGTGTTAAATGACTATTTTGCCCTTGTGGGCAAGTGACTGACTTGGACTGTGTGTTTGACGGATTTGATTGTGAATATATGTTGGTGATATGAATGACTTGACTGTGATTGTTTGATTCAAATATGGGCATGACATTCTGCATACATGACATGTAATATCCTGATTTTGGGCCTAGTCGGAATAGTGGTTTCGTGACCATAAAATCCGAGATAGAAATAATTATTTTATGATTATTTTGAGGTCTATGATATGATTTCATGATTGTGTGAAAATTTCGTGAAGAAATTTTATGCATAAGGTGCTTAAATTGAAATTAGGGACTAAATTGAATAATTTGTAAAACTTGCATTCTAGAAGTTTCTAGTATGAAATTGTTTTGAAATATTAATTAGGAGTCTTAACTAGAAATTTTACCAATTTCTAAGTCTATGGACAAAAATTGGACATGGATGGAATTTTTGGAAAGTTTAGTAGTAAGGGCATTTTGGTCATTTAGGGGTAAAATGAATTAAAATACAAAATTAAAAGCCAATTTGGCTCATCTTCAACCCCATGGCCGAATATAGCAAGGAGAAACCATGGCTAGGGTTTTTCAAGCTTCCAAGCTCGATTGTAAGTCCGTTCTAGCCTCGTTTTTAATGATTTTTACGTTTTTGGAGTCCCGGTAGCTCGATTAAGCTTATGCTAGCAATAATTCAACCTAGGGTTCATATTTGGAAAAATACCCATAGGTGAAATTTGTGTATTTTGGTGTTTTATGATAGAATATGAGGTTTTAAATTATGTTAGACAACTTGTGCTACTCGGTTTTAAGCGAAAACTAGCAAAAGGGCTTAATCGGTAAAAATACCTAATAGTCATAAGTACATGTTAGAGTGAGAATTTGATGTTGCCATAGAAGGGAAAAATGATCAACATGTCATAAAACATAAGAAAATAGGCTGAAGTTTAATTTACGAGCTTTGGGGAAAAGTGTAAATATGCAAAAGTTTAGGGGCAAAACTGTAATTTTGCCAAAATATGATTTTGGGTCAATTTGAATAATGTGAGTCCTAATTAGACTATATTTTAAACGATAGAGCAAGGAAAACTAAAATTCGGGCTAAAATGGGGAAAATACCAAGTTGTGGACGAAATGGTAAAAGTAGCCATTTTCGCATACGAGGTAAGTTCATGTGTAAATGTAGTAACATAGTTGTCATTTTAAGCAATTTAATGTTGTTTATATGATATGATGCTGATTATTATCATGAAATATTATGCTTTGTGGTTATTGTTGAATAATATGTAATTATGTGAATTACTTGGTGAGTATGAACTATCACCGAAGTATCAATTTCGATATTCCGTGGAAGATGGCAAAGATGTGTGATCGAGGAAAATGCCCGTTTGAACCTTAGGAATAGATTAGGATACAAGTGACATGTCACTAGGATGTTTGGGCATCCGAACTCATTGAGTTGAGTCTGAGTTCACTTATGGATGCAAATGTCCGAACTCGTTGAGTTGAGTCCGAGTTCGAGAGATGTAACTAGGCATCCGAGCTCATTGAGTTGAGTCCGAGTTCACTCATGGATGCGAACGCCCGAGCTTGTTGAGTTGAGTCCGAGTTCGCTTATGGGCGGGTTACATAGTAGCTTGGCTACATATGTGGCACTTATGTGCAAACTTTTCATGTATCCGAATTATATTTCGATGTGTTCAATGGGTAAAATTCTACTCAAGCGGAGGAATACTTGAGATGAAAGGGACATATTGGTAAGTGTTGTGAAATGAATACTTTGAACAGGTATGTACTTAACCCTCAGGTTGAAAAATCGATATAACAACAATATGGTAAGATGATAAATGAAAATGTGATATGAATGTCTTGGTGATGATTATGCAAATGATGTTTTATGTTTGCTTATATAGTTGCGTTACTTGCTATTTGCATGTGAGCTTACTAAGCATTTATGTTTACTTCCTTCTTTTCATTCCTTGTAGTGTTGACAAGCAAGCTCAGAAATCGGGAACGATCGGAGGCATGCTCACACTATCCGTATACCATCTTGGCATAATGGCTTGTATATTTTGAGTATGGCATGTATAGCATTATAATCTTTTTGTGTATAGGGTCTTATGATATGGTTATTGAGTGGTATGGAAATGCTTGGTAATATTTAGCCATTGGAATGGCTAATCATGATCATATTTGGTGTTATGTATGCAAAATTGCTAGCTAATCCATGGAAACCATGAAATAGGTAAAATTTACCATAAAATAGATTCAGACAGCAGCAGTGACGTGAGTTTGAAAAATCACTAAAAATAGTAAAGATACAATTAGATAATGAATAATATATGGAATTGAAGAATTATGAGTCTATTTTCATATGGATGGAACAAAACAGGTATATGAGTTATATTTTATGAGATGTTTAAATTTTTGTGAAACAGGGCCAGAGCAATTTCTGGATCCCCTGTTCTGACTTTGGAAATTCACCATAAATTGTTCAAAGATAATTAGAAGTCATAACTTATATTTACAGATTCCTTATTGAGTCTAGTTTTATTAGAAGCAAACGGTATAGTCATTTAAACTCTGTACAGGGAGATATTTGATTCGTAATACACAGAGGTCAGAGCAGTCAAACTCTGAAATAGGGGATACTTTAACTAATAAACTGTACTAATTTGCTAGACCAAAAATTCTGTAAAAAAATTTATTAAATAGATATATGAGTCTAGTTTCAGGGAAAATTTACAGAATTGGATTTCGAGTTTCGTAACTCGAGATATGAATATTTAAGCGACTATGACACAGATTGTTAGCTTGACTGAAAATTTTAAAAATAAATTGTTTGAGCTGTTTAAGTAATGAATTAAGTCTATTAACACCTCGTGTTCGACTCCGGAGAGGGTCTCGGGTACGGGGCGTTACATGACATGTTGCATGGGTTGGGATTTTTTACGAAGGAAGCGTTCTGGTGGCTATGCCACAAATATCTGTTCTGGTGGCTCTACCACAATATCTGTATTTGGTGACTCTGTCACAATATCTGTTGACCGATCTATGGCTAAGTGCCGATCACGCTACCGAAGGTTGTGTGCCGTTGTTGTGGGCTTTGTTCCGATTATAGACCCATTATTAATGGCTCTGTGCCAACCTAAATATGGCTTTGTGCCATCTTGACTACGGCTTCGTGCCAAACGTATTTACCTGTAGCTATGTGCCTAACATATTTGTTGACGACTCTGTGTCGATCATATTTACCGAAGGCTGTGCGCCAGTTATATTACCGTCACTGATGGCTATGTGCCGAAGTTATTACAGTTATCTATGGCTTTGTGCCACGTATTCTGTTAGGTGGGTTTGCCACATTATCTGATTCTGGTGGCTCTGCCACAATATCTGTATCTGGTGACTGTCACGATATCTGTTCTGGCAGCCATGCTGCAAATTTTGTGGTGTGTAGCGGATGGGTGGGTCGAGTTGTCTCCCCACATGGTGTAAGGTTGGTACGGGGGTGTATACGGCTGGATTGGGTTGGGATTGCATTCACATTCTAATTCTGATTTTGTCACCTGATTCTGATTCTGTTACTAATATTGATTCTGATTCTGATTCTGATTCTCATTTTGGTTCCAATTCTGATAATGTTTCTTATTTCCATCTGGTACTGTCTGTTGTAATGGGCTAAGACCCGATTGGTACTGAAATTGTAAGTAAGGCTAGGGCCAGACTTTTAATTCTTTTAGATGACTGACTGTTCCTTTTTATAGTAGGGGATTTCACACTGAGTTTTCGTAAACTCACCCCGTTTATTAACCTTTCCGGTAATTTCCAGCCTTAGATGGATCGGGGTTGCTAGGGGCTCGGAGGAAGCCACACACACTGTTTATGTTACAGTTTTGATTATTACCTTTAAATTATTTTATGTGGGTTGTAGTAAAGCCGTTGTAATTTTTTGGATTTCAAATTTGGAATTTTATTTATTGTTCTTATAATTGCTAGTATTAGAACACGATTTTCCAAAGCAACTACTGTTATTCAAAACATCACGTAACCACAATTTTTTTTAAAGTAAGTTTCCGCAACTACCAAGATTTTTACAAAGTTGTTAAGAATGTCATTCAGCTGAGGTTTTCTAACAAGGTTTAAAAAGGGTATAAGTTTTTAATTATTAAGAAGGGTTTTTAATGGAAACATGGTTTTCGAAAAACACTTCAATGTGACATGCCAAGTTTGAGCCAAACTTCCAGGCTGGGTTTGGGGTGTTACAGATAGTGGCTTGAATTTTCTTTGGGTTGATTGTTATCCCTTGCACAAAAATTATGTGTCTTAAATACCCAATTGATGTCTGACCAAATAAGCACTTAGATGATTTAGCCACAAGCTGGTGATTTCAGAGAAGCAAATGGACCTCTTCGATGTGCATTAGATGCAAGTCCCAAGTCATGCTATAAATTAAGATGTTGTCAAAGAAAACCAGAACAAAAACTCAAAGAAAGGGTCGAAAAATATCAGCCATAATTTTTTGGAATGTCAAAGGTGCATTGGTTAAGCCGAAGGGCATAACCAAAAATTTGTAGTGGCCGTTGTGAGTCCGAAAAGTGGTCTTGCACTCATCGCCCACTTTGATTCAGATTTGATGATACCTTGCCAACAAATCCAATTTGGAGAAATAACATGCATCATGTATTTCATTAAATAGTTCATTGATGGAAGGAACCGAAAAATGAATGTGAACTATAATCGCGTTGAGGGCCCGGTAATCCACACAAAAATACCATGTTTCGTCTTTCTTACGGACCAGTACTATTGAAGAAGAGAAGGGGCTGGTGCTGGGGCAGATAATTCCTTTCTCTAACATCTCGGCTACTAGCTTCTCCATCTTTTTTTTTAAATAGAGGTACTAGAATAGCCAAACCTAAACTGAAGAAGATTGTGGAAAAAGAGGAATGGCATGATCCTGCGATTAAGGCGAGGGAACGATTAAGGCGACGGAATCCCATGCAATTTAGTGAAAACATCATAGAAAGTAGCCAAGAGTGCTTCAAGATTAATGGGATACGGAGAAAGAGAGACTGATTAAGTGGTTATTAATTGCAGCCTAAAATACTCGGCAACTAAGTGGGTGTGAGATAGAAAGAGAAGAAAATTATATTGAATCTATTGAACAACCGGTGACTTGTCCCCTTGCCAACGGGTGTGGTGACCCTAATGGTTGAATTCAAAGGTAGAGGTTGAATAGTAGGTGATGGTGGGCCCGAGAGTAGCTAACCAAGCAATGCCCAAAACCATGTCCCATCCTTACAAGGGTAAGACATAGAAATTGACCAAATTTTTATGGCCTTCGATTAGTAAAAGGACTTGATAACTGATATCAGTATATACCAATCATTCATTATTATCGACCAAAACTCAGAATTGGGTTGTCTGTTCCACTGGGAAATCCAAGAAAGTAGCAATCCAGGTTTGCACAAAATTGTAGATACTACCACTATAGAGCAACACTAGAATCTTTTTGCCCTTAATGTGCCCCATAAAGTAGAGATTCATTGTCAAACAACCCCCAACCAAGGCATTATAGGAAATAGCCAACTTTGTGAGCACGTCTTAGAAAGGTAATTACTCTGTCAGCGTCTCTGTGTGGGTTGCAATAGGGGTCAATAAGGAACCTGGTGAACGAAGCGAGTCCTAATCATCCATAAAGAGAAGCAGTTGAGGCTTGGACGAGTCCTAATCATCCATAAAGAGAAGCAGTTGAGGCTTGGACTTACACTCATGATTACAAGAATAGTTTTCATCGTAGTGGTAGTAGAAATACTAGGAAAGGCATTTGGTGGCCTCGGTGAGAAAGATATGTAGAAAAGGAACTTTAGCACCGCCCAAAAGGGTGGCAAGATTTTGTGCTGTAGATGATAGTGTGGGAAAAGCAAGAGAAGATGGTAGGGTTTTCAGGTTGGGTAGAATGGGCTTGTTGTTGCCCAAGGTAGGCTTAAATAAACCCTTCTCCATTACAATCTGTTGGTCATGCAATTGGACCAACCTAATATTCGATTAGAGGCCCGAGATAAAACAACAGACCAAGAATAAAGGAGGTAAATACATGGTCTAGTTTGTGATCGCCTTAAAATGGGTTCGGTAATCTGTCAGAGTGGAAGTCTGTTGAAGCTTTGCTAGTTGACTTTCCAGTGTTTCGAGATCATGTGATTGAAACAACCTGATGATAGCCTCTGTGAATTATGTCTATCCCAACAACTGTTTATTGAGATACATCCAGACATACCATTTGGCGATGGTATCATCAAGATAAAAACAAGTAATTGTAAGGCAGTCATGCTCCTAGATGTTGTAAAAGGAAAAATAACAATCTGCTTGTGAAACCTGTCGGTCAGGATTCGAACCAGAAAAATGTGTGAACTGAATTGGAGTTGGTTTGTGAGTTCCTAGGGGATTCAGGCTATGTGGAAGTGGTGGCGAACACTACCCAACTTTGGAAAAGTTAGGAGAATAGGATGATACTGTCGGAAGGTGAACTAGTATTTCCTGGAGTATTTGTTGGTTAGAGGCAAAGGTCGTGTTCAGAGAATCAATCTCCTTGCGATGCAATGACTATGTTTCTTTAATAGATTTGACATTTTCATCAAGGAGCTTGATTTGGGTACCATCCACCATCTTTGCCTATGGTCAACGTGTGACAGCCCTAATTTGACCCTAGTTGAAAAGTGGTTTTGGAACCACAAAACCAAGTCACGAAAATAATTAGATGTTATATTATGTGCTTATTGTATGTGGAATTTGTATGTGTGAATATTTTGTGCCTTGATTTTATCAATTAGGTGTTAATTTATAAGAAAGGACTCATGTGATAAGAATTGAAAATGTGATAGGTGATTTTTAAAGTGGGCAAATAATGCATGAATTATTGACATGGGGGACTTGCATGTCAAATGGACCACTTTTAATATAGTGGCTGGCCATAATGATGGTTGATAGATAATATATGCATTTTATTTTAGCATTATAATATTTAATGGCTTTATATTATGAAATAAAGAATAATTAAAATAAGAAAAGAGTGATAAAAACAATGTATGTTCATCTTTCTTTTCCCCATTGCCGTAACTAGTGAAAGAAAAATAGAAGAAGAAGCCAAGGCATTCGACCATGGTTATTTCATAAATCAAAGGTATGTTAATGTGATTTTTATGTAATTGTTTATGAAATTAAATTGATAAGTGCATTGTATAGTTAACCCATGGTTTAAATTCATGAATTATTGAACATATGTGCATTCAGCAATTTGTTAAATTGTGATAATTTGATAGCCTTTGGAAGGTGTTGTTTAAATGTTAAATTTGCTTATATGATGGTCGAATGAGTGGTAATGTTAATGAATGATTAAGTTGAATTCATTGTTGAGAGGTATGAAGTTGAAGTTGTCGTATATATATATGCTTTTGGGAAAGGAAATTTGTTTTTTTTTTAAATTTAAGCATGTTCTTATTAAATTGAGCTTTGAATTGATGTAATTAATTGGAAAAATTTGTTGTTTATTTAGGTGATAGAAAGTATGAAATGGTCTTATGTGATACGTGTATATAAGTAGATGGGAATGAAGTGTTGTATATTTTTGTGTATGGGATTAATTGCACTTTGATTATAATGTGTATGATTATTACTATGTTTAATACGTGTGAAAGTCAAATATATTCATGATACAATGCTGGACTTGTTGATCAATATGTGTTAAGGGAACGTGAATAAATATCTATTTGATGAGCCATATATTCGGCTATATGGTTAAGATATGTATATGAAATTATGATAAGCCATATGAGTTTTGTGTTTGTGTATGTGAACTAGGTATACAATGAATATTCAGCTATGAAGGTTAAAAGTTAAGTCATAGGAATTTTGGTGATATACATATTCGGTCATTAGGGTTATATGTACTTTGGCTATGTGGGTTATGTGTTAAGGTAAGTTACTTATTTGATATGTGTATTCGGTCATAAAGGTGTACATGAGGAAATCTTAAATTAATTGTATTAAATTCCTTAATGAGATTAAAAATGTGTATGACCATTTTGTATTTGAGCTAAAAGTAGCTATATGATCTATTAAATTTCTTGTCATATTCGACCATAAGCTGGCATGATGGGACTTTAATAAGTTAAATTTGTTAGAATTAGCTCAAGAGTATAGAGAACCAAGGTTGGACACGGGAAAAGAGAAAGTAGTTGAATAGTCGATCCGAGACTGTTCGAAAATATTCGAGGTAAGTTTTAAGTAGTTAAACATAAATAATATTCGATAATGACATGACATATTATGAGAATTAAGTATTACTTGTAATGTATGTATATGGCCGAATGACAAATATAATATGGAAGTAAAATGTGATATGCTTTTATGATCAAATGATAAGTGTTAAATGAATATGAGTGAGATGTTATGTGTAAACTATCAAATGATACGTGTGAATGATGAAATAAAATAAAAGTGAATAAAATGTAGGATGATATATTCGAATGATGCTAGTACCTAATTTGGTGTGATTTTGTTATATGAAACTTGTTGATTTGAATATTGTACCGTACTATTCGGCCTTTGAGCCTAGCAGGCTATGATGCCGGTGAGATACTATTCGGGCCTTTGAGCCTAGTAGGCTATAATGCCGATGAGATACTATTCGGGCCTTCGAGCCTAGCAGGCTATAATGCCGGTGAAATGATATCGGGCTTCGAGCCTAGCAGGCAAAATGCCGGTGGATGAATTCGGGTTTAAAACCTAGCAGGCTAAATGCCGGTGATTTGATAAAAGTCTAAGACTAAGATACCTCGTGTTAGAACGAAAATTGAATACATTCAATACGTTAAGTTGGCCAGGTACGTATTATGTACTTATATGTGAGTTTGATTTGAATTGAATCATAACTGTATAATTTGATACATATGTGAATAAATGTTATAACTATATCTATGATCATGATACATTCGATCAAGGTGTGAAAGTATGTGAAAGTATTTGATTTATTTATGTTATATGAATTTAGATTAAGTGAAATAAGAATGCTAAATGTGCATTATGTGCTTCTGTATATTCGTTCAAATGGTAATATACCTAGAAAATGGCCTCTTCAGAAATTGAATGATCGAAGTATAATTGAGTTTATTTGTTTGCATTGCTTAAAACTTACTAAGCTTATGAAAGCTTACTCCGTTTGTTACGTTTCTCTGTTTTATAGATTGTTGACTCCAGTCACCTGCTCGTGGGGGATCGTCAGCAACTCGTCACACTATCTATCATTTTGGTACTACTATGTTTTGGAGTTAGTATGGCATTTATAGAATAGACTTAAGTGAATGATATTTTGAGATGTTGTTGTATATAAGCCATGTGAATAAGGCAACTTTTGAATGTAGGTATAAGTCTAAATTTCGACCATTTGATTGTGTTTGGCTATGCATATAATTGCTAATGAACTTATGTAAGTGTGAATGTACAAATGTAGTGTTTTGGATTGGTAACTCTTCATAACCCACTCCGGCGACGGATACGGGTTATAGGGGTGTTACATTTTATTGGTATCAGAACTATGGTTTAGTCAATTCTAGGACAACGTAGCGCGTGTTAGTCTAGCTATACATGCCATAAAGTGTTAATATGATAGTGTGATGATTTCTGAAAGTTGAAAAGTGTTTTTCGTATAGTAATGAATTCTGATCCCGATCGAGCGCTAGCTGATGATGTAGAGAGCGTAGCGCCTGGTCCCGCGCACGGGACAGCACCGTTGGACTCTCAACCAAATGCTAGTAATCAGAATGATGAAGCTAAGCAAGCCTTCTATGCTATGATGAATGATTGGTTTACCCAATATGTTCGAACTAATCCGGCTGTTTCACATCCCCCACCCCCGACTAAACAACCCTACACTTGTGGTACCTCCTGTAGTTGACCCGTTGAGGTTGAGCAAGCCCCCGGTTGATAGAATTGGAAAGCATGGGGCTACTGAGTTAAAGGCTACTGACAGTGATGATGCCGAGCAGGCTGAGTTTTGGCTCGATATTACCATTCGCGTGTTTGATGAATTATCGTGCACACCCGATAAGTGCTTAAAATGTGCTATATCTCTGCTACGTGATTCTGCCTACTATTGGTGGAATACCTTGGTTTCAGTTGTGCCGAGAGAACGGGTTACTTAGGAATTCTTTCAAATCGAGTTCCGCAAGAAATATATCAGTCAAAGATTCATCGATCAGAAACGGAAGGAATTTCTCGAGCTCAAATAGGGTTCTATGACAGTTACCGATTACGAGCGAAAGTTTGTCAGACTTAGTAGATATGCTCGGAATGTGTTTCATCTGAGGCTATCATTTGTAAACGCTTTGAGGACGGGTTGAATGAAGACATCAAGCAGTTGGTGGGTATTTTGGAAATCAAAGAGTTTGTAGTGCTTGTCGAGTGAGCTTGTAAAGCCGAAGAGCTTGGTAAAGAGAAAAGAAAAGTTGATGATGGAGTTAGAGAGTTCTGTAAAATATCTTCGGGAAAATCCTTTCATCAGTCATCGAAGAAATTTAGAGATGACTCAGGCCGATCTAAGAATACTTCAGGTTTTTCCAGACGGGACCGTGATCGACCCCCTATGAGTACACGAGCCACCTTTGTTGCCAGTGTCGGCAATGATCGTCAGGATAGATCTGAGTGCAAGCATTGTGGTAAATGGCATTCAGGAAGCTATAGATTTCACAACCGCTCTTGTTTCAAATATGGATCAGCTGATCACTTTATCAGAGACTGTCCGAAATTAGCTGAACAGAATACTGATCCGAGTGGGAGACCTAATAGCACTGCAACACAAGGTAGACCACCTAGACATGCGGGTAATGCTAGCGGAAATCAAAGAGGGACCAAAGATACTGTTGTACGTTCTGAGGCTCGTGCTCCTGCCAGAGCCTATGCTATATGAGCGCTCGAGGATGCTTCTTCGCCAGATGTTATTACCGGTACTTTTACTCTTTTTGATACTGATGTGATTGCTTTGATCGACCCCGGTTCTACTCATTCTTATGTATGTGAAACTTTGGCATCCAGTAAGACTCTACCTGTTAAGTCTACTGAGTTTGTGATTCGGGTGTCAAATCATTTGGGCCGTTATGTGCTAGTTGACAAAGTATGTAAGAAATGTCCCCTAATGATCTAAGGTTCTTGCTTTCCGGCTGATTTAATGTTATTACCATTTGATGAGTTTGATATCATTCTCGGTATGGATTGGTTAACTGTGCATGATACGAAAGACAATTGATTTGAGATGTTCAAATAATGAGATAATTCGAGTTGAGTCTACCGATTTGAATGGATTACCGGCAATGATATCCTCAATGTTGGCTCAGAAATATGTGAAAAAGGGGTGTGAAGCATATCTTGCGTACGTACTGGATAGTAAAGAATCAAAAAAGAAACTTGAGACTGTGCCCGTGGTTTGTGAATATCCGGATGTGTTCCCCGAGGAATTACCTGGATTACCACCTGTTCGGGAGGTAGAGTTTGGTATTAAGCTAGTATCAGGGACTACACCTATTTCGATAGCTCCGTATCATATGGCACCAATCGAACTAAAAGAATTGAAATCTCAGTTGTAAGAGTTTACAGATAGAGGTTTTGCTCGACCTAATTTTTCTCCCTGGGGTGCACCAATGCTGTTTGTGAAAAAGAAAGATGGAACCATGTGAATGTACATTGATTATCGTCAGCTTAATAAGGTAACGATAAAGAATAAATATCCGTTGCTCTGAATCGATGACTTGTTTGATCAACTGAAAGGAGCCTCAGTATTTTCAAAGATAGACTTGAGATTAGGTTATTATCAGTTGCGAGTTAGAGACTCTGACGTGCCTAAAACTGCTTTTAGAATGAGGTACGGACATTATGAGTTCCTAGTGATGCCGTTTAGGCTCACTAATGCCCCTGTTGTTTTATGGATCTAATGAATCAAATTTTCAGACAGTATTTAGATCGGTTTGTAGTCATTTTTATAGATGACATTTTGATCTATTCACACGATGAAACTGAGCATGCCGAACACTTAAAGTTAGTATTGCAGATTTTGCGAGACAAGCAGTTATATGCGAAGTTCAATAAATGTGAATTCTGGTTGAGAGAAGTCAGCTTTTTGGGGCATGTTTATCTGCATCGGGTATCCAAGTTGATCCGAGTAAAATTTCAGCTATACTCGATTGGAAGCCTTCGAGAAATGTTTCGAAAGTTCGAATCTTTTTGGGACTTGCACAGGTACTACAGACGGTTTGTGAAAGGTTTCTCGACGATAGCAACACCGATGGCAAAGTTGCTTCAGAAAGATATCAAATTTGAGTGGTCAGAAAAGTGCCAGAAAAGTTTTGATCAATTGAAAACTCTTTTGACCGAAGCTCTAGTGTTAGTTCAGCCAGAATCCGGTAAAGAATTTGTGATCTACAGTGATGCGTCTCTGAATGGTTTGGGCTGTGTGTTGGTGCAAGAGGGTAGAGTTGTAGCGTACGCTTCGAGACAATTGAAGCCACATGAGAAAAACTATCCGACTCATGATCTCGAGTTAGCTGCTATTGTTTTCGCTTTGAAAATTTGGCGCCACTAGTTGTTCGGGGAAAAATGCCATGTGTATTCCGATCACAAAAGCCTCAAATACTTGATGACTCAAAGAGATTTGAATTTGAGACAAAGACGTTGGCTAGAATTATTGAAAGATTATGAGCTTGTCCTTGATTACCATCTGGGAAAGGCTAATGTGGTTGCTGATGCTTTAAGCCGTAAATCACTGTTTGTTTTACGAGCAATGAATGTGCACCTGTCTGTGTCCGCTGATGATGTGTTAGTAGTGGAGTTAAAAGCAAAACCATTATTGATGCAACAAATCCGTGAAGCTCAAAAAGGTGATGATGATTTAATTGCAAAACGAGCACTATGTGTTTCAAAAGAGAATTCAGAGTTTTTGATTGATAGCAATGATTGTTTAAGGTTCAGAAATCGATTATGTGTTCCGAGAAATTCAGAGCTTATTCCGATGATTTTGAACGAGGCTCATAGCAGTCGAATGTCAGTTCGCTCGGGTAGCACGAAAATGTACAACGATCTGAAATGTCAATATTGGTGGCACGGTATAAAATGAGACATTTCTGACTTTGTTTCAAAGTGTTTGATATCGTACACCGTACACCGTTATTCTGGACCGAGCTCAGTGAAAATAAAATCTTCAGAGTTGATTTAATTAAAGATGCTGAACAGAAAGTAAAAGTGATCCGTGAAAGTCTGAAATCTCTCGCCTCCCTATCTTTCTACAAAAATTCCCCGGTGGAATAGTCATTCCTTCACGCACCGCTCTCGCGCTCTAGCCCCGCGTATGTAACCTTTTGGCGCGCTATGTGCTGCTATGCGTATGCTTGCTTGCTTAGGCGTGCTATTTACCCTAGCAGGGATCCCTCCTTATACTGCTTGCCATTCATTCCAAAGCTTTAGAATATGGTTACGACCTGGTCGGTGTTTATCAATAGACCGATCCATCCGACCTTTGGTGGCCCGGTGTCAGAGCGCTCTCCCTCTAATTACTACAAAGCGCGAATAAAAAAGCAAAGCAATTATCTTTTTCATTTATAAAGAATGAGGAGAGGCATGAGGATTCAGTTGTTCCAAAGTTTGAGGCTAGCTGAGAGCACCCCTCTATTCTATTAAGATATTCCAGCTTGAATAAGAAGTCCCAAATCTTAGTCAGGGGGATATGACTGTTGCTGAGTACTATACTCAACTTAAGACCATATGGTCAGAGATCTTCTTATATCAACCAGTTATTTCCTGCACTTGTGATTGTTCCAATGCCCAAGGAAAATAAAACAGAGGTTATGCAAAAGTTAACTTCTGGAGGAAATCAGATCGTCAGAAATCATATGCGGACTTGAAACGGAAAGACATAGAGTATCAAGTCGGAGACAAAATGTTTCTTAAAGTTTCCCCTTGGAAAAAGGTACTTAGATTTGGCCGTAAAGGCAAGTTGAGTCCGAGATTTATCAGACCGTATGAGATATCAGAACGAATTGGGCCGGTAGCATACAGATTGATCTTGCCACCTGAACTTTAAAAGATTCATAATGTTTTTCATGTTTCGATGCTTAGACGGTATAGATTCGACCCTTCACATGTGATTAGTCCATCAGAGATAGAAATTCATTCTGATTTGAGTTATGAAGAGGAAGCAGTTCGTATTTTGGCTCGTGAAGTAAAAGAACTACGAAATAAGAAAATCTCATTAGTGAAAGTACTGTGGCTCAAACACGGGGTTGAAGAAGTGACTTGGGAGCCAGAAGACTCAATGAAAGAATGTTATCCTAACCTTTTCACTGGTAAGATTTTCGGGGACGAAAATCCCTATGAGGGGGAGAGTTGTGACAACCCTAATTTGACCCTAGTCAGAAAGTAGTTTCAAAACCACAAAATCGAGTCACAAAAATAATTAGTTGTTATATTCTGTGCTTATTGTATGTGGAATTTGTATGTGTGAATATTTCGTTCCTTGATTTTATCAATTAGGTGTTAATTTATAAGAAAGGACTCATGTGATAAGAATTGAAAATGTGATAGGTGATTTTTAAAGTGGCCAAATAATGCATGAATTATTGACATGGGGAACTTGCATGTCAAATAGACCACTTTTAATATAGTGGCCGGCTATAATGATGGTTGATAGATAATATATGCATTTTATTTTAGCATTATAATAGTTAATGGCTTTATATTATGAAATAAAGAATAATTAAAATAAGAAAAGAGTGATAAAAACAATGTATGTTCATCTTTCTTTTCCCTATTGCCGTAACTAGTGAAAGAAAAATAGAAGAAGAAGCCAAGGCATTTGGCCATGGTTATTTCATAAATCAAAGGTATGTTAATGTGATTTTTATGTAATTGTTTATGAAATTAAATTAATAAGTGCATTGTATAGTTAACCTATGGTTTAAATTCATGAATTATTGAACATATGTGCATTAGGCAATTTGTTAAATTGTGATAATTTGATAGCTTTGGGAAGGTGTTGTTTAGATGTTAAATTTGCTTATATGATGGCCGAATGAGTGTAATGTTAATGAATGATTAAGTTGAATTCATTGTTGAGGAAGTTGTCGTATATATATATGCTT